>NC_134474.1:72306654-72814687 GCF_964194025.1 Convolutriloba macropyga | reverse complement strand
ACCCTTGTCATTAAAGTACCAGTTAAAATGAAGTTGACAGTAAGGCCCACGGATATGGTAAAAATCGGTATAAAGCCAAATAGAACAATCTTCTGAATGTCTGCGCATATCGCCGACCGAAAAAACTAACGAGAAAGGTAACTGGGGTTAAAAAAGTAAAACATGGCGCAATGTACGACGAAAATTGGAAGGGGACAAAAAGATGAGCCGCAGGACGCAACCAGATGACACAAGTGCAATCTCATTAGTCAAATCAAACTTTTCACGCGCCCTAAGAGACCTTGTGCGGGTTAAACCACTTCCTCCCCAACCACCTCTGCCACAAAAAAACCCCCAAGGCCACAGAAAACTCAATATCAAATTTTCCAGTAGAGACAAAACCCAGCAAACGTTCAAGACGAGAGCTTGAATCCAACTAATCAACGGCGTCATGCCCTCCCCAAATGGAGGTTCCGAAGAAAAAGCAAGCGAGCAAACAAGCAACAATCAACTTCTATAGCTCAGTTTAGCTTATCTGCAATCAAGCCAGTTGGCCTGCGTTCATCAATTGTCCAAGGAATAGAGTTAATCGCGGAGCAAAGCGCGCCCCAGGAAAGCCAATTTGACGTTGGCATAATCATGCCACAAATAGCTCCTGCACTGCACATCTACATATCGCCAAACATAAGCGCCAGAATACTCAACGCCCTCGAAGTGGAAATGCAAACCAATTCTGATTGCCTCTAATTACTCAAAACTTGGAAAACAATTAAGCAAATATACTATTGGTAGCTGACAGTTACATATATTTTTTAAATTTCCTCTTATCATTCCAACTTCTAAACGAAGGAAGTTCATTAAAGCTAAACTTTCGTTAGCAAGGGGGATAAGTGGTACGCAAGTACCAATGTACCACTAACTCTGATTATTCCGTTGCCACTTCATCATTTTCTTCGCCTATTTCCACTTATAGTACTAGTTCACTTTGCCTCGGACTCATAATTTGTTTGTCTGTGATGTTCATTTTCATCACTTTTTCGTTCTTTAGACTTTCCATTTTTAAGACCTTTCACACATTTTTTTCATTCGGCGTTGTAAACAATTAGATCTCTTTATACCTTTCCTGTCAGCTGCCATGTTATTCAGTCTAAAAAAAAAAATTTTCCTGTCACCAGTTGTAATTCATTCTTCTAAATCATGCCTTGTATCTGCTAAGCGAATACAGATGTCTGATAACTTAGCCGAATCGCCCTGCGATTCAGATTAATCATACGGATAACAATGAGCCTGATCCGTAATTTGCTACGCGATTCAGCCTTCCATTCCAAAACTAATGATTCGCACCGCGAATCACTAAAATATCCTTTTGTACAGTAAGCGTGTATGACAAGGAGCTTTAAATATACAAAGTGTTTAATATTTTGATTTTTTTCGGGCATCAATTCTTGGATCAGATCATATGAAAATTTTTGCGTTGACGCACGATTTTTGGGGAAAAAGTAACACACGGTGAAATTGCAAACTATTTGAGTTTTCTCAGGTTTGGGCTCATGATTTTTTGTAACTCATGTGAAAATTCGAGTTTCCGAAATTTCTAATCAAGTTTATGTAAAATTACAAGGAAGTCTTTTGAGAAAAATAGGCAAAATTTCATGTGAAACTGAATGAAACTCACGTGTAGTCACGATAAAAACCCTGTGCTATCTCTTGATAAATTACACAAAATCTCTTGAAAACCATTTAGACTTTTTTACGCACGGCTTTTGTGTGTTATCTCACACGAGAATGATTTAGAGTTGACAGATAATACTCAACCATACCACATAATACTTACCTTGATGAGATCCGAACTGCAATTTTCATCAACAGCCACAGTCAGTGTTATGACGGCAACAACCTGCAGAAATCCACTGGACGACTTGATAACTTTGGTCATCAGCTCCTGGATTCCGATATCTCGCATAGACTGTTTGCAGTTGGGATTGAGTCGCATTACATTGTGGAGAACAACCAGACAACTTTCAAGTTTGTTTTTTCTCAATTCTTGTAATATATTCCCACCTTCCCGAGCAATCGCCCCAAAATTTTGCCTTGCTTCCTTAACCAAAATCTCGTGTAGCCCTTTTTCAGCCACGGAATCACAAATTTCTGGACTGTAGTTGGTAATATGCACAAATATGCTGATAGTTGTGCATGCTATTTCATCAAAATCTCTCTGAGATATATTTTGGGAGTTAATACTTGTGAAGATTTTTTTGGCCAGTTCCGCGAACTTCAATTCCGCAAGCTTGTCGGCGAAAAGCTTTCGATCAGTTTCCATGGACGTTTCTTCGTCTATTTTGCCCAAAGTATTCAATGCATCTTTCACTTTTGTCATGTTTGCTGATTTGAGGTCACGACAAGCTTTTTTGACAACGTCGTTGACAACAGACCAGTCAATTGGGGACGCCATTTCTGAGCGGTACTTCTATCGGATTAGATGTAAAAAACAGCTGTTTAATATGCAAATCATTAAAAAGCTCGCCGAATAAAACACGTATCGCAAAAAAACAGTCAAAACTATAGCTCGTATCAGCAGCTGCTTAGAAAACTCATCTATTTGTATATTTCTAAAAAAAACTAAAATTATAAATTTATAATGATATCACAGTTTACACTTTTCTCAAAAACATATGCTGTAACTATAAATATCATTATATTGTAACGTTATGTTTTTAAAAACTTAAAGAATATTGTTTAGCCAGTGCAGACAAAAGGCGATCTAATAATTACTAATACTGTAATGATAAAAAGCTAAGTACAAAAAATTATTGCCGATGTGTCAATTTGGCCAACATAAAACTTGATAGAGTATTGAAAATTTACCGATCAAGTCCTAAGAATGTTAAAATACAGTTGTTGAACAGTTAGCTTTTATTCTGGCCGACTTAGTGGGAGAAGGAACTATACACTCTATTTTTTGTTCAGTCAGATTTTACCGATCAATATATTTATCGTAGACAGTTGTGAGTGGAAACATTAGAACCCGTCAAGCGTAGAATATTTAAATGACTTGAACTTTTTCAAGTCTAGTCTTTTTCGCAGAGTTATTGAAGTTTATAAATTTTGTGAACAATGACTCCATATTCCACAAAACTGGAGCGAGACTATTATTGGTCTCATTGTGGTTTTTCACATTTGGAAAGATACAGAATGCAATTGAGTGCTGTCTCACCCGGATTGAAGTCAAGTATTAATCAATGCTTATTAAGTGAAAATGCAAGTTTTGGATCAGTACTATATCAGAGCTATGATTCTGTCAGTTTTTAGACTTGGCACGTCTTAAATCAAGTCTTGAGTCTTGCACAAGTCTTGACCAAGATCTGAAAGGCTTGAAAGAGGACGAGATCCTTATGAATTTGTCAGTTCAAGACATTTTTTCACTGGAAAAGTACTGATAAAGACTTGAAACTCGTTCCGGGCAAGGTCTCGCACTTTCTTCCTTTTCTTCAAGTCATAAAGAAATCAAATTGGAGCAGCGAATATACTCACTTCGGAATAGCGAGGTGAGCAAAAAATGAGTAATTTTTAATTTTCAAAAAACTGTTTTTGAAAGAAAATTTTTTTCATAAATTTTCATTTTTCGAGCGACAAGTTTTTGCGCGCGGTATATGAGTTTTTGTTTCTGCAATTTGCTAATTTTCTGCAGTTACAATTAAATAAATGCAATTATTCTGAGGCAGCATACATGCTATTGTTTGAATCGATTAATGAGCAGTCATTTATTTTCATCAATGTGACCCTTGGTGTTTTCAGAAAAAAATTTGATGTTTGCCTGTTTTGTAGTACAATTTGACTTTTTCACTTTGACTCGTTGATGCAAGGCTGCATAGAATTTTTAGGAGACATCAGTTGATGTGAAAAATACTCCATTTAAAAATTTAGGTTTCATGTTACTGAGACTCTATTTTTAATGAATTGCTTGATGGTTTTAATTTTTTGCCTTCAATTGTTTCTCAAATTCTTTCTAATGAACTTTATTAAAGAAGAACCTCATCTAGAGGGCGTGAGCCAATGTAATGAGGTAAGTTCACGCCTCATCTAGAGGGCGTGAGCCAATGTAATGAGGTAAGTTCACGCTCTTTATGACAGCATTAAGTTTGACATAAAACTTTGATTTGTTTTTTGGGTTTTCCATGTTTTTTACTAATTTCTTTGCAAATGGCGTCCACGAAGTTGCTGTATACTTTCTGCGGACAAATTGCGTGAATTTATTAAACATTCCATAAAAAGTTTTTTTATCCACTGATCAAGAACTGATTACGCCGAAAACTGTTGATATCAAGCCATCAGTTCATTTATTTATTTCTCTTTTAAAAATGTCTTCGTTGTTATGACTAAGAGGTCAAAGAAACGATTTGTTATGATTTTTACCATTCAACTGTTAAAATTTGATCCTTGAAGTCATTTGTTTTCGCATTCTCTTTTTGTTTTCATGCTCATCATTTGAGAACTTTTCAAAACATATAGACTTAGATCTTTCAATAAAATTTCTTTTGCACTCAAGTATTAAGATATGTTTACACCTGAACTCAATTTTTAGCTGACTTTACTCAAACATGATTAATCATCTGTGCGGATGAAAAGTTCGCAAAAGTTAATCTCTATTTGTTAGAATTGCTGCTTGAGTATTTGAAACACTTACCTAAACTCCACTTTGAAATAGATGGGTTTAATTCCTGCATTGTTTATTAGGGAGACCTACGCAATTTCAGTGGATGAATTTTCTTGCAAAGTTATTTTGCCACCCAAAGAAACGAAATTGGAAACGACCATATTTGTTATTGATGGACAACACGGAGCTCTATTTTGTTTCATTTGTAAAAAATGAAAAAAAAATGGAACGAATTGATTTTATTGGTCAAAGTTAAGTAGAAACAATAAATTATTCAAAGTAAACATCTAAAAAAATCGTTTTAAGTCAATGCTAAGTTTTAATAATGTACGTGTTCAACGCTGCTTCTCCGGCAGCGTCTTGGACGCACATCTATTTGCGTTGTCAGGACGTAGCCTTCAAAATGGAGTTAAGGTACATGCGTTTTAAATAATCAGGCAACAATCTTAACATATGGGGAATAACTGTCACAAACTTCTCATCCACGCGCATAATCGATCATGTTTGTGTAAATTCAACCAAAAAGTGCGTGTATGCGTGTCTTACTACTCACTCATTTTTTCGATCTAAATTGAATTTGGATGGTCTGATAGAAACTGAAAAGAAGTCTCCAGAGCATGATAATGAAAATACTACATTAATTGAGACATTAGTAATTGAAATGGGATTTAAAAATTAAACAAAAACTGAATTCAAGGTATATTTTTTGTTGCTTACGAATTTTTTAAATTGGTCAGGATGTTTTTCATTCAAAGCGGCGTACGGTAGAAATATCTCTTGTATATCAGTTTTCTAGGAGTGATTTTTAAGGCAGGGACTCAGACGCTTGAAAAATTTTGGATTAGCTAAAGTACTGATTAAAATTGGAACAAAGAGAGGACAATTTTTTTGTTGATGACGCTTGTTCCAGGGCTGGAATTTGAGCCGCAAGAATTGTTCTCTCAGCGAGCAGATTTTTTGTTTACATAATGTTTTTCAAAAAGTTTTTCTGTTGTTTATCTTCTTTTTGGTTAAAAAGTGAAATTGGCTCCAGTAATAATTGTAATCTTGGTTGCACGTCAATTGAGTTCTTGCGTATTTTATACAAAGGTTATGCTAATTTGGAGTGTTTTTGACTGCTTTACGTGTTTCGAGACCACATTTTGTATTTTTCAGCCCATTGTTTTTGTGTTTTTTCATTCATTGCCAACTTATTTACGCTTTTTGATGGAAGTAAATTTGAGTAAAAAATGATTTAAATTTTGGTGGCAAAAACAGTGCTCTGGCTGTGAAAACTTACAAATTACTAATAATTCGCAGATTTTCAGTTTTCTCCTTTGTCAATTGTTTTCTGAGGACTTCAATGTTCTCAATTGCCTAGAAGAATTTTTTTGCTTTTATAACGAGTGGAAGAAAGATTATTGCTTCTAATGCACTTGTATTATATAGCGAATTAGATGAATTTTTCTGATTTTTTAGTTGAGCGGTGTTTCAGTGCTATTTTTTACTATTTAATTTAAGTTCGCTAATTCATTGGGTGGTTTTTGTAGGGATCTGATTATTGAAAATATTTTTCGGGCCAAGAAAAACTTTCGAATCGTTCCCGGGCTTCTGCTGGTTATGTTTCTTTGAGGAATTGTTTATTCATTAATTTCATTTTTATCTACCAAAAGGTTTGATCATTTTAATTTTTATCACTGCTATACACCTTTTTACTTATGGGCAGTCAATCAACTTTTTATTAGAAAAGCTTGAACTAATCCCTAATAATTCATGTCTCTGCTGCATTTGTCAGAAGTTTAAGCCAAGAATGGGGCTTGTGTAGTGGAGCCAGAACATAATGTGCATACACACATAACATGCGCACGTAACAGAGCCTCTTGGTTATAGGTATATTGTTAGCTTAAGGTAAATTAAATGCAACAATGGCCTTCAATGCTTTCCATAAATTAGCGGAAATATCTTTACTAAAATGGCGAGAGCATTTTCAGAAATTTTGGGAAATATTTAGAGAAAAAGTTAAAATTTACACATACAGACTTGGGGTGTGGACAGAGCAGTCAAAACAAAAGTTAGGCAAGAACCGGATCAAAGAGACCAAATTCAGGTATGAGCCCGACAGAAAATGACCAAAATGTTATGCAAATTAGGTCCGGGTCACATTGGACCCCCCCCCCCCCCAACTCCCACCGGACAATGTTTCCTCTACTATGTTCTAGTCGCACTATCCGTCAGGTCCGTACCTGAGTTTGGTCTTTTTTATCTGGCCCAAACCTGAACTTGCGTTTCTCCGGTCTGACCCAATGTCATTGAACCTGTTCGTCCGGACCATACCTGTTTGGGCCGCAAACCTAATCTTTCTAACCTTTGACAGCTAAAAATTCAAAAACTCGCTAAAAAATCAAGATAATTTTAGAATTGGCATACCCATAATTATCATAATTTACGCCCAAGAGTTCAAATTCACGGAACATCTTGATACTAATGCGTTGAAAATGCCAAAAGTGGAAAAGGCTGCGTCATTTTTTCACGCACTATCTTCTCGCTCAACTGTTCTCTTTTTGCTTTTCTCATAGCTTTAGTTTCAAAAGAAAGAAAAATAATTTGGTTCGTACTGCCTCAAGTTAAGTTTTCTTTGCTCGCTTGCTAAACATAACATTTGTAGCAAAAATAGCACAGAAAATCAAAAAATAGAAAAAACAGGGAGTAATAAAATATCCCTCAAGTCGCCAATAAATTTTTGGCTCCACTTCATCGGCCATTTTTTGTTCACTTGCCCCACACTATGGTTAATAGTGCTGCGTCAGTTTTTGGACCTATTGGGCAAAATTTCAGTGTACCAAAATATAATAAATTCGTTTGAGTATGTTATCGTCCATACATCATGTACAACAATTAGGCTAGAAGCCTGTTTTCAGACGCCGTAAAAGATTCTTAAAAAGGGGTCGCTCAATCACAAGATTAAAGAAAAAAACCTACTGGAAAACGAAAAAAGTCAGTTTAAAGGGAAAATTGTTCAATTTAATATAAGCGCTTACCAAAATAATTAGTTGAAATACTATGAGTCTACTATATACAGATCTCTGAAATTGTGAACAAAATCATTCAATTTATTGCTTTTAACACTAATAATATCTCTCTAAATCTGTCGGTCGAAATTAATGATTGAGTTGAATAATATACATATCCGTGTTTCGGTCGTTTTTTTGTTAGCCGATGTCATTTAATATTTAGTTACTAGTGATTTGGGTTTTCTCTGATCATAAACACATCTATTAACTTCAAAGGTAGATATAAAGTTGTTAATTAAATGAACTATGATGCTCTCTGCGCACCATTCTGCTAAGTAGTTTAAACAAATCGTATACATGAAACTCAAAAATTGAGAAAACAGAAAATTTTTTCGACAGGTTCTCACATTATCTGTTCGTTTCAGCCCAAAAATTATCCGAACGATATAGTCTTGTTGTCTTTGAAGAGCCCCTAGATGACTTCTTGAAGCTGCGCCATAAAGAAGACTTCGGTATTGATAGATGGGTTGAAAATACATTTTGAGGATGTCTATCAGCATGTTGGTCGATAAATTCATTTTTGTCTGATAGAAGAGAGAGATGAATTTAGTGCATTTGTTTTTTTGACACGTGCATGTTCTGAACAATTAAGATCTTTATCTAAACAAACGCCGAGCAATTTTGCATAGCCAGGATGCTCGAGTTTGATTTCATTCCACTTCGATTTAGAAGGAATGTTCAACAGAAAAGTGCTGACCTTTGTTTTGCTCTGAGAAATCGTAAGCTTGTTTTGAGACATCCATAATTCCACTGCTGTCAGATCGTCATGTATATAATTGGTTTTTAGTTCCCCAACAATTGTGGTATCATCAGCAGAAAAAACAAGATCGCCATGATTCTTTAAATCTGCCAAGTCATTGATATATAGAAGAAAAGGAAGCGGTTCCAAAACAGAACTTTGTGGTACTCTGCAGGTAACTCCTAGATTGCTCGATGTTTCACCATTAAAATACATAAATTGTTTCTGGTTACTCAGATATGATGTTAGGATAGTCGATGCTTGGCCTCGTAGTCCATAGATCTCACACTTTCTGAATGATAACTTATGATCTACAGTATCAAATGCTTTCGACAGATCGAGTAAAGTACAGTAAGCAACTTGTTTTTTAGATCTAAAGTCACAAATACGTTCAACTACCTCAAATAAAGCATCTATTGTTCACCGTTTACTTATAAAACCAAGTTGTTTTTTTGATAAAATATTGTTTGAATTAGGAAAGACATTATTCTTGAATGCAGGTTTTTTCAAAGTTTTCCCCAATTAATGGTATGAGTGATATTGGTCGATAGTTATTCGGGTCGGATAGAGGACCTTTTTTATGTATAGCAATAACTCCAGAGACTTTCACGCATTCTGGATAGACGCCAGTATCTTTTATTTTATTATATTGATCATAGAGACACGAGAAAATGTATGGCGTGACAATTTCAAGAGGGTTGCTTGAAAAACCCATATGGTCAAGGCTGAGTTTGTTTTTAAGTTTTCTGGTTTCTTCGAGAACTTCAATTTCCGTAATAGGTTCCAGATATTTTGTGTTGCCTATTTCTTTCACGTGGTTTAAGTTTGTATTATCGGCTATTTTTGTGGGATTGTTGGCCTTATTTCGGCAAATTAGGATTTTATCTGGGTTGCTATTGGTTGATTTGATATATCAACTTTTGTTGCTTTTAATTCATATTTAATTTTGCTTACAAATTCGAAGAGTCTCTTCTTGGAATTGTTATCTTTGCTGAAAAGATTTTCAAAAAAATTGTATTTAGTTTTCCGGACAAGGTTCTTTGTTATATTTCGTCGTTTTATATAAATAATTTTGTCTGTTCTGTGTTTTAATTGAGATACGTTTGAAAACATTCATATTTTTTCACAAAAGAGTTCTTCACCTTGTTGTTTATCCAGTATCTCCGCATTGGCTTTTTTAAGAGTTCTTTAGGAGTTATCGCTTATTCCAGAGCATCAGTCAATAATACTTTAAATTTACGGAAGGCTTCCAGTGTTGAGCATTGCTTCAATGTTTGGTACTCCTCTCATAATTTAATTAACAGATTACAATTCAAAATAGCTTGCATTTTGTGCCGTTTAAGTTTTAAAAAATTTCTTCTATATATTTTTCTCTATACGAGTTTGTGTCATTTTTGAGGAGTTCGTTTCTTCGTATTATGATATTACAGTTATATGTTATGGTAGTTTCAACAGCATTTGATTCGCATTTAAAATCTGCAAAAACTATGTCAATAGTAGTTTTTGTAAATGTCGTATTTCCCGTTGTTTCATTTGGTGTTGAGATTAAACTAAAGCCCAGATTAGAGAAAGCTTCGATAAGCTCTCTTGTTATTGCAGACTTTGTATTGAAATCTTGATTGAAATCCCCACAATCTACGTGATTGGCATTACATGGTTCCCAGTTTCTATTAAATGAGTCATTAATTTATCTTGAAATGTTAGATTTCTCAATTGAAGTGCTTTATACACGACTGTTATGAACATGATTTGACCGGATAAAGCAGTTTTTACAGTAAGAATTCGTAGTTCAGGAATATTGCTCTCTTTAAACGTCGGCATCCTAGTATTCTCACGACACATAATTGCTACACGTCTACTTTTGCCTCTTTGCCCACTACATGTTAAAATGTATTTATGCTCGTCTTGACAAAATGTTGATAGAATGGATTTTCGTTTCAACCAGGTCTCCGACAGAGCAATGAAAGGAGCTTTGATGAAGATGTTCTTGACATTCTTTATAAGTTCATCGTAATTTGCGCTTAGCGAGCGAATATTTTCAAGCATTAAAAAAATTTTCTTTTTAGATGAGCAGTTTTTCTACCGCTTGGTGTAACATTATATATTTTCCTATGGCTTCTTGGGCTATCATAATTCGCTTTTTATATTTTTGTCACGAAATTTCCAGTCAGTGCACACTCAAAACATGCAATAAAACAAAGATAAACACTAATAGTTCAAGATAAGGAAGTTTACTATCCGCAGACAATCACATCCAGTAGGAAACGTATGTCATTTATTTCTGCTAAAAAATTGTAAAATGTGTCCAGATTGCAAAGTGCGGACAAACGCAAGTCGCAAAGTGGTCAACCTGAGTCTAATCAAAGGTGTTGGAACCTAGTTTTAACATTTTGGAGTTGTTTTTGCTGAATGCAGACAATTGCATCTGGCAAACTCTTTAAATTAGCATTTAGAAGCAGTTCAATTGTGTAAAACTTTTCCCTTTCCTTCCCTCCCTTTCCCATCCCCCTTCCCATGCTCTCCCTCCCTTCCCCTCCCCCCTCTCTTTTCCGCTTTTTTCTCCATCTCATCGCTTCTCCCCCTTCCTCCCTCTTGTTCTCCACTCTTTTTCTTCATAGTTAAATCAGGTTTTCTGTCTTTCTTCCAAGTTCTTAGTTTACTGTCTGCGGATAATCGCATCTAGCAAACAGTTTTTTACAATCAGAGACTGTTTGTAGTGTTTTTCACTATCGCTTAATGTAGAAAATTGCAACATGTAATGTTTTGACTGATAGTTCTGAGTTAAGAACATCTTATGAAAGTCTACATTTTTCATTCAGGGCCCAAAATTTTAACGAGAAAAAATAGACGAGAAAAAGGGATTAAAATGAAAAAATAAGAAAAGAGAAGAATAATGTGAGAAGTAAAAAGTGAAAAAAAATTGAAAACAAAAAAATAGGGGGGAAAATGAGAATTTTAATTTCATATTTGAATTCCGCCACATCTTGAAGAGCTTCAAGGCTGTCAATTAATCAACACCAATACAAGTGACTGCAATTTATGTCATTTATTCACTCAGATATAAGTCTTTCATTATAAAGAAGAACAGAAATTTTTTACTAATTCTTTATATCATCATAACAAGAGAATTAGAATCTCAAAAACATAACACATGTATAGTTATCTAACAGGTTGAACACTATCAACCGCCACAGCAACTTCACAGTTTCTTATCTGAGGGTGATTTAATATCTTTGGCTCTATCCACACTTCTACAATTTAATGCAATGGATTTCCTCTTGAAAGGATTAGGGGTGCGAGTTATATTTCTGCACGAAAAATTATTCATTCTATTTTTCTATACAACCGGGTATTCAAGTTGACTCAGATCTTCAATGCTATTTACAGACACAAACTTTTTGTTGATGCCATTCGGGTCACTGGGATCAGAACAGAGGACAGACACTGCACAATTGTTAGTAGAAGTTACAAAGCTCATGTCTTCAGCTGCAAATTAGATCATATATTCAATAGGAGGCAAGCGCTCATTAATATAAATCAGTTTACATTTCACAGGCTAGCTGGGTAGCGGTTATTTTTAGAATCTGCTTCGAGTAATCTTCTATGTTTGTAAATTTTATCCTTTACATAAAACTGCACGAATTTTTAAATAACAAGGGGCATCGGATTACCCGGCAGTGCAAGTTTAGTGGGTATTACGTGATATGCTTTAAGATTACTTTCAACGATATCATAATTTAAAAAGTTTTTGCTAAATTTTTTATTGTTTTCAAAAAGTTCTTCAGTTCCCATTTTTCTAGCATCGAAAGGAGTTTTCTTGATAATCAGTGAATCTTTGGAGCTGTATCTTTTTACCTCGTGAAACCTCTCGTTAATATCTGCAATAAAATTTTGCAAGTATGCATACCTGGCGTCAACTTCAATTGATTTTTCATTAAATATTACAGCCATTTTTTGAAGCGCTTTTCTACTTTCTTCACATCCGCTCGGCAGTTCTTTGTCCACTTCCAAGTTGACATCACATTCCATCGAAATTGAGGAATTCATTGTCATTTAAGTAATTGAAAGAGTTATTCAAGAACAAAACAGACAGAATTAAATTTTCTTCAAGAAGCTATTTTGATCTAAAAACATTCAGTATATGTTTTAAAGCAAGCAGTAAAGAAAGAGTGTTTAAGCTAGCGACCGATTTCCGCTGCTCATTTGTCTGTTTTTTGATGGATTAATTGATGTAATCCTTGTAAATAAAGAGGTTATAAGATCTTAAATTTTTGATCAAAGTTTTTTTCTAATCAGCCCTTATTATTACCAGCTACTCATGTTCAACTTAACATCTTAATCTTGTGCTCATCTTAACTCATAGCGTTTTCTGTTAAAGCAAGGCAAAAACCGATGGAAATATAGGGACTTCGGCAATTAAACTTAAACATATCGATAGTTCGTTTTTATGACAAATGTACAAAACTTTAAAATAGGAGTCGTGGTATTAATGATCTGGTTTGAACAAAATGATCATAAACACCTCCTAGCACTGATTTCTCTAATCTACTAAACTTTGTATAACGTATGGTTGCTATAAACACGGAATTGGTGCATAAACATTTCCTATCATCTTAGTCCCAAAACATTTGATTTGCTAATTGTGCTTCTTTCTGTTATCTTAACACGAAATAGTCACGTTTTCCCGCGATTGCTCAGATTACACTTAATAGGCTAATCACTTGCCTAATTAAAGTTAAAATTGATTTATAGTAAAAAAAAGATAGGCCGCATAATTCAAAAATTGAACAATATCGTTCGAAAGGGGGAAAGAAATTTCAAATTAAATCAAAATTCTCCAACAAAAGATCTTAAATTTAAAACAACTCAACTCTATAAGTCAAAAAAGCAGAAACATGCGACGGGCAACATTGTCTCTTTCGAAGCAAAGATCATCAAATATAAAATAGAAATTTCTCAAGAATTGCGTCTATTACAACAAGAATGTTAAAAAACAGACCAAAGTTGTAAGTTAAAGTATTAAAATCATTACGAAACAATAAAATGAAACTCGTTTAAGCATCCATCATAATTTATGAAAAAGAGAACAAATTGACTGAATCTTTGAAATTACAAAGTAAAAGTTGCCATAAGTGCATAAGGAAAAAATTTGCACATTTACTATTTTTGAGCCCACTAATTAAATGATTTGCTTTAAAGTAACCATTCCTTCTTGTCTATTGCTTCCGTTAACCGAAGTTTTCAAAAAATCAGCAAACTTTATATTCCCTTTTAGTTCCAAATTTATTCACCCGTATTCACCCCTTCCATCAAAAGATAACATTCGAGGAGAACCCTGTCTACGAAGTTGCATCTATAAGTCCCTTGTATTGCATATAAAGACCTCAATTAAAAAATTTTCAAAATACTGAAAATTTCAGAAAAACAGAAATCAATTGATGAGTGAAAATATTTTTCGCTTACCAGAAACATTGTTTTGTTCCGCTGCATCATGCAAAAAATCTACACGCCGCAAAAACGCTTGTTTGTTTGTCCAGTTTCCTGGAAGATATCTTTACTTTCCGTTGGTTGTATATACGGAAAAACAACCAACCATCTTCCAGTAAAAAAGACATTAATTCACTACTGTGATTCGAGCAGTAGACAGACAGCAATCCAATTCAATTCAAACTCTCTGAACAGGAAAATGTTCACTCATTCTGCCAATAATATAATGGCTGCACTCCGGTTCTCTGTTCTGGTCTGTTAAATTGCTGCGAACTAGTGATTACTATGCGGCGTTTTCATTTTTTTAGGCTTCTTCAAGGTTTTGCATATAACCATTCTAACTAATTTTTTTTTTCAATGTTTGATGCTTTTCACCCCGGCGACTTTTTGACCAACCTTATTATTAACATCTACTCATTTTTATAGTTCCGAACAACTTAACTCTAAAATAGCTTAACAACTTAATTTATTATGTTTGTCCCCAATATTGCAAATTCTTGCAAATTTTGTGGACAAGAAGAGAGGGAAGTACTGAATTTTTCATTCTGTTTGTTAAATTATTTTGTAGACAATTTTCTCAGCTATTAAACAAGTAACCGTGGCTTCAATGAACTGATTGTAACAATCTGAACATAAACACTACTTTTCACTAACTTGTTCGATCTACCAAGGGTTGTTTCTACAGATGCCACAATAAAAGAATTGAAAAATACACATATCTGACAAGGTAGATCTCTGGCGTTTTTTTACTCCGGACAACGCACAGTTTTCTTGAATAAATTTATCCCTAATTTTTGCTGTTTTCCACAATAGATCTTAAGAAATTGTCAATTAGGCAGAAATGAAAGATGAAAGGATATTTTTGAAACTTTTTCGTTAATTTAAAATTTGGTAAAATTTTGTAAAATTGTAAAATCTTTAAACAGTTTAAAAGCCCGTTGAATATTGTCAAGACAAAACACCTAAGACCAAGTTACCCAAAGTGCCAAAATACGTAAAATTATCCAAATTTCTACTCACTTGTTAATTTTATCAGAACGTCTTTTTGGACTATTAATTTGAAGAATTACTAAATGGATATATTGTGGTATAAGCAAGTTTATATAATAAACTATAATCATGAGACTAGTTCATTGGGACAAGTCTCAGTAGACCGTGTGACTTGATATCAAACTATCCCAACGAAACACGGGGAATCAAGTAGCACCTTATGCAAACGAAATGAACATCTGCGAAACAAATGTTTGTTAGGAAAACCACTGAGACGTTGAAGAGAGCAAATGAAATTCAAAATGACTGAGAGTGATGCAAAAATAGAACAATTACTCTAACAAATTGAAAACAAAGAATAATGTTACTTAATTTGTCAGAACCATCCATAAGGAATCAATTAAAAATTATGAATGAAAGATGATAACCTGAAAAATAATGTGCGTTATTAATCTAAAAAAAATATGAACAAGAGAAAAAATTTCCAAAATTAAGTTGATTATATCAAAAATACATTTGATCTCCTGAAATTCTTTTTTTAGTGATGTTAAGTTTGTCCGAGAGACTATCAGGTTTTCATAGCGAACGAGGCTGACCTGCAGGCCTGTCAAATTCTCAGCCCGTACTTGGATCAGCAAGAACCACCCAGCTTAGGGGTAAGGTTTCTTCATTTTTACACAAAGCGGAGATTTTGGGTGTGCTAATTTTAGCTCAAAGGTAAACTTCACACAGAGCTTAATGGGCAAATATACATATGGGATCAACTTTAAACGACTGAATTTGATAGAATGCTAAAGGTGTCGGTTGTGTAACATTTTGAAGGAATTCTATGGCCCCAAAAAACAAAATAAATTTTAATAAAACAAAAAGAAAGGAAAATTCGAAATTTCGTTTGTGGATAGGAATGATATTTATATGCTGAAGTCTTAAGAAAAAACGGTCTGTGTGATTATGGACAACAAACCATGCCAACAATTGTCAACAAAGCTAAGTTCCTAAAAAGTGCAAAAATCAACAAAAGCAGATCCACAAAGATTACAAGAATTGTCCGCAGAAAATATTCCGCATAGAAAAATACATATAACGGTATAGGCTCGGTAATGTCCGCACGCATATAAGGTACCAACCCCGCTCATCCACATTCCTGACTTAATTGGCTACCAAATGATGAAGAGATAGAAAGCTTTCAAAAACATACATATCGTTCCATAAACAACCAATGAAATACAATAATGCCATCCTAAAGGGTCGATGAACGTTGATTAAAATAGGACTACTAGAAAGGACAATAATAAATATCAAACAAAAAGCATTATTTACCACCAAAACTCGAGGTCTAAAATAAATAAAATCATAACAAAATCATCAAACTCGCATCAGATAAAACCTAATGGAAACAACTCAACCTATACTTGCTTAGAAAAAATATGCAACTGGTTAACAGGTCGATAAAAAGAGCAAAGAGGTGCGAAGTTCAAAAAAACGTTTTTTTTGAAAGCAATCAATTTCACCATTATTAATGTCTTTAGACATCAACTGAAATCCCTAAAATGTTCATTTAAATCTCCATAAGAAGCAATTGAGACATGTCATTATCCAATGTTCAATTGCGCAAAAGTTCAAAAACAAGGGGAACTACAATTATTGATATCAAATAAAAAGAAAACAAAAATGCTATAGAAGGTAAAAATGAAAAAAATTTCAAATATTTTTATTAAGCTAGTAATAACAGTAGTTACACAGCCGAGATACAACTAATTGAAGCTAAAACTTTTAAGGAGATTAAGTGATTATTGATTATGTTACACTTCACTGGAAACGGGTTGCAACAGAGACTGAGCTACAAATCGACCAAAAAACAGTTTGAAAAATGACGAAGCTCAAACACCCAAATGTGTTTTTGAAAACAAATATTTTCAAAACTCATCACAGACTTCAATTTTCAACAAACAGCAACAATTAGGTTTCAAAACCCCAAGAAGCCGACTGGACCTGTTATTAATGATACTATGTCGCAACCCCACCAAAAGCAACAAATTTATCAAGATGCCAAAACTTCAAACAATTTCACGAGATCAACTTGTTCAAGGCACCATAAAGATAAAATGTTACCTGCAAGAACTGTATATTATCACTTTTTCCTCATTTTAACATCAAAAGGTCTTCCTTATAAAAAGGACTATTTAGACATGACAACAAAAAGAAACCAAAAAATTGAGCAGTTTAGAAATCTCGAAAACTTTTATTAAATTAATGGTTGAAGCAATCAATAACAACGTATAACAAAGCGCAGAATAAATATTTGAATGCTAAAATCATTGAGACTTTAAATTAGTGAGATTGATTTACATGGTTAAAAAAATGAAAGCAGAAAGATTTCAGTTCAAAATTTTTTTTAATTTCAATTTTAAAGTCATTAAAACAAACAGCTATAAACTGAAATCTGTAGCTAGGTTGTGATATACGTCCTAATGTAGCGATTGAGACTTAACATTATCAGGTATATGGCGTTCGACAGCAAAAAGAAAGACAAACATAGGCAGAAACCAAGAGAAATCGTAAAATTTTTTGAAATAACAGTGTCTCAGCCCAAAAGGCATAAAGCATACAACAAAAACAATTAACATATCCAGATACCCTTTTCCCAACACTGTGCATTTTCCCTAATATGCATTCCTTCAGTTGGATTTGTCAATAATGTGATGATGCGACAAGCAGGCTAATGAACTCATAAAAAATGCAATTAAGCACAAAAATGAAAAATAAAAACGCGTAGTATCAAAACAAAAAGATTGTTAGATGAGCATAAAACTATTACGGACATTAAGTTATAACCCACAAGAAAATGTTTTCAGCCTGTTTTTACTGAGATTGAGCCTGAAGTTGAGAAAAAAAAGGATAAAGTAGTGGCAAAAATCAAAAATTATCCGAAATTATCTTAAAACAAATAGATTCAAAGTCATAGCAGGCATTAGATAACAACTGAAAAAATTGTCTAGATTCATTTATACCTCCTAAAAATTAACTGGAGCATTCATTGGGGGCAATTAGTCATTGAGCTACAATAAAGGTAAAAAATGAAAGCAAAATTCAAGAAGTACATAAAAATTTTTTTACGAAAACAATTGGTCAGAGCCATAAAAAATCATGAGTTTAAATCTGCAACCGTAAAATATTCTCGTCGGTACTCGTATTTTGTGAATTGCATCTGTCGTTAATTGAGCCCTGATGTTAAATTCTTGTAAGTGAAAAAAAGTTTACACAAATAACATTTACATATCGGATATATTTTAAAAAAACGCGCCCCATTAAAATCTAAAATGTTTTTGATCGTAAGTATACATGGCGAGATCAAGATCAGCCCAGATGTTTCTGCGCGTCTAAAAACTATTTGTTTCTTCATATGCTTGCAAAATAGATCATTTTTTCAACAAAATTTTTTAGTGTGTCAAAAATAAAAATGCATCTTGTATAATTATCGAGTTTAAATTTGCAAAAAAATTGGCAAAATTGAAATTCCAGAAAATTCTCAAAACGAGTGGGTGTACAACTAAATTGTTTGTGAGCTTACAAAAATATAGTCGCAGTTTTAAGGTGTCTACTTCCAGCAAATTTAAGCAAGTGGTCCAAAAAGACAAACTTGGTCCCGAAAAAAGTCGAATTTTGACCAATTTAGCGTAAATTCTAGCCAAAAAACTCAGATCGAACAATTCAGCATACCTCCCTTATCTTCAGAGATAAAATCAATGACTCTACCAACGACAATTTTAACAACTTCTAGCAAAATTGTCAAAAATTAGGTCAAAAATACCGAAATTTGAACAAAAACAGCTGAATTACGTCTAATGTTCACAAAATTTTAAACTTCGATAACTCCCTATAAAATGCAAAAAAAGAAAAAATATTTTTAATTCCATATTCTACGCTGGACGGCATTTTAATGATACCACTCACATTTCTCTACGATGAATATATCGATCGGCTAAAATTGTCTGAACAAAAAAAACCCATTTGAGTATATAGTTCCTCCCCCACTAAAGTGGGTAGGAACAATGATAGACAATGGGGTCTCAAAAGTAACAACAAGTGAGTGTCCACGTCATTCCATCATGAAGAATTTTCTCAAATGAAGCTAATTGAATAGTCAATAATAATATCGATATTATTACAACGTTAAAAAATAATTTTAAGGCCGTAAAAAACGTTTCTTGCGATTCAAAATTTTGGCTTTAATAAGGATGATTTTTGTCTGCGAAATTTACAGTTTCAAAAAAGAGAGAAAACACAAAATCGGCGCTAGAATTGACCTTTTATAGCCAGGAAGCAATTGGAACACGGGTAGTATACAAAATACAAGAATTAGAACTTCTCAGCCTACTAATAACAAAATATGATCAACAATTAACGTTATCATACACCAATTTTGCTGCAAGAGTGACAAAAAATTTGTTTGACTAACATTGATCACATCACAAGCATTATGGCTGCAAACACTACAAAAGAAAAGCAGTCAACATGTAATCAGAAAAAGATTTGTACAGTTTTTTTACGAAATAAATTCTAGGTAAATTTAGAAATAGAGAAAAACACTGCCACCGTACAAGACATTGAAAAAATTATTTTGAAGTCACATCATTGGGTATGGCTTTATTCTGGGAGATTTTCGCCAAATTCTTGGTGAAGGTCAGGATCTTTTCTGTCCGCTTACAAGAGTTAAAATCAAAAAAGATCATTATTTTAAATCAAAATAAGTTTCTTTAAAAAGATGAACAGACAAGATCAACTGATAAGAGAAATTAAAAATAGTACACTGAATTTGTTGGACAACAGTAATATATGGAACGCAACAAAGTGAATAGAGATGTTTTAAATGAATTAAAAAAAGTCAAGTGTCAAAAAATTTCCAGATCAACAAAATTTATCCGAAAACTAATAATCCAAGGTGCAAAACCACAGAAACCGTACTACGTGATAGAGTTGAACAAAATAAATTTATCATGAAATTTTTGTTCTGAAATTGTAAACAGCTCGCTTAAAAACAAAAGTATGATCATTTTCAATTGCAAGTTTCCTAGACATGAGAGTTTGAGTGTTGATTTGCCAGCAAAACTGTTTAAAATTTTATAAACAATTTGCTCTCAGAATTGAAACAGCTTCAAAGCACAACAGTAATAACAAAAAAAAATAAAAATTCTCTCGGACATCGTTTCGCCATATCTTACTACTTTCATGAATTTGAGTAAAAAAAATGCGTTTGTTGAATAAATGTTTCAAAACTGCCAAAACAGTTAAATTTAAATGAAAGGCGACAAAGCGACAAACGGAACTATAGAAAAATTATTGCACACGTTTTTATCAGCAAAAATAAACAAAGGTTTTTTTAATGAGTATTTCACAATAGAACATTACAATTTTTGATGAATACAATCTGTGTTACACCAAAAGTAAGGGTTAGGAAGAGAAAAGAGAAATAATGTTGATGTTACTATCAAAATGCTTGAGGAGATTAGTATCAAGATCTACAAAAAGTTTCGATAACGTTAACTTAAAACGATACTTGAAAAACAGAAAATTGTTAAACGCAATGGGATGTGGACTAAATCATTACATTTGTTGAACTTTTTTCTTTTGTGAAAGACAAATATTTCTCCAAGTGAATGTTATCCAAACCATGCATGCAAACACCGTTTGCTGGGTACCAAAGAGACAGATTTGGGACTCATTCCATTCATCAGATACTTTAATGATTTACCCGAAGTTGCCACTGTCTATACCATTTACATATATACGGACGACACATTGGCTACAGGGGAAAACTGCTGAAAAACATTTTCCATGAAATCTTTAAAGGTTTAGAGAAACAGATTTTTTTTTATTGAATTCTATATTAATCCACCAAAACAACCATTTTGATGTTTAGAAAACAAAAACAAAAGTGGGAAATATTTGTCTTGCGTTGAACGAATAATTGAAGAAACAAAATCTGCTAAATAACCTGGCAATCTTAATGACGAACAATTCATGTATAAGAGCATGTGTCGTTTTTGTGCCGTAAAATTCCAAGAAAGGGTGGAATGAACCGACAAATTAGAGATAACCTAATAAGAGAACGCTTATTTTTCTGTAACTATAATGTTAAATAACGTTCATTTAATTATATGGAAAGTGAAGGAAAACTTGATCTGCGAAGAAGGAGTTTTTGAACAACTTATTTTGTCAGAAGATCATATTCAGTCATTGCGATTGTGGTAATTTATCACTGTTTTACAGCACATAAAACCAAATGTGTCAGCTGACAAAATTGATGGTAATGCAAATTCTTGAGATAAAATTCATGATAATTTTGACGCTAGTTTTCTTAAAAAAGATTAAGGACAGACAAAAAACTTTATTGGCAATAAACCTAAAGGTACTATAAACATCAATGGCAAAACCAATTTAATGTACAGTCTGGGAAAAAATATGAAATATTCTAATAGAACCACATTTACTGCCAAAAAACATTAAGAAGTAGAAAAACAAAAAATGTTTGGTTTTTGACTAATTTTTGGAATACTTACAAAAAAATGGCACCAGCGGATTGGTTGAAAATGTGTTCTATATTGCATCTGTGTTTAGAAACATCTAAAAAAATGGAATTCAAGTTTCCTGGACCTAAGGATTTGATTGTTGATCTGCCATCAATATTTCTTTCAATTTTGAAAACAATTTGTGCTCTCAGAATTTAAACATCTACGGAGAACAAAAAAATAACAAGAACATAAGAACTCTTTCAGAGGCCATTTCGCTATATCTTATGACTGTAAAGAATATCAGTAAAAAAATTGAAAGACTTTACTGAATGATTCACAATTGCCAAAAGATTTCAATTTGCAAGAAAGTCGACAAAGAAAACTAAGGAAATATTTTCGACCATTTTGTTCTCAGCAACAAAATGCAAAGATTTTTTTTATATTTTAATCTTTTCAATCGTGATATATCATTACGTTTTACAACAGATGAACTCGAAAGGTTTGAGTTGACAAAGCTAGTGGTACAGCTATTTCTTGAATTGAAACTCATGGTACTGTCGGCGCTGGAGAGACAAAACATATTACTGGCTGCAAAACTAAAGGCATAAAGAACGTCAATGAAAAAACCATATTAAATCACTGCGTGAGAAAAGAAACTATGAAAAATTTTAATTGAAGAAAATTTATTGAATGAAAGCATCTTGCGGTAGACAAAAAAAGAAGATTTTAATTTTTGCCTATTTTTGCTAGTTTTTATGGAATATTTACATATTTGGAAATAGCCGATTGGTTGAAAATGTGTTTGATTTGAGCTACTGTTTCTCAAAAAATTTGATTTCAAGTTTCCTCAACCTGAGAATCTGATTGTTGATTTGCCAACAAACTTGCTTGAAGTTTGGAAAACCATTTGTTGTGCTCTCACAAATAATGCTGCTACGGACGGAGCACAAAAATAATGAAAGGAAAATGAAAGTTTTGTCGGATACCATTTTGCCATATCTTAGAACTTTATGAATAAGAGAAAAAACTGGTTTAGTTTACTGAATGCTTCAAAATCGCCCAAAAATTTTGAAATACAAGAAAAGCGGCAAAAAGATTTTGAAAATTTATTGGCCATTTTGTTCTCAGCAACAAAAAGCAAAGATTTTTTAATGAGTAATTCACAAAAGAAAACTATATTTTACTGATAAATACAATCCGTGATATCAGGAAAATAAAGGTTTTTGAGGAGTGCGGATTACTGTTAATGCTATAATACAGTTGCTAGAGAAACCTGATATCAAATAAAAAACTCTGCCGTCTTCCTAAATCTAAAAAACTTTCGCTAAAGTAAACATAAAACGTTGTTTGAAAAACGCAAAAGCGTTGAACGATTGGGATGTGGATCAAATCGGTACATTTATTGAACTCTTACATTTGTGAAACAGATAGTTTTGTTCAAATGAAAGGCATCCAATTTGTATACGCAAACACCGTTTAATGGTTACCACAAAAATCAGAATTGAGAGCCTTACTATTCAACATATACTTTAATGATTTTCTCCATCTCGCCACCTTTTTAAATTTTACTTACTTGGAGACTACACATCGGCTATGAGGGGGAAAACTTCCAACAAAACATCTTTCCAAGAGAATTTAAAAAGTTTAGAGAACTGGATTTTTGCACTGAACTCCAAATTAATCCACCAAATATTAATTTTTGGCATTTAGAACACAAAAACTAGGAATGGTTTAAAATATATTCGTGTTGTTATTATTGAACAAAAATATTTAAGAGCATGTTGTGTTTTAGTGCTGTAAAATTTCGCAACATGGCGGCTTGATTCGACAAATGAGAGACGTTCTAAAAAGAGAACGGTGCTCTTTCATTAACTGTTATACTAAATAGCGTATTTATTTTTTATCATTTGGAAAATGTTCAAAAACGCAGTTGATTGTAATTTTTAACCTGCAAGGAAGCGCTTTTTGAAAAACTTTTGTCGTCAAAAGAACATAATTAGTTATTGCAATCATGACATATCATCACTCTTTACAGCACATGAACTCCAAATGTTTGAGTTGACAAAAATAGTGGTACAGATATTTCTTGACAAAAAACTAATGGTAATGTTGTTGCTAGTTTTCTAAAGAGATGAAGTAGAGACAATGTATTTTACGGGCATTAAGTCTAAAAGCATTAGGAACATCAATGGCAAAACCATTTTAAAGTACAGTGTGAGAAAAAAACAATGAAATTTTCTGATTGAGGCAAATTTACTGCATAAAAACATCTTGCAGCAGGCAAACAAAGAAATTTTTGTTCTTTGCCTATTTTTTGCTAATTTTCATAGAATACTTACATATTTGGCAAATGCCGATTGGCTGAAAATATGCTTGATTTATGCTATTGCTTCTCATAAAAATTGATTTTAAGTTTCCTCAGCCTGAGGATCAGAATGTTGATTTGCCAACAAAACTGCTTGAGGTTTGGAAAACAATTCCTGCTCTCAGAATTAATGCTGCTAAGTACAAAGCACAAAAATATGAAAGGAATATAAAAATTTTGTCTATATTAATTTTGTCTATAATTCTATATTAATCCACCAAGACAACAATTTTGACGTTTAGAAAACAAAAACAAAAGTGGGAAATATTTGTCTTGCGTTGAACGAATAATTGAAGAAACAAAATCTGCTAAATAACCTGGCAATCTTAACGACGAACAATTCATGTATAAGAGCATGTGTCGTTTTTGTGCCGTAAAATTCCAAGAAAGGGTGGAATGAACCGACAAATTAGAGATAACCTAATAAGAGAACGCTTATTTTTCTGTAACTATAATGTTAAATAACGTTCATTTAATTATATGGAAAGTGAAGGAAAACTTGATCTGCGAAGAAGGAGTTTTTGAACAACTTATTTTGTCAGAAGATCATATTCAGTCATTTTGTCAGAAGATCATATTCATATTCTGATATCAAATAAAAAACTCTGCCGTCTTCCTAGATCTAAAAAACTTTCGCTAAAGTAAACATAAAACGTTGTTTGAAAAACGCAAAAGCGTTGAACGATTGGGATGTGGATCAAATCGGTACATTTATTGAACTCTTACATTTGTGAAACAGATAGTTTTGTTCAAATGAAAGGCATCCAATTTGTATACGCAAACACCGTTTAATGGTTACCACAAAAATCAGAATTGAGAGCCTTACTATTCAACATATACTTTAATGATTTTCTCCATCTCGCCACCTTTTTAAATTTTACTTACTTGGAGACTACACATCGGCTATGAGGGGGAAAACTTCCAACAAAACATCTTTCCAAGAGAATTTAAAAAGTTTAGAGAACTGGATTTTTGCACTGAACTCCAAATTAATCCACCAAATATTAATTTTTGGCATTTAGAACACAAAAACTAGGAATGGTTTAAAATATATTCGTGTTGTTATTATTGAACAAAAATATTTAAGAGCATGTTGTGTTTTAGTGCTGTAAAATTTCGCAACATGGCGGCTTGATTCGACAAATGAGAGACGTTCTAAAAAGAGAACGGTGCTCTTTCATTAACTGTTATACTAAATAGCGTATTTATTTTTTATCATTTGGAAAGTGTTCAAAAACGCAGTTGATTGTAATTTTTAACCTGCAAGGAAGCGCTTTTTGAAAAACTTTTGTCGTCAAAAGAACATAATTAGTTATTGCAATCATGACATATCATCACTCTTTACAGCACATGAACTCCAAATGTTTGAGTTGACAAAAATAGTGGTACAGATATTTCTTGACAAAAAACTAATGGTAATGTTGTTGCTAGTTTTCTAAAGAGATGAAGTAGAGACAATGTATTTTACGGGCATTAAGTCTAAAAGCATTAGGAACATCAATGGCAAAACCATTTTAAAGTACAGTGTGAGAAAAAAACAATGAAATTTTCTGATTGAGGCAAATTTACTGCATAAAAACATCTTGCAGCAGGCAAACAAAGAAATTTTTGTTCTTTGCCTATTTTTTGCTAATTTTCAAAGAATACTTACATATTTGGCAAATGCCGATTGGCTGAAAATATGCTTGATTTATGCTATTGCTTCTCATAAAAATTGATTTTAAGTTTCCTCAGCCTGAGGATCAGAATGTTGATTTGCCAACAAAACTGCTTGAGGTTTGGAAAACAATTCCTGCTCTCAGAATTAATGCTGCTAAGTACAAAGCACAAAAATATGAAAGGAATATAAAAATTTTGTCGGATAGCATTTTGCCGTATCTTACTACTTTATGAGTATGAGAAAAAAATTGAGTTAGTTTACTGGATGCTTCCAAATAGCAAAAAAAAATTCAATTTACAAGAAAAGCGACAAAGAAAACTATGTTAAATTTGTTGGCCAATTTGTTCTCAGCAAGAAAACGCAAAAAAATTTTAATGAGTAATTCACAAAAGAAAATTACAGTTTACTGATAAATACAATCCGTGATACCCAAAAAGTAAAAGGTTTAGAGGAGCGAGAGATACTGTAAATGCTATAATGCAGTTGCTATAGCAAACTAATACCAAATAAAAAAATGTGCCGTCTTCCTAGATCTAAGAAACATTCGATAAAATTGACAAAAAACATTGTTTGAAAAACGGAGAAGCATTGAACGCTATGGGATGTGTATCAAATTAGTACATTTATTGAACTCTTACATTTGTGAAACAAATATATTTGTTCAAATGAATGGCATCCAATTTGTATACGCTAACACTGTTTAATGGGTAGCACAAAATTTAGATTTGAGACCCTTACTATTCAACATAAACCTTAATGATTTTCCCCATGTTGCCACCTTTTTAAATCTTTACATACTCACAGACAACACCTCGGCTTTGAGGTGAAAAACTTCCAAGAAAACTTCTTTCCGAGAGACTTTAAAAAGCTTAGAGATGCGGATTTTTGTACTGAACTCCAAATTAATCCACCAAATCTTAATTTTTGACGTGTAGAACACAAAAACAAGCAGAACCTTATAAAATAACTTCGTGTTATTTTTGATGAACAAGTAAATTTTAAGAGCAGAGCATGTTTCGTTTTAATGCACAAAAATTTTGCAAACGGGCGGTTTGTTTCGACAAATAAGAGATGTTTTAAAAAGAGAACGGTTCTTTTTCGATAACTGTTATACTAAATAGCGTTCTTTTATCATTTCGAAAGTGTTCAAAAACGAAGTTGATTGAAATTTTTGATCTCCAAATAAGGTTTTTGAACAACTTTTGTTGTCTGAAGAACATAGTTAGTTATTGCAACCATGATATGTTATCACTTTTTACAGGAGACAAACTCCAAATTTTTGAGTTGAAAAAACTAGTGGTGTAGCTATTTCTTGAGATAAAACTCATGGTACTGTCCACGCCAGTTTTTCTAAAGAGATGAAGGTGAGACAAAGTACTTTACGGTCATCTTGTACATCTTGCAGTACACAAGCAAAAAAATTTTGTTGGCCAATTTTTGCTAATTTTTATGGAATACTTACATACTTGGCAACTGTCGGTTTGTGGAAAATGTGTTTGATTTGTGAAACTGTTTCTCCAACAATTTTTATTTCAAGTTTCCTCAACTTGAGGATCTGATTGTTGATTTGCCAACAAAACTGCTTGAAGTTTGGAAAACTTTTCGTGCTCTCAGAATTAATGCTGCTACGTACAGAGCAGAAAAATAATGAAAGGAAAATGAAAATTTTGTCAGATACCACTTCGCCATAAAATATTACTTCATGATTACGAATAAAATAATGAGTTATTTTACTGAAAGATCCAAAACTGGCGAAAGAATTCATTTTACAGGAAGGGCGATAGAAAAATAAAGAAAATTTTGTGACCATCTAGTTCTCAGCAACTTTGTGCTACAATTTTTAATGAGTAATTCACAATAAAAACTACAAATTTTTTGATAAATAAAATCCGTGTCACCCATGAAAAATAAGGGGGTTTAGAAGAGCGAGAAGTACTGTTATTGTTATTATGCCGTTGCTAGAGACAAATAACATCAAATAAAAAATTATGCGGTCTTCCTAGATCTAAAAAACTTTCGATAACGATAACATAAATTGTTGTTCGAAAAACGGAAAAATATTAAACGCTATCGGATGTGGTTCAAATCATTACACTTATTGAACTCTTACGTTTGTGAAACATTTTTTTGTTTAAGTGAATGGTATCCAATTCGTATACGCGAATACCAATTAATGGATACCACAAAGATCAGACTTGGGAGCCTTACTGTTAAACATATACATTAATGATTTCCCCGATGTTGTCAGCTTTTGAACTCTTTACTTACTTACGGACAACACATCAGCTATGAGGGGAAAAACTCCCAAGAAAATTTCTTTCCAAGAGAATTTGAAAATGTAAGAGAAATGGATTTTTGTACTGAACTCCAAGTTGTTCTACCAAATCCTAATTTTCGACGTTTAGAACAAAAAAACAAGCGGAGTCGTTTAAAATAACTTCGGGTTATTATTGATGAACAAATAATTTTAATGAGAATGTTTCGTTTTAGTGCTGAAAAATGTCACAAAAGGGCGGCTGGATTCGACAAATGAGAGATATCCTAAAAAGAGTGCGGTTCTTTTTCATTAACTGTTATACTAAATAGCGTATTTCTATCAATTGGAAAGTGTTCAACAACGCAGTCGATTGAAATTTTTGATCTGCAAAGAAGCGTTTTTTGAAAAACTTTTGTCGTCTAATGAATATAATAAGTTATTGCAACATGATATATCATCACTCTTTACAGCACATGAACTCAAATTGTTTGAGTTGACAAAACTAATGATACAGCTATTTCTTGACTTAAAACCCATGGTACTGTCGACGCTGGAGAGACAAAACAAATTACTGGCTGTAAAACTAAAGGCATTAAAAACGTCAGTGAAAAAACCATATTAAATCACTGCGTGAGAAAAGAAACTATGAAAAATTTTAATTGAAGAAAATTTATTGCATGAAAACATCTTGCGGTAGACAAAAAAGAAGATATTACTTTTTGCCTATTTTTGCTAATTTTTATGGAATATTTACAAACTTGGCAATAGCCGATTGGTTGAAAATGTGTTTGATTTGTGCTACTGTTTCTCATAAAATTTGATTTCAAGTTTCCTCAACCTGAGAATCTGATTGTTGATTTGCCAACAAACCTGCTTGAAGTTTGGAAAACCATTTGTTGTGCTCTCTGAAATAATGCTGCTACGGACGGAGCACAAAAATAATTAAAGGAAAATGAAATTATTGTCAGATACTGTTTCTCAATATCTTACTACTTCAATGAACTTGATTTAAAAGCTGTGTTTATTTACTGAATGTTTCAAATTGGCCCAAAGATTACTATTCATTAGAAACGCGAGAAAAAAACTATAGAAAAATTATTGACCAATTTGTCCTCAGCAGCAATAAGCAAAAAAAATTTAACGAGTAAACTAAAAAATAATACCACAGCTTTTTGATTAAAACAATCACCCTTACCAAAAAAATAGGTTTAGAGTAGCGAGGAGTACTGATGATGCTATTATGAATTTACTTCAGGCTATTAGTATCAAAAAACATTTGATGCCGTCTTGCTAGATCTAGAAGAGGCTTTCGATAACAATAACTTAAAAGTATGTTTAAAATACGGGAAAAGGTTGATTTCTATGGATGTGAATCAAATCTATACAATTAATGAACTCTTGCCTTTGTGAGAGAGAAATTTTTCTTCAAGTGAATGGTATCCAAATGCATACAAACACCGTTTCCTGGGTACCACTGAAATCAATTTTGAGACGCATACCGTTCAGTATATACCTTAATGATTCACCCGAGGTTGCCTTTTTTTGTACCATTTACTTACTTACCGTCGACACATCGGCTACAGGGGGAAAAACTGCTGAAAAAATTTTTTCTAAAAAAATTTATAAGGTTTAGAGAAGCGGTTTTTTGTAATGGTCTCCAATTTAATTCACCAAAATGATGTTTAGAATACAAATACAAATGTGAGGAAACATTTTTCTGCAGGTGAATGAAAAAACAGAAGAAGCGGAATCCGCTAAACAACTTGGCGTTATTATTGATGAAAAATTAATCTTTAAAGTACATGTTTCGTTCTAGTGCAGTAAAAATTCAAGAAATGGCGGAATGATTCGACAAATGAGAGATGTCTCAAAAAGTGGACGTTTTTTTTCTGTAACAGTTATTTTAATTCAACATGGAATATTATCATATGGAAAGTGTTCAAAAACGATGTTGATTGAAATTTTTGAACTACAAAGAAGGATTTTTGTGGAAATATTTTTGTTGTCAAACGAACATAATGCGTTATTGTGATCATGAAAATTGATCACTTTTTACAGGACATGAGCTCTAGATATATGAGTTGACAAAACTAGTGGTAAAGCAATTCCGTTAAACAAAATTCCTGGTACTGTTGAAGCTAGTTTTCATAAAAAGATGAATTACAGACAAAGTACTTTACTCGCGTCAAATCTCAAGGCATTATAAACATATATGGCAATACAAAATCAATTTACAGTGTAAGGAAAAACTATTAAATGTTCTAATAGAAGCACAATTACTGTCAGCAAACATCCTGTAGTCGACAAAAACATTTTTTTTGTTTTTTTTTCCTTATTTTTGGAATACTTACGTGCTTGGCAATTGAGGATTGGTTGAAAATGCGTGTAATTGATACATCTGTTTTTCAAAACATCCTAAAAATCATCCAGGAAGCACAGCTGGTTACACTGTTTTGTGCACTCCTTTATGGAACACCGTAAATTGTAAATGATTTTAGCTCTTGTAATAAAGTCTTCCATAAGAAATTAATAATTATAATTATTATTGTAAAGAATGCCTGTAATACCAACAGCTAGTTTGTGCTCTGACTATCGAGGAAAAAAAGCAAGGCAATAAATTGGGTAGACATTATTTGTTTTGGCATGGGGTAATTTGTCATGTAAATCCCTCGAATTAGTAATTGCGGATCATGAACACTAATTCAAAATTGGCATATTATCGATTAAAAGGTCATGAGAAAGTTTAATTTCGAAATTGCTATTTCAGTATTCAATTTAACATTTGAAAAATCAAAGTTAGATTAAATGAGTATTTTTGTAACGAAAGCCCCAAATTTACGTATAACAGGGAGTAATGTTTTGTGTCGAAAATATAACGATACTTCACTTATTTCCCACCGTATCAATTATTTCACGTAGGTTGAAAAATGGCGTATAAAAGCTATCATTATAGATATGCCGATCAATAAATGAAACTTTCAGAAGTCCCCCTTCAAGTTCTGGCTTGAACTGGCTATAAGTCTGTACAAAACTAGTCAAAACTCTGCTATCATTTATTTTAATTTTTTGTGGCCAAGTTAAGTTGTTCATATCGGGTGATGGGTTCGTTGTGGCCCGGAAAAGAAAATTTGGGCTAATGATGAGATAGTTGTTTCGTCTCCACCGGACAAGGGCAAAGTAGGGGTAATCCAGGGACAGGGTTCGGTCGGAGGCGGCAGGGTCGTCCACGCATTTCATCTCATAAGCGTATATTAATAGATTCGAGAACATTGTTCCAATGGTCAACCTTTAAAAACAAAACTTTTTAAATTTTCTTTAGCAAGCTGGCCAGTTTTTTGGTTATTCCATTGTTCCTCTAGTTGTTCCGACTACAGTAAAAGGTAGAAGTTTTTACGAAGATACAATGCACAATTTGCGGTGAAAATAAATAATTTTTTCAGCTTTGGTGTTATCCGTTGCGTGTTAACGATCTATACCATCGGATAATATAGATCGCAACTGTTATTATCGCAAGAAAAGATGAGTAATATCTGAACTGATTTGTGTTGATTCAGCTTATTAAACACACACGTGTAAGTTTTAAAATGCCCGATCAAATATGCAAGCCCCGTCGAGGAGTTTTGGCAAAAAAATTGGGGAAAAATTTCAAAAGGGTGGATTTTTGATACTTTACACTGTTAGTTCGCGGCCTTTTAAAGGCGGAAAAACCGGTAGAAAGTATAAAGAGGAATTTAGAGGTACAAAGAAAAGGATAATTAAAAGAAATCTCCTTTCCACTTGCTCTCGAAATCACGCCTCCATTGTTGTACTTTATCTTTAACCAGTGCGCTACATCCTTATTTTCCAAAGAAACTTAAACTCAAAAAATCAAAATGATAGTTTTTTTAAAAACAATTACGCTCTTTTTGCTACATTGATCCGTTTTTACACTCTTTTTCCTTTTACCGGAAACTAATTAGGGTGGAAAATTGATTAGGGTGAACTTTTTCCTTTTAGTGGAAAATTAATTAGGGAGGAAAATTAATTAGGGGGGACTTTTTCCTTTTAGTGGAAAATTAATTAGGGTGGAAAATTAATTAGAGTGGACTTTTTCCTTTTAGTGGAAAATTAATTAGGGTGGAAAATTAATTAGGGTGGACTTTTTCCTTTAGTGGAAAATTAATTAGGGTGGAAAATTAATTAGGGTGGACTTTTTCCTTTTAGTGGAAAATTAATTAGGGTGGAAATTTAATTAGGGTGGATTTTTTCCTGTTAGTGGAAAATTAATTAGGGTGGAAAATCAATTAGAGTGGACTTTTTCCTTTTAGTGGAAAATTAATTAGGGTGGAAAATTAATTAGGGTGGACTTTTTCCTTTTAGTGGAAAATTAATTAGGGTGGAAAATTATTATGGGTGGACTTTTTCCTATTAGTGGAAAATTAATTAGGGTGGAAATTTAATTAGGGTGGACTTTTTCCTTTCAGTGGAAAATTAATTAGGGTGGAAAATTAATTAGGGTGGACTTTTCCTTTTAGTGGAAAATTAATTAGGGTGGAAAATTAATTAGGGTGGACTTTTTCCTTTTAGTGGAAAATTAATTAGGGAGGAAAATTAATTAGGGGGGACTTTTTCCTTTTAGTGGAAAATTAATTAGGGTGGAAAATTAATTAGGGTGGACTTTTTCCTTTTAGTGGAAAATTAATTAGGGTGGAAAATTAATTAGGGTGGACTTTTTCCTTTAGTGGAAAATTAATTAGGGTGGAAAATAAATTAGGGTGGACTTTTTCCTTTTAGTGGAAAATTAATTAGGGTGGAAATTTAATTAGGGTGGATTTTTTCCTGTTAGTGGAAAATTAATTAGGGTGGAAAATCAATTAGAGTGGACTTTTTCCTTTTAGTGGAAAATTAATTAGAATGGAAAATTAATTAGGGTGGACTTTTTCCTTTTAGTGGAAAATTAATTAGGGTGGAAAATTATTATGGGTGGACTTTTTCCTATTAGTGGAAAATTAATTAGGGTGGAAATTTAATTAGGGTGGACTTTTTCCTTTCAGTGGAAAATTAATTAGGGTGGAAAATTAATTAGGGTGGACTTTTTCCTTTTAGTGGAAAATTAATTAGGGCGGAATCACTTAACCGATAATGAAATGTTCGGAGATGTTCATTTAGCTTCTGTTCCTGGGTGTGTAGAGGAATATAATGTTCACTTACTTTGCATTGCTTATAACATGCACATCGGTGAAAAACTGCAGAAGAGGCTGGGGAGAGAATCGTACAGCTTGCTCACTCACGTTCAGCCCAAAAGTTTTAAAACTCTTCATTGAAGTTTCGTCTGCTCTGATCTGCGAGTCAAAATCGAACCAGTTTTTGTTGTCGTCTGTAGCCACCCAAGTAATTTTGCTGCTACATAAGTGCTTTCTCACCAAACACAAATACTTGAGAGCAAGAAAAAACTAAACAGGCAACTGTTTTTCCCTAATCTACAACTGCTTGACTTTTAGAAGCCTGTGTGAACAATTTTAGCGCCCTTCTTTGCGTTGACAATTTGCGAGGTTGAATCCCCCCCTCCATTACTGTGATTATGTCTCACCGCCTCATTTTACTACGAACCGAAAGCTTTCACAATCGCGAGGTTATGATTCAAACAAATCTAAAAAGATACTGCATTAGGACGCAGAGGTATACCCCAAAATTTCCGCCTTAGTAAAATTGACTCGAAAATTAGAAACATAAAATGAACGAAATTAGGAGACATCCTTTGTATCTTACTTTTCGCAAAAGGGGTTCCGCCAATTTTGCGAAATAAAAAAACATTCGGAACGAAAAGTAGGTTACAAGTCTTGTAGCACGTTTCCGCTCAATTTAGGTATCTATTATTCGCGCGTTTTGAGAATGCAATAAGCACTTTAATAAAGATTTAATTGAAGCTTTCAAAGCTTTAAAGTGCTTTAAATACATGCATCCACAAAAACTGTTTTTTTCCGAAAAATCCCTCGCACATCAAAGGCTTTGTATATCAATGTGGGACTGGCCGAATTTATTAAGTAGTAATAAATAGTACTAATAATAGTAATAAGTAGTAATAAAGTACTATAAGTAGTAATAAAGTAGTAATAAAATACTACTAGTAGTAACAAGTTAGGCTTAATTAAATAAGTAGTAATTAAGTAAGTCTTAATTGCTGATTATATGCAAAATCGAGCTAAAATTGATACATAAATGGAGCAGATCCGTGATACAAGCCGTGCGAAAAATAGGTTGTAAAGTTTGTTGTACTTGTATTTCGCGGCCAGGATTAGGACACTTTTGCAAACACGGGTTGCAAGTTTCCCTTCCATTTTGCCGGTTTCCTATAAAGTAGCTATTTTCCGCTATGTTTTTTCATTTTCAATGTATTAACATAGTAAAACCGAACACGAGATACACACATCGGGCATATCCGCCCATGGCGATTTGGGTATACCTCTGCGTCGTAATGTGTCTGTTTTTTGCAGTTTTACAAAGCATCGTGTTAATTAAAACACATTTTCCTAATTGCTTATTTTCCTATTCAAAATCTGATAGTGGTATTCTCGTTAGATCTACGAATATCACAGTTGCTCTTCTGTTTACTCTTTAAAGTTTTTTTGAAATGAGATTAGATTCTTGAACTGGTAATGTAACCGAATAGTTCAGAACAATGTCTGTTTTTTTCTATCAGTTTTCAATTTTGAAAAAATATAAGATTGCCGAGTTTTCACGTTTATTGAATAAAAATTGTTTATCCGTGTATGTATAATCACTAAAAAACTCAAAGTTTTTCATAGAACTTTTATTTGAATCAGCAATTGTGCTCAACTGGTCTGTAAAAACACAGATTTTGATCTCAGTCTTAATTGACTTAAAAAACCTTGAAACATCGTGTTCGATCACGGTTTCCAAAAAGCAATAAGTATTAGAGTTTTTTTACGTGAAGGGTGTCAGTGCTTTTTTCTCAACATCACCTTATCAAAACAGATTTCTCAAATTCATCGCGAGAAAAGTTTCGACCCCGCTCAACTACAATTCTGGCTTAATTGTTTACCAAATGATGAACAGATAGAAGTTTTTGAAAAAACTAATCTATTGTTCAAAAACAACTGGTGTATAAGAACGTAAAGGAGCAACATTAGAAGGCCAATGAAACTTGCCATCAAGACTACAAGACAACAAAAAAACAAAATCAATAACTACAAACAATATTTTTATCCAAAACTCAATGTCTATTTTAATAAATTACTTCATGACAAAGTCAAAACAAAGTACAATAAAACCTAAACTAAAAAAATTTCTTAATGAGACTCCGTAACAAAAAAACAGAAGAACAAAATTGATATAGATGAAAGACAGTTCAAAATTTTTGAAAACAAATGAATTCCAATAGTGAAAGCCATTAGATATCAACTGAGTTCATTAAAAAGGTTTATATTCAATCAAACCTCTATATATAAACATTGAAACCTGTCTTTTTTCAGAATATGTTGGACGTCTGCAAAAACAAACAAAAATACAGACGAAATTTTAAAATTCAATTAAAATTTTATTGAAAACTGAGTCTAAGCCAAAAAAGAACATTATTTATCAACTAAAAAATTGTTCCGTAAATAGTAAATTATCAATTGCACCTTCTTTGAACACCAAAAAGCGGTATGTGGTTTTTGAATAATGAGACAAGGTAAAAAAAATAGTAAAAAAAAAGAAAATTGGCAAATTTAGAAAATACGTTTGAATTTTTAAAAAACTTTTAATATCAAAGTTATAAAAACATTAGCTATCACTTGAATTCCTTAAATACGTGTTTTCAAAACATTTCCTGTCATTACTCAGAGTATGTCATACATCACCAAAAATTAACGTTTAAAACCGACAACAATCAAAAGTTGAATTAATGTTTTATAAAAATCAATACGCAATTCAGCAAAGCAATAAAAGATTGGATGTTTGACTGTGATTTTCCTCAACACTAATAATTTGCAATCTGTAGTTAATGAGACTAAGTAGAAAGTAGACAAAAAGAACAGCAAAGTGGAGAATTAAAAATTACGTTCATTTTCTTGAAGAATTTATTTTCTTAAAAATCTTGGAAAATTTTAGCTATAAACTCAATTAAACAAAAAGGTTTTCTATTGATCTTAATGAAAGTTCAAAGAAATGCATTTGTCGATTTTTTAATGACTAAAAAGAGTGAAAAAAAGAGACAAATAAAAAAAATACCAATAAATTCTTCTAGAAGACGTTGTCAAAGCCGTTAAAACCATAACCTATTCAGTAAAAGAACAAATATTTTCAATTTTGTGCTGTCTTTTGGTAATATTGTAATATATGACTTCTCAATAATGCGACAAGACAAGAAAGAAATCTTAAAAGATGAAAAAAGTCAAAAATTTAAAATTTGTTGTGATAACTTGTTGTATCAAAGCCAAAAAAAACCGTTCCTTGAAACCCAAAACCGCAATAATTTTTTATGTATCGCTCCATAGAAATAATTTGCCAACTTTAAGCTACAAATTGAGCAAAAATTGAAAAAAAATGAAAGGCTCATAAACCACGTTTATATTCAAAATAAGGTTTTTTAGAAATTAAGAAAACCATAAAAAATGGATCTATTCTTATTCAGCTTCAATTTGAATTGTTCTGTTCTGTAATAACATACAAGGCAAAACAGCAAAACAGTTTCTAAAAAAAGCGACTCATTACAATCCGAAATATAATTGGACTGTAAAATACAACGATAAGATCATAACAAGCTTTGCTATTGCTGTTCGTTCATTAAGAACACGCAATTGTCCCAATTTTCAACTTTATGGATAGCTGAATTCATAATGTCAATAGATGAAAAGGTATAAGTCAATTGGGATTAATATCGAAATTAAATTAGAAAAAAGACGGCAAATTTTTATTTCAAAAGCAAACGATCGTGGTAAAAAACAATAATTAGATCATAACTAGCTTTGCTATAGCTCTTCGATTATTAGGAAAACGTAACTGTCCCAAATTTCAAGTATGTAGATAACTGAAATTAAAAAGTTGATATGTCAAACATTTTTGATCAATTGGGATTATTATCAAAGTGAATTAGCAAAAAAAAACCGGCAATTTTTTTTCAGGAACACTTTCAAAAGATACTGAACTAGTCTCCTTTTGAATTACCAGTTCCTAGGTGTCTTTATCCGTCAATTTTAAATAAAAAGGGAATAAAGAAGCCTAGTTCGCGTCCATATTGATGAAAAAAGTCTAAATTTTGCAAAAAAAAAGTTAAAGAAATTTAACGCATATTCATCGAACAGTTCAACTTTACTCTTCTTTATTTAGAGGTAAAACGAATAAAACATCACTATCGCTCAAAAGTTTATCAAGTGGCTTCAGCAAATTTGACGAAAAATTTTATTGCGCTAAAATACGAAATATCGGGAGAAAACAACTAAATATGGTCAATTGTTCACAAATTTTTAATCTCGATGACTCCGTTCAAACAACGAAATTAATTTTATTAATTCTATTTAATACGCTGCACTGCTTTTCCGAAAACACCATTCAAAACTCTCTTCGATGAATACATCGATCGGCCAAATTTGACCGAACAGGAGAAAAAGAAAAACCCATTTGAGTATATAGTTTCTCCCCACAAAAGTGGGTTGGAACAATAATCCATGGATGGGTCAAAAAATATTTTGGTTCAAAACTTCTCATCATTGGATTTATAGTAATTTCGTTAGATATCAAAATTCACATTGATGGATTATAGAAGCGTTTCCTATTGGCTTCAAACATTTGCACAACATGCTAAATTTTTCTTGTGTGAATCACACAAAAAATCGTGTATTGTCACACGATTTTTCGGTAAAAAAGGGACACACGAGAAATTGCCCAGATACACAATAAATCGTGAGAATACAAAAAACGAGAATATTTTGACACACAATAAAACGAGAATATTTTGACACAATTCGCTCGGCCCTAATCTTATGGTTTTTTGCGTGATCCACACGAATGATTGTGTGAAAAAAAGATTTTTCGTGTGAAAAATACAAATTTTGGCTTAAAAACCGCACGAAATTCTCACATGAATACACTCTATAATTCGCGTAAAACTCACATAGTTTCTCAAGTTTTTCAACTGTATTTAATGTGTGCTTTCACACGAGAATATGGTGTGTTTTTAAAAAAAATCGTATTTTTTATACGTGACACACAATAAAACGAGAATATTTTGACACAATTCGCTCGGCCCTAATCTTATGGTTTTTTGCGTGATCCACACGAATGATTGTGTGAAAAAAAAAGATTTTTCGTGTAAAAAATACAAATTTTGGCTTAAAAACCGCACGAAATTCTCACATGAATACACTCTATAATTCACGTAAAACTCACATAGTTTCTCAAGTTTTTCAACTGTATTTAATGTGTGCTTTCACACGAGAATATGGTGTGTTTTTAAGAAAAAAAATCGTATTTTTTATACAAAAAATCGGGGTTTTTTCACACGATCTTTTGAGTGAATCAAGCGATAAACCATTAGATTGAGGCCGAGAGAATCGTGTAAAAATGCACGATTTATCATGTAACTGGGCAATTTCTCATGTGTCACTTTTTACCCCACTTTTTCGGTTTGAAAGTGAAATCTTTGGTTCTAATTGCTGAAAACGGTCCAATATAGCATGAACTTGTCATTGGCAGAACAGTCTATGTTCTAAAACAGATTAGGACGAGAAGAAGACCCATAGAGATTGAAATGTTGTCAAAAACATTTTGGCCTATAAATCTTGAGTGCACTACATATATTTCGTAAAATTTTAAAATCCCTTTCAATTGATTCCTCTTTTGAGTAAATATCGGCCATGACATAAACTCCAGAAGGAAAAAACTGTTTTCTATCTGCAATGGCTAATTAACAAAAGACAAATGTCCGAAAACCGGTCAGGTCTAATCTAGGATAATTTATCTGGGTTTCAACAATTAAACCTGGATAAGCGTTCATAAAAATGATACTTTTGTGTTAGTTTTATGACTTTTTAATACAACAACAACTAGAAAAACAGCTGGCAAAAAATTTCCCGTTAAAAATTGCTAACTTTAATTATACGCTCATTCATACGAGAAATCGCGTGATTTTTGATCACACGAGGAAAAATTTTCTCGTGTGAAATCACGCGAGACTCATTTTTCACAAGAAATATTTTATGAAGTTTGATCACACGAGAAAAAATTGTGTGATTTCACACGAGAAATTTTTAGAGTGAAATTAATTTTCTGTTCTCCACATTATTTTAAATTGTTTTTAGTCAACTTAAATCAATAACATTATGTTACGTGAAGCAGCGGTATATTGTCTGACTTTTCTTTTTTAGATCAATTCCGAGAAGGTATATTTCAAATTTTAAAAAACCAAAATTGAAAATGTAGCAAATAATAGAAAACATGGTCAAGCACAAAAGAAGCTTAAATTCAATGAAATATTCAGATTTAGTTCTCATTGGTTTTTTATAATCCCATGAAATTTAAAGACATCATAACGATCGAATTTCAATAATGAGGGAAAACGTGTCAATTAACCATCTATGATCCATCAATGGATTTTGCCTGGAAATTTTGAGACTTATCGATGAAAATCAATAGGAGCTGAACCATGGAGGAGCAAAATAAAAGTGTTCAAGGCTGAACACCTAGAGGTAAATAAAAACAGTATTTTTACTGCACTTTCTGAATGACTGATTGATTACTTAATAATGTGAAAATACTCATCTTCAATGTTTTAAGATAGGACATGAAATGACTTAATTATGATCAAAACCACGTTAAACATGAGAAAAAATACTTGTTGTTAATAAACTAGTCCAATGTTTTGGTAGATTGACATCAGGTCCCAGGTCCCATTAAAAGTATCCAGTAAAACAATAGTTTTAGTGCTGTCTAACCAAAAATGCTATCCAAAAACAGCTTCGAAATGAAACGACTCAGAGATTACGTAAGTCTGTGAATTACGAATATTAGACTACTGTTCTACGGCTTGCTACTACCCGGGTCGAGACCGATTGGTTAACTTGTAGAAGCCTGCAAGTTGAATGATTAACTTTTAAGAACTTGCAAGTTTTTGGAAGAAAAACTTGGAAGGCGATGCATCCCCTTGTAAGTTTCTGCCGAAAATTTGGAAGTTCGTACAAGTTAACCGGCCTCGACCCGGGTAATGGCTTCATTCTATGGCCTCGTTTTAACTCAATTATAACTCGTTGCTTCGAAAAGCTTTTTTTCTAACCACTATTCACTCACAAAAATCGACATTTGCGTTGCAGAAAAAAAAGAAAGCCAAAAACAGTACCAAGTGTTTTGTGTTAAAACATTTTCATAGCCAGCTAAATATATTTTTTTTTAATCTGCAAACATGTAAATTAAACAAACCACTTGGTTAATGTTACATGTTAGAAATTTATTAATGAAACATTATTTTTTTCTAATTTATAACAAACTAAGGTTCGGTTTTCGTAAAATAATTTTATAAAAAATATGTTTAAATCCTGCAACCCTTCTGTCTATTGGAACTCTTTCGTGTCGTTTAAGCATTTCCGCTGTAACTTTTTGTTTAAATTTGGTCTTCGACGTTTCTTTTCTAATTGTAATTGGAAGTGTGTTCCATTTTCGAATAAAGTTACGAACAATTGAACCATTACTCCATTTTAACTTACATTTTTGTTCTAAGAAAAGGTCATGGGTTCGTTTGTTTACAATAATAGGCACGTTTTCTAAAAATCTGAAATGTTTATTAGAGCGATTTCTTGTTTGTTGGAGAATATTGAAAAACCTATTTAAAGACACCCGTGTTATTTGGAGCTCTGCTGGAAGAATTTTAGTCTCCAGAAGTAGATCTCTGGCAGTATCGTATTTGATTTTCATAAAGCAAACTTTTTTTCCCCAGTTTATCTGTTTGTTAATTCTGTCAATAGAGTAAGATGGTAAATTTTGAAAAAAAATTGCGCTAAAATCTAAATGAGACAAAACTAGTGATTTAAAAAGATTTATTCTTGTTTTTAGCGGTACCTGATAACGAACCAAATATAATGATCTGATTGCTGAAGCCATTTTACTGATAACCTTATTTAGTTGATTTTGGTATGTCAGTTCCCTATCAATTATTACACCTAAATATCTACATTTTTCAGATGCTTCCAATCGGTGTCCCTTGAAATCGACAGTTTCAATGATCGGCAATTTTTCATTCCTGAACACCATTAACTCCGTTTTTTTCTCATTCAAAGTTAACCTGTTTTGTTTCATATATTGATCTGTCTTGTTTAATGTATCTTCAGCTATTAGCTGCAAATTTGCTTCATTCTTTGCATGACATAGAATTGCTGTATCATCGGCAAACTGTAATACATCACAATTCGTTGATACAGCTTCACTGAGATCGTTGACATAAAGTATAAAAATTAGAGGCCCTAAGACAGTTCCCTGAGGAACACCGTGATTTATGACAACCCAATCTGATTTTGCTATCCCATTTTTTACACACTGTTTTCTATCACAAAGGAAAGAGTTTAATAAGATTCTTGCATTTTCTCCAATTCCATACCTTTTTATTTTGTTCATAAAAACATCTATAGATATTGATTTGAAAGCCTTTGCTAAGTCTAAACAGAGTGTGACAACAATTTCGTTTTCGTCAACGCATTGGTTTATCTTTTCAGTTAATGAAATGATAGTATCGAGACAGGACTTTTGCTTTTGAAAGCCGAATTGATTCTTGTTAATCAGACCATTAAGAGTTAGTTGTTCAAGTAGTAATCGCTCAAAAATTTTTGCTAGAGTTGGTGTGACTGATATGGGTCGATAGTTTTCTGGTTCTAGTCGCTCTCCCTTCTTATAGACAGGTGTAACATGCGCTGTTTTCAAAATATTAGGAAACGTGTTTTTGTTTATACATTCATTGACTACAAATTGTAAATGAGTTCCAATAGACAGTTTACTATCTTTTAGCGCCCATGTTGGTATATAGCCCGGTCCGGGAGATTTATGCTTAGGTAGATTATCAATAACATTATACAATTCTTTTCTGGTGACTGGTCGGAAGCTAAATTCCGGTCCATCAAATGTTAGGGAAGAACAATTTGGAGCAACGTCTTTGCCTTTGTATAATCCTAGTCTCGCAAAACAATTATTAAGAACATTGGCAATCTCTCTGTCATCCTCAACAAAATGACTATCTTCCCTTAATTTGTCAATTTTTTCTATTTGGCTGTTGGAATTGATCCTGTTTTTGATGAATTTCCATTGTTCTCTTGAAGTTGGTAGCTGCTGGAAAAAAATCTTTGTGTAATCATCTGCAGCTTTTTTCAGTTTTCTATTCACTGAATTACGTAAAGATTTGTAAATGTTATAAATCTCTGATTTTGGGTTTTTCTTCCACGCATTAAAGAGACGGTGTTTTTCAATTATGAGACCACGTAACTCTTTTGTCAACCATTGTTTTTGTTGTTTTTTGGTACTACTTTCTACCAACTTCAAGGTTGCATGACAACTCAGTATATTTTCAAAAATTTCGATACATTTTAAAAACATTTCGTTCGGCTCATTTATCTGGTACATAGGCGACCAATCTTGCAGCGCAATGTCACGATTGAAATTTGATCTTGAATATTTCTTGGTATTACGTATCAAAAACTGCCTTTTCTTATCACTGTGATCTATTTTTAATGATGACTGATATACTATTGTGAAGTGATCAACTCCAAGAGTCGACTCTAGAACACTGGCTTCAAAAATTTGGTTCTTCGAGATAAAGCAGTGATCAATTAACGAATATTTTTCACCATTTGTCCATGTTGCCTCCGTTTCATTAACGTAACATAGCCCATTGTTTGCTGTGAAAATATCAAGTGACTGTCTACTTTTTGTGCTTAACAAGTTTCTATTGTAATCTCCTAATAAAATTAGATTATCTGTATACGAATACACATTTGCATTTGAGATTTCTACAGTCGTTTCATCCAAAAAAAAGTTAGAAAGATTTACATTGGGGCAGTATGCTACATTAATGAGTAGTTTTTGTGTTAAAGGCTTACCAATTTCAATCCACATTGACTCAAAAAAACTTCTATTGATTGTGTTCAAATAATTTCTCATTTTTACTTCAAACTGTTTGGGAACCCAAATACCTACCCCTCCACTTCTCTGTCATTAGTTAATGATGATCTTGGTTGGTGAATGAAGTGATGACTATTGCACAGATAAAACTCGGGAATGTCAGTTTTTTTCGTTTATCCATGTTTGGGTAACAACTAGGAATGAGGTTTCATTAAGATTTTTCAAAAAACGAGACAATTGCTCATGTTTATTATTGAGGCTTCTACAATTTATATACCAAAACTTGGGGAACTCCGATTTTCTCGCACACTCACCGTTGTATTTTTCAATTGTTGTTATTCTATCCAAATTTGATGGACCTGGGTTTCTTTCAATGTCACCACATTTTTGTAGAATAACTACGATGATTATAAGTAGATATTTTATGTTAAATATTCCAAACCATAGTAAAAAATTTTTAATCTGATCGATATGACGGTAGTTAGGTTTTTTAATTTTACATAAATTTGAGTGATTTTTGAGAAACTCAATCGTTTTTAGAAAAAAGCAAACCTAATCAAAATTAAAACCAAGATAAAAATCCACCTACACCTCAAATAAAACATTTTTAATGATTTCTAAAAAGTCACCCAAATGTATCAGAATTCAATACGATTGTTGAAATTATTCCATCAATCTCTCATGGGTACAAAAAGATCTTTGCGCTTCGGTGGAATATGTCTCAAAGAGACATCGTTTGTCGAACAATTATAACCAATCCTTTTCAAGTGGTTTCTCAGAGTAGCTACTATTTTATTGATTCCATGTAAATTAGGGTGAACACGATCTTGCCTTATATCTGTGTTTACTTTACACAACTGAAATTCACCATTAAGTTGATCGGCTATACTATCGACTTCCTTGTTGTATTCATTAGTTTCTTTGTTATTTACATCTCTTCCATACAGACCATTCTTTACATTCGGTATTTTGCAAATTGCAACCTTGTGTGGTTTGAACATTGTTATACATTTGCCAACCAGGTCACCAATTTGCTCTGCTGCTTTTTTTCCGTCAGTACCCTGATCAATAGTGTTATGCCCAAGGTGAAATATAAGGCTTTCCGACTTTGTTCCTGTTGAATACGAATCAATGGTACTGCTGACGTCATTAATGGTTGCAGATGGGTAGGAGTGTATAGCTGTTTCGTTACTGATATCGCTTTGTTTTACAAATTTGAACGTGTTGTCCGAAATAACTAAATTTTTGGCAAACCTAGGTACAAATTTGGGGAAAAACTTTTTGCTAGCACTCTCAGACGCTTTACGTTCGTTGTCAACGATACCATCATTAATTTTTGTCAGCATTTTGTCATTTTGAGCTCTCAAGTAAATGATTTCCGACGTTGACTGATCGTATAATCTTTTTTCGTTGTCTAAAGCTGCTCGAAGTTCTTTGTTTTCTTGTTCAATTATTGCAGCTTTTTCTTTATATAATTCTACATCTTTCCTGAGCTCATCAATTTCTCATTGTTGCAAACTACTATTAAGTGACGTTCTTTTGCTTTCTCTTAGTTTCAAAATTTCTTGTATCAACTTGTCTTTATTCCATTTTGCTAGTGCAGTTGTCTCCATTTTGATGTCGGATACTTTGGGTTTTTATGACAAAGTCTTAGTTAAACATAGCAAAAAAAATATGTTGACCTGAAAAGAAAGAAAAAGAAACTGGTTTGATCTCACCGGCTGACGAAATACAATAAGTCAAGATAGCTCCAGTAACGTACCCAATCAATTGTCGATAAAATTGTTTTCCAAAAAAAAAGAGAATTTATCTTGTTTGATAATATGAGGATTTTTGAAGAAGTCTATACTGAGCTTATATAGCAGTTAAAAAGGGTAAAGTTTAAACGCATAAACTTCAAAAAATCATTTTTTTACCGGCAGAAAGAAAAAAAAACAATTGCCTGTCGAGGTGGTAAAACTTTTTCGTGTGATCGCGTATCTGTACTGCGCATATGAACTGACGTAATCTGAGATATATCCGGCGTCTTCGAATCCATCAACCTGCTTTCCTTCAACAGTTTTGTCATGGATTGTTCCGTAGACGCAGTGAAATGTAGCATATGTTTCAAAATAACCCCTCGGTACCAAGCAGCCGAGTTTTCGTGGCAGTAATCGAGTGCCGTTTTTATTGCTAAAGGAACACTTAAAACGTACTTTGCATTCTCGATTTTGACCCCGAGAGAGTAAAATTTCTCTCTGTTTCGTTTCATGGCTGATGAACAAACTTGAGTGTCGTTGTAGTATTTGGACAAATTTCCACTATCGTATTGCCAATTAGTGTCGTCTACAAAACAGGGAGAACCGATTTGTATACCCACCGCAATGCACGTTTCAATGCGGTGTAGAACAGTGCCCATTCCCAGGTCATTTCTCGCATCATCTTTCCCGACGTCGCTGCAAGGGCAACAACTGCTATCTTTGCAATATTACACTCAATACCCTGGTTGAGACCCGGAGCTTGGTGGCAGAACACATCAGCGCTGATTCATGACAAAAATCATTCTGTTTTTCCCCTTCCCATTTCTCTGTTCATGTCCCACTTTGTAATTTATAGTATGAATTTTATCTTACTAGATGAGTCATCTTATGCGCATAACAAAATTCATGCGCTGAAACTCACTGTGAGCAAAGTCCGGGGAGGTCGTCCATGTGAACAAACTAATAAAGTTGAGATGGGAGGCGGAGGGGGGCTATTTTCCTTACCCTCATTACGTGGTCTATGCCACAGTTGTCTTCGATCCAAGACGCCGTCGACCCACCATCTTTTCACAGCCAATAGCAGTAGATCACGGTCTTTTAATAAGTCAACTCGGTTCTCTACAACCCTCGCCCCGCGGTAGAATTTGACCATATATAATTGATATTTTTACAACATCACAATTTTATGCATATATTTTAATGGCCAGTTCCGCTTCTTACTAGGCTACAGAGTCCATTGTCAATGCTAAAAAACTCATTATTTTGTTCACACTGGCTAATGAAAACGAAAAATTTTGATCACTAAAAAGAACGAAACAGCTTCTGGAAAACGGATTCTTTTTTGGTCGCAGGAACCCGACAAAGCAAAATCAACACGATACAATTTTAAATAAAATTAAGTAGGAATTAAACTGAACAGTTTTAAAACTATGATATTATTGAACTTTCCATTTTGCAAGCGAAGCAATAATAGATCTGCAGAAAGTTGATACCACCGCAAACAGAGAAATTCAGTTCTTTGCCAAACGTGCCGGATTTTATTGTAATCATCGTTCCATCGACACGTGACCTCCAAAAATATCCTTAAAAGGAAAAGGATAAAAACGAAAAGGAAATTTTGCAAGAAAAATGCTGCCAAAAATTATTTACAAAAAAATTACCAGTACCACTTGAAGTAAGAAAAACTAATTATCTGAAAGTCTCTATCGAATTAAAAAGATTGCCAGTTTTTGTTTGAAAATCAGTTTGCTTACCGAACTTGTTTTGAAAATTTACCTCTGACAAGGAGACTCGTCAATGTGCATTTGCACATGATGTTCCGACCCGAGCTCATGTACAAATTCGACATAACTGTTAACCAATTCAAGAGATAATCAAAAATAGATCTTTGAGTTTAAAGAACCGTTGCACAAACTACTAAATGAATAACATAATGCCATGCCTCATTACAGCGCTCACGGGATCTCACACCATTAATAAGACTATGGCCAAAAAATAAACAAAATAAGCAAAAAAAAAAACAATTTTTATGGCAAAAATTCAACATCTAAGCATAAAAGCACCTAGTAACACCGTCAAAAGACAACCACAAGAAACCTTAACTAAAAAAATTTATTTTTTGTTATTAGAAAGCAGATGGGATTATACATTATCGAGACTACATAACAAGTTGACAAAAATAAGCACTAATGAGGTGAAATTCAAAACAAATATGTTTTAACAAAAATATTCCTCATAAATCTAGAAAAAAAAACTCATTACAAAACCAATAGAGTCCGTATCTAGTGAAACTAAGAAATGGACTAATGATGAAGAAAAATTAAAGAAAAATACTAACAATTTGCGAAAACACAAATTATTGAGGCCATTAAAACCTTTCGCTGTTATCCGAATATGGTGTTTTTTTTATTTCAAATGTTAATTAAACTACTTCAGTTTAAATCAAAATGAACGAATAATCATGTTCATTTGGGCCTAATTTTAAAATCATTGGGATGTGTTATTACGCGAATAATCTTAAAGAAGAGAAAAAAGACAAAGATATTATTGATCACTAAAAGAACGTTTATGAAAAGGCATATTGTTTAGCAAACAAATCATTAAATACGACGTAGTATCAATAGCCACTTTAGCTTACACTCAAGCTACAGGGAATTGGATGGGGCCTCTCATTGATTAGAAAAAGATACAAGTTGACAAATTTAACAACAAAACCTAAAAAGTTTAAAAAACCGTTCGAAAACGAGTAGTATCATGAACTTTGAGGTTAATTGCAGTAAACTTACTGCATTGAGTAATTTCGATTGTTAAGCACTCAACTAGAAGCTCATTAGACTTTTCAGTTCTTTACGACTAGATAAAGAATATAAAAGTGCGAAAAAATTAAAATCAAAAATTAAATTGAGACAAAATTGTCGGAGCCATTCAAAATTAACTATTCATTTCAATCTTTTCCATTTTCAAATAATTTTTTATTTTAAAAAAATCATTAATTATGAAGAAATATATTATAACCACAAAACTTTAACGGAAACCACTAAAGAATAAGATGAAATCATTTCTATTTTGATGTGGAGGCAATAATTTTTGTCATTCTTAAATCACAATAAGTCATCACAATAAGTCGTATGACCACGAAAACGATAACAAATACAGGTGAAAACCAAAAATTCAGTAGAAAAGTGCAAGATTACAGTGCCGAAGCTATTAAAATCATACGTTTTCGCTGCACACTGTGTCTATGATCTATTGAAAATATTCTCTAATTCAATGGGAACTGGCAAAAATAGGTTAATATGATAGGATTTCAAATGAATCCAAAATTATAAAAAAATAATTTACAAAATTTATAAAAAGTTGTGGCATCCAAGTCTTAAGGACAATAGTTAAAAGATAAAACGCTAAACAGATTTATTTTGGTTGCATTAGAGACAAAGGTGGTCCTGTGAATACGGAGACTGACTTACGTTTCACAGAAACAAGTTTAAGATCGGCTAATGTTCAAAAATAAATTTGGAAAAATTAATTTTCAAGTCCTAACGGCCATTAGCTGTCCACTCAAATTACTACTTAGATTCGCCTACTGATCATCAAGAAGCCTATTGAATTTTTAGTCCACGAGTTTTTGTCATAGGGCTAAAAAGTTTTACAAAAATCTCAGAAAAATCTACGAAAAAAATCAGAATTTCACTAAAAATTACGAAATATCACAGTCGGAGCCATAAAAAAAGAGATTCCTTAAAAGCCTTATTGAGCATCATTGAGCATCATTTGACAGTATATCAGGTTTGTCATGAACTGAACCTGGATTTTGAAACGTCTCTATGTTGTTTGTTTCTAAGCCTCTTGGAAAAAACCCAAAAAATATGAAAAAGTTTTTAAAATATCAGCTCTCAAATAGAAATTGAATTTTTCTAATAGTAAACTTCCCGATGAGACAAAACTACCCCTTTATGGCCATTCGTCTGTTAGAACTACAAGACAGTTTCAAAGACAGTGTTCACACAAAACTTCGTTAACTCCTCGAAAAACACGAAATTCAAACAAAATCTTTTTAATTCCGAACTCTACGCTGGACGAGCTTTTTAATGATACCACTTACATTTCTCTACCATGAATATATCCATCGGCTAAAACTGACTGAACAAAAAACTCATTTGAGTATATAGTTCCTTCCCCCACAAGTGGGGTCGGAACAAAAACTATTTGCAGAGATCTATTTAATTGCCGATAATATGGTTTTGATAAATGTTGGCAAAGTTTTGCATTGCATCATTTTGGCACTGAAAGATCAATAGCATCTCAAAAAAAGATTTTTATATATATATATATATATATATTTGAGAAGGATTAAGATACGGTAAATGTACAATGGTGAAATTACTGTAAGTATTTAAGAATTACGGTAAGTACTTAAAAGCTATTTTCAAAGACCAATTTAATTGCCTATAATTGATTGGTATGAAACCTTATTGGAACAAATATGTTACAAAAATTCGACAATGATAAAATTTAAATTCCTCGAACAAATGCCATGACATGAAAAGGCATTTTTCTGTAAAATTGCTCTCGATCCAAGTGTTTCAAATTCCAAGTGTTTCTTGATCTAAGGGTTGGCAAATTCTACCACTAACTTGCTAGAACATAAATTGTGATGCCGTTTAGGGGAAATCAATTCTTAACGAAAATTGTTGAAATCACTCACATTCACGGCAAAAGTATGTTTGATTGGTACTGAATGCGCTGAAATTATATAACTCTATCACTTGATTTCGAGATGAAGTTTCATAAATTAGTGGTGATCTGGTTAATTCATTTAATTACACAAATAATTTTTACTTAAATTATTTAAAAAATTATACAGTTTTATCACACCCACCTTCATTGGAAAATTAAAATAACTGTTTTCGTCGAGAAAAAAAAGAACATTTTGTCGCTCAATTTACATAGAGTTTGGAAAACTCCTTTGTTCGGAATACATACTATAAACAGATATTGTATAATAAAAGCATCGTAAGTTTTCAATTTTTTTAAGTAATATTTCACAGATATCAAACGAACGGTACAAAAGCCTTATGTGCGTTTTTGTTGCTTCAGCGAAATTCTTTTTCTGACTTCTACTGTGGCCACAAAAATTAACTAGATGCCCCTTGTTCTAGTTTAAGACATTTAGGCAATTATCTTTTGAGCGATTACTATCTAACTTAACTTAAATTCGTATGAAAAGAATTAAGCAGCTGTTTCCCTGAAGAGAAGTAATGTTTTGTTCATCTCACACAAATTTCCATGTTGTGTTTCATAGATCAGACGGGAAATTTTTTCTTCCAATGTTTTCATTTTCCGTGAACACTCTTTAATTTGAGTTGCCATAATTTCCTCATACTTTTTTGTTAATTTCTGGCGCCAGTTTCCGACTTCCGTCAAATAATTTTGCAGATGTTTGGCGAATAAATTACCATTTTTAGTCTTGTTGTTGTTATTGACATTTGTTTTCAGAGCAGTAAAGCTATGTTGAACGTGAAAGAAATCTTCTAAATCTTGTTGAAATTGTTCACTTGTTTGGATCAAATTTTGTAACCGTTCCTGAAGAAAGTTGTTGCTGATGTCTAAAAAGTCAATTTTCCGTTCGAGACTATGTGAGCTAGCGACCATTGATATAATTTCAGAAATGGTTCGTCTTATTGGGCCAAAGTGAGTGAACAAAATTTGTTCTGTTGTTGAACTAGGATGTGATTGGTCATAAACCACCGTTTCAATTGGCATTGTTATGGTTAACAAACGTGGTGGTAACATTTGAAACAAGGCTAGAAATGTAATAATAATTGTAATAATAGTTGAAACAAAATAAAAATTGCTGATATATAGCTTACATAGTCTCGATGAAAAGGAATTTTGCAAATAATCCATCATTTAAATAGAGGAAAAAAATGCAGTAAGAGTTAATTGTAATATAAAATTATGGTTTAAAAAAGTTGTCAAACGCAAGTATAAGCTTTGGCAGAATTCAACTTATGAAGGAATACTGAAAAAGAACTGAAGAATGAGAAGAATGTTTGGTCTAAATTAGTTTAGAACAAGGCCCCATCTCGACTAATGAAAAGAAAATGCTCGTCTTGAATTGCTTGTGAAATTTTATTAAAAAATACTTTTTTATAAGAAACTTTTGCAACTCATAAAAACTACTCAAATTAGCTAAGCGATTGAACAGAGTTAGAGTTATTGCTCCCCCATTGAACTTTCGTCTATTTCGACTCCCCCCCCCTCTCCCCCCCCCCCCGAGCTTAGTGGGCATTTAACTCTTTTTAGTAGGCATTTAACTTTTAACTTTGACGCCTCCAGGCGCCCATGCTGTTTTTTACATATTAACGTGCTATATAACAACACAAATTGTAATGGAGGCATAAAAACACGAGGGGTGGGGGGATAACTTTCAAATTTTTTTCAAGATTCGAGGTATCACTGTGCTGATACATATTCAAGGTTGGATGTAGCGTGATGATAACGGTAGCAAATGAAATACTATTGTATATTTTTTCAACCTTTTTTGAAAGGCATTTTAAATATGGCTCTACTTTTTCCCTTCATTTTAAAGTCCCTTCATTTTACCATCATACCTTTTCACCCATACAAATCAATTCACCCCGCAATCTTCTCACCACAAAAGAATCTCCCGGACAAACTAAACTTCTCTAATTTGAGAATTTTTACTTTTTATGCCAGGATGAAATGCACAATTTTCGTGAAACAATTGCAAATTTCTAATCAAATCATTCAGAAACTTTACTGTGCATAAAACTAATGAGAAAACTGGCTGGTTTCAATTGGAAGTTCTGCATCTTACTTTTAGCTGCCGTCCTAGGAAGCCATGAAATCACAGTAGAAATTAAACGTGCGTTCTTGTCAAAGCGTAGTTCGTTGAAACAGTGAGCTGAAACTAAATACGTGAGCCAAGATTCAATGGCAACCTCTCCTACCTCATATACCCATGTTATATTAAGCTTCCCCTTTACAAAAAAACACGTTAAATATCCAAAACAAACGTTATTAGAAGGTTTTGAGCATTCAGCAACGAAATACAACCAAGGTAAGGAACGTAGTTTTAAAAATGAGGTTGTAACAAAAACATATTTCTAGAATTGAAAAGTCAAATTTCAAGATTTTGGTTTCCGTATTTTGGTAACTATACGAAAGCATCGTGGGACATGAAGTCAAGTTTTTTGCGGCAAATCATCTTTAAAATCCTTATTTAGCTTTCTCGAGGTTGCATCCGCAACATGCTCCACGGGGGCAGCAGGAACAAGAGGGTAAAATAAGGATAAATCCACCACATAAATATTGTTTCCAATTCCAGTTAAAATACATAAACGCAAAATTAATTGAATAAAACTATATGCAACACCCTTTGCCTCAGCCGGGGCGCAAAAGAGTCTATGCAAAAGATAGTTAATAAGTAAAGACACAAGCATGACCAAAGACAAGTCAGATGAAGGTGCCGTAAGCCGTTTTTACTTTAACTACCACCACGTGGGATGAAGTCTTTGAGAAACCTGTTGCTTTTGGTCCATTTTGGTCTCTTCACTTTGGTCGGTCGGTATTCTCGGACCAGTCTTCTCCAAAGGTGGCTTCGTTGTACATTCTTCCAAAACTTCATGCTGGCTGGCTTGATTGATGGGAAGACACCGGGTGGAAGCGAGTTGTAGGGACGCTGGAGCACAAAATTGTTCGGTGACAACGGTTCATCGTTTTTCGGGGCGTCTGGCTTATTTGTAAGGTTTCTGGAGTTCATCATAGCCTCTGCTTCGACCATGATAGTGTGAAACACGTCAAAAGCAAATCTATTTCATCCTAGAATGATCAGGATTGTGCGCTTGACGCTCTGAATCAATTGCTCCCAAGCACCGCCAAAATGAAGGCCATAGGTTGGGTTGAAGTGCCATTTGGTGATCTGTGCTGCTAGTTCCTTGTGAATTTTGTCCTTATCAAGGCCTTTCAGACAGCTTTTGAGTTCTTCAATAGCATCAACAAACGTCTTACCGTTTTTACTGTAAAAACCGACTAGTTGGCATCTGCATGACGTGAAGCAGCGGTCAGCATTCAAAAAGGTGTCTGTATTCAAATCCGTGTATAGTTTCAAACAAACAGCTCGCGTTACCAGACAGGTGAAGGTGAAGCCGTTGTGTTTTTTGAGGTTATCCTCTTCCTCTTCATTATGGAAGGCGCCGAAAAAGTCTAGACCGCAATTGGCAAAAGCAAACTGTTTTGTTATCAGTGGGAAAACGGCACTCAAGAAGCGTTGCCATGAAAATCTCGATGTTTTGAGATTCAAAACGAAGGCAGAGAAAGCATTTGTATCTAATGCTTCGAAGTTTTTGCAGATACCAATTACGTAGTACCTCTGTTAAACAAGTACTTTAGTTGCTTATGTTCCCTGATGAACACATATACGATAAGCATGTTCAAGATAAAAACGGCAAATGTGGTCTTTGGCGTGGAGTAATATGGGCCTCCTTGCCAACTTCTGTTCATTCGGAGCAAAAGTTAGCCCTCCACAGGCGCGTGGTATTCCGTTTGTATCAAACTTTGGGTTTAAGGACCTGTATTTGCTTTTCGAGTCCAATTAACGGCTATGATTTAGCAATTCTATGGCCGACAAGAAGCAGTTTCGTCGAGACATTTTAGTCAAATAAGATTTTGATAGCTGAGTGTCTTATACGATGTAATAATATTGATTGCCAGGCTGTTTTTTCATTCTGTAGATTCGATTAAAAACAGTAGCCAGTGTTCACAAAAAGTTTTGTTTTTGTCGAAAAACAATTAGTGTCCACTATTGGCGTGTTAGCTTTTTTGCGTTTACCTTATTGTCGCCGCTCAGACCGGCATTTGGTTTTTATTTCTCCACAAAACATCCCAAGTAGAGATTATCTGGCAGTTTAAACCACTTTTCTTCATATTTTTTAGACTCTAAACGGCAGATTAGTTGAAATATGATTCCAGTTATCAGGTTTGCTTTTCGCTCTCAGTTCTGAAATGCAATTTGTGACAAACAGCGGTCGATTTTTAAAAGAATTAATCCAGTCGAGGACAACTTCACTATCAGTCTAGTAAAAATTACTGCTGATTTCAACTGAGAGCTTTTGTTTAACAAAGTTCAGGAGTCGAACACCAGTGACAGATACTTCTAGCTCCAACTTTCCAACAATAAGAAGCTTCTGCAAGGAATGTAAAAGTTCAAGTGGGAGGGGTCCTCCCATTTTCTACCTAAATTTCAAAGTTGCTGGAGAAGAAATTCAAATTTTTTTGTCAGCGGGCCATGCGACCTAATTGGGTCAAATATTGATGACACCAAACTGCAAACTTTCAGCTGGGTTTGAAACTTGGCTTCCTTAGGGAAATCTTCTAAGGGGTACAAGAGGAGAGTATCTTTTTCCAAGATGCATTTTCTTCCGAGGACTTTCATTTTTTCGCTTTTGGGCTTGTCGCAATCTTCTTGAGCAACGTTTTCTATAGCTTCTAGCTGAATTGACAATAAAATGTTATGGTGGGAGCCGCTAGCCTTCAGACAGCTCTTTACTTACCAAACTGTTGCTTTGGCGTTCTCAAATTGGTCGAAAAACTAGTTGTAGTCATCCAAATTAAAAAGCACTTAATTATGTTCTGTGCTTTTGATTATGTCTCGACGTTGTCTTCTGAGCATCTGTTTGAGGGGAATATTGCGCAGGATGGTGAGCAAACTGCACCAAAAAACAATTTCGTGAATTGAAACAGTCTTACATCAATGTCAATTGCCAGGAGGAAGTGTAGCGCAGATTGATCCTCGTTTCGGATACCTACTTATATGAACATTCCGCCAATGTCTGCTGGGACAGCAATTGGTTTTCCCGGAATCTGCTCAATGTTCCCATAAACCTGTTTAACGGGTCTGGTCTTGTTGAAAGATTTGAATTCGAAGACACTCCTTTGACTTGGAGGCTGCGTTGGCGACACGACGAATTTTGTTTGGTTTGTTTGCATTTTGAACAGGGTGATGCGGCAGGTACCAAACTTTTTTGGGAGCTAATTCCGTCATTTCTACCGACTTGACGTAGTTTTTCCCACGATCTGTGACGAGAGTCTGTTGGTACATATCACATAGTTTTGGATCATTACCAAGTCGTTTGTCTAATCTCTATAGCTCGCTGAGCGCAGAACAAATATTTTGAAGAATCGTAGGTATTTGCAATTGAAGGCCTATTTTATACCTTTTGCAGGTGTGATTGAAAAAACTCTGAATTATTGGAAGGGCTCACTGTTCATATTCGGCGGCATTATTGTCCTCATTTCTGGTACCATTGTTATCTATTGACCAAAACTCTTGTATCAATTTGTCTAAGAGTTGTTCCACTTGATTGAAGTCTTCGAAGAATATTTTTATGTGTGTTCGGGTACTCTCCTCCAAGTGTCAATCCTGTTTTCGATTTAAACCAGGGCGGTTTTTAGTATCTTAAATTATTTCAGTAGGATGCTTGAATGCGAATGCGTCAACAACGAGGAGTGCTCCAATCTTACGATCAGCAATGTCTATCCTCACAATCTTACCCTCAGAAAGTTTATTTGTCAATATTCAATGAATGCATCACAGGTACACCTTGTTTGTTTCAATGACGTTGGATATGTTATCATTTTTGGTAAGAGTACTGTAAGCTCTGGTTACTTGGAATTTTTTCTTGAAATGGTTGAAGGAGCAGACTTTTATTGGTTGTGTTATTTTTGACACAACCATTACATTTCATGACAAAAAGACATTTTCTAATCAACGCTTAGATATCGAGCAATTTTGGAAGATTGATTTTCGCGTGAGAGATTCCAGATAATTCGAAACAATATCCAACAAAAACGTAAATTGACTACCAGGGTCAATGAGCATACGTCTTGAAAATTTTATCTTCTTTGATAAAGGATACTGGTAGCAACTGTAGCTGTTAAATAGGTTTTGACTTATAGATGATCTCTACAAGTTTGCACGTTTAGAAGATTGTTGATAATGGTTATTGCCAAATTTTTATCCTTACTTGATACTTATTTTGGCTTTGAATTGTAGTTTCTGATTCTGAGATGCTTCGCTACGTTTTTGGGTTTGAGGATTGCTATCTAGTAAAGATGATAAAGATGGTTGAATGTCAATCTATTTTCTTGCTGGTATTAAAAGCAGCATGCGTTCTGCTGAAATGTTTAGCTGGGTTGGGTAGCGTCGTGTGGTGAAAACTATCACACATTTGGCCTTTCGAGCAGGGGCAATTGTCTCTGCGATGCTAATTACACAAACAGTTTTTTCACAATTTGTTTTTCTGGATATTTTAAAATCGATCATCAGGGGACAGTTTCCAGTGGTCCGGACAGGCTGCAAGAAAGTGTTGTTTTTGACATTCGACACACTTCCTGTACTTGTTTGCCAACTGTTGCACTTTCTTAGAGCTGCTGTTATAAACTTTTAATTGTTCAATTCGTTCTTTTGGGGTGGGCTCGGATTGGTTACTTTCCGTCGATCTTGCACTGGTTTTTGTGGTATCGCAGCAGAATAATTGATGTCTATGTTCTGATTGAGATTGTTGGTTCGCTTTTGCTTTTTTGTCATAATCTCTGGCTTGAACATCAAGCCATTTTTGAAACTTAACTATGGTAGTTGTCGTAAAATTCTCTGTCAAGATGACTTCAGTTCATTTAAGGAGCAATTTGTGGGGTTTTTTCTCTTTCATTATTTTAGACAACTGTTGATCGGCATGAAAACCTAGGTTCTGGAAAGCCTGAATTAGTCTCTTTAGGAATGAATACAGAGCTATAAAAGACTGCTTATTGTGAGTGTTCTATTAATTTTGCAGTTTTCAAATTGCTTGATCAAAGAGTTTATAGCCACTGAAAGGTCGCCAAAGCGGCCTATTATCTTTTTTACGGCTGTGTTATAATGACTTGGATTACATGAGAAAGCATATTTCAGCTCCCTTGCTTTACCTGAATATGAATTTTGTAGATAACTATTCTATGTGTGTCACTGATTGACAAGTTATTGTGAACCAGAGTGAAAAAATTACTGACCCACTCGTAATAGTTCATGGGGTTGAAATTTTAGAAGCCCTGAAGCTGTGCTGCAAAAGAATTTGATTTTTTAAAAAAATATTTGGGATAAAGGTAGTGTTGAGTGTGGGATGGCAATGGCGGATACTTTTTGTTTACAAAACTTTGATTTAAAGCAATTTTAGTTGGCATGTCGTTGATACCCAAGGGATATGAAAAATTGTGATTTCCGGTGCCCTGAACCCTTCACTGCAAAAATATGGGCATCAAAATAGACGTTGGGGAAAAGTTGAGTTACTTCCTGAGCAATTGCGGTCAGCGTTGTAAAGAGTTGTTATTCGCTGTGCCCATTAGTGTGTAGATGTTTGGAAGTTTACTTGCTGTTCTGGGTGTAAAGAATAGTGGCCATCAGGATGTTGAATTGCTGGTTAGGGAGCTGGAAAATTGCATGTGAAGATCGGATTTATAACAATATCATTTGAACTCCTGTTCAAACTACTGATAGGTGGCAGAAAGCTGTTTCCAGTTTTTTGCGACGAGAGTCACTCCTATTGCGGTTCGTTAGGGAGAAAATTACATTCGAAGTTCAAAACTAAATTTTTCGATGCTGGTCTTAATTTGTTTGCGCAACAAAGTTCCGCAGCTTGACTGTGGTTCTGATTTAAAGTCAGGGAGTTTTGAAATGTTTTTGAGTGGTCGGGTCTTTGATTCAAATTTTTGTTAACATTTGGTTTGAAGGGTTTTCCCGATTCAAATTGCAGAGTTAAACACGGCACGTTGGTTTTCGGAAAGGTCTCCTTGAAATTCGGGGTTATGAATAACTGACGCAGCTAACAGTTTGGTTCCGTTTTGACAGAATTCCGCCAAATCTGTAATCGTTTGCCCTTGGGTATTGGGGTTGTTGGTTCAATGTTTATCATAGTCTGAAATATGGCAAAACTGAATCTTTGATGATTGTAAATGGAGTTGCGCGTCCCAATGTAGGTTGAACCAATTGGATGATCTTGACTTCGTTGTCGTATTGAGTTGAAGTCAACACATTGGTTTATGTTCTGCTGGGAGACACTTGGCTCAAGATTTATCATATGGCTAATAAGAAGCTTCTCAACTGGCTGGTTGTCCAAGAAGAGTGATGACTTGACTAGTCTGGGAAAAATTTGTGGCATTATGCAGTAGGCTGTCCTGTTTTTTGGTTACGAACTTGCTGCTTGCTCGTCAAAGTTTTCTTCAGTAATAAAATTACGTGTTGGTGTTGATCGTTCTGAATTCAGTTGTCGGCTGCTTGGCTGAGAGGGAATCCATCGCAAAATCTTGTTGAGGATTGTCTTAATTGACCATAATCGTCCAATTTGTCAGTTTGGAGATCGAATTGGTGCAGTCTGATTGTTAAAGCTTTCTGTCTTTGGAGAATCGAAATTGCTGTACTCTGGTGAGGTTTCGCCCTCAACACTGCTTTTGTCTTCTTGTCCAAATCTGATTGCAGCATTTTGGCTCGGCTTACCGGAAGATTTATTGATCGGAAGCTTTTTTCGTCTATTGCCTTCTATAACAAGTCAAGCTGGCTTTTCAAGATATTTCTGCTAACTTAAACATGTTAACTGCAAACTGACACTCGTCGTTCGGTTGTGATATTTTGATCTCTGTTGTTGTTTTTTTTTGTGTTGCTATGCTTGTCTTTCAAATTAAAATGAAAAGGGCTACAAACCGGAGCGACGAACTTCTGATATCAAAAAATATGCTGGATGATCAGCCCAGAATTATCCTACCAAAAAAACAAGCGACGCAGCTGTTCTCTAATTTAAGAGTCCTATGTTTGTTTTTCGGTGCTAAAAAATCGTTGGCGCGTCTATCGTTTGTTTTTGTTCTAACAAGACCCAATGAAGGCTAGATGGTCGATTTTCCTTTTTTCAAAACAATGTTTTTTCTAGGCATTGGATGTACGGATATGTTTGACATTTCTGTCCTTGTCTCAAAAACAATCTGCTGTTTTATTAACCAGAAGACCGCACACAGATATGCTGAAAAGATTGCTGAAAAACGACATAGCAAGGAATGTTACAAAGAAAAACGTTGATGCTTGAGTTGTCGCTGCGTTGAATTAGAAAACCCAGAAGAATTCTTTGTGTGTTGGACAACTGTTTTCTATCTTGAAGTATTCAAACAACTAGTAAAACTCTTCTATATGCAGTTGTTTTTGATAAATAAACGTAGAAGGGTCACAACTTCTAATTGTGACTTCTGTAACCAGTAAGAAAGATCAACTATTTCCTGGTAACTAATGGAAACGGTAAATATTGCTCTACTGCTTAGTGATTACTAAGTCCGGCAAGAGGAGAAAAACTTCTTTTCGTTGACGCTTAAGACCGCGGAGAAACTTCATTTTTTGATATCTTTGACTTCATTTTTTCCGGAAAATTTTGAATTGTTTTTCAATGTTCCAAAATAATAAATCAACTGAAGTGACCTTTCGGCTATTTCAAAATTATTTTAACAGAGTATCATTAAGCTGTTCGTGGTAAGTGCATTGGATATGTAGTCACTAAAAAAGAAAGTGTTCTTTTAGTTCTCTGATTTCAAAAAGGTTTTTTCAGACGTTTCTTATTTTATGATCCCAATTAGATATATCAACTGATGTGACTTTGTGACTAGTTCAACATCAATTCTCAAGAGTTTTTCAAATTTTTATATGGCAAATCAATACGGTGTTTAGTCAGAAATTCAGAACGTGTTTCTTAATTTTTCAGATTTCAAAACATTTCTTTTGATGTTTCTTGTTTTTTTTATGATATATCATATATGATATGACACATCATACAGATTCAATATGGTATATGGACTAAATTTCCTTTCTGGCTACTTTAAAAATTGTTCAAACGATTGGTTTAGGAGTTTATTTGGCAGTTCAAATGAGTATGTAGTCAGAACGTCAAAATGTGTTTTTTGAATTTTCTGATTTCAAAAAAAAATTTCTGACATTTCTTGTTTTTGAGGTCCCAGAATGATATATTGGCCTAATTGGTCTTCTGTTTACTTTAAAACTATTCAAAAGAATGCTTTAAGGATTGATTTGGCAATTCAAATGGATATGTAGTCAGAAAACCAATATAAGCTTTTGATTTTTCTGATTCCAAATAAACAAATTTTGGGCATTTCTTGCTACTGAGGTCCCAGAATGATGTATCGACTGAAATGGCTTTATGTTTACTTCAAAAGCATTTTCAAAAAATTTCTTTTGACGTTTCTTGTTTTTTAATGATACATCATATATGATCTGACACATCATACAAATTCAATATGATATATGGACTAAATTGCCTTTCTGGCTACTTCAAAATTAGCTCAAACGATTGGTTTAAGGGTTTATCTGGCAGTTCAAGTGATTATGTAGTCAGAGCGTCGAAATGTGTTTTTTGAATTTTACAGTTTGAAATTTTTTACTGATATTCTTTATTTTTGGATACATCGACCACAGGGATTCCGTCTGGCAACTTTGAAAGTAATTCAGTAATTCAACAAAGTGGTTTTAGGGTTTATTTGGCAGTTCATATGATTGTGTAGTCAGAACGTCAAAATGTGTTTTTGGAATTTTCTGATTTCAAAATTTTTTTTTCTGACATTCCTTGTTTTAATGATACCAGCATGGTATATCAACTGACGTGGCTTTTTGGCCCCTTCAAAGCGAGTTTGAAGCAAGGAATTAATGGTTTTTGGTAATTCAAAAGAATATACAGTCAGAAAACCAAAAAGTGTTTTTTGAATTTTCTGATGTTAAAAAAATTTTCTGTCAATTTTTGTTTTCGAGATCCCAGAATGATATATCGGCTGAAATGGTCTTCTGTTTACTTTAAAACTATTCAAAAAAATGGTTCAAGGGTTGATTTGGCAATTCAAATGAATATGTAGCCAGAAAACCAATATAAGCTTTTTGACTTTTCAGATTCCAAATAAACAAATTTTGGGCATTTCTTGCTACTGAGGTCCCAGAATGATGTATAGACTGAAATGGCTTTATGTTTACTTCAAAAGCAATTTCAAAAAATTTCATTCGACGTTTCTTGTTTTTTTAATGATAAGTCATATATATGACACATCATACAGATTCAATTTGATATATGGACTAAATTGCCTTTCAGGTTACTTCAAAACTAATTTAAACAATTGGTTTAGGCGTTTATTTGGCAGTTCAAATGGTTAATGATTATGTAGTCAGAGCGTCACAATGTGTTTTTGGTATTTTTTGATTTCAAATTTTTTTCTGACATTCCTTCTTTTGATGATACCAGCATGATATATCAACTGACGTGGCTTTTTAGCCACTTCAAAGACAATTTGAAGAAAGAAATTAATGATTTTTTGGCAATTGAAAAGAACATGCAGTCAGAAAACCAAAATCTGCTTTTTGACTCTTTTGACTCCAAAGAAACAAATTTTGGGCATTTCTTGCTATTGAGGTCCCAGAATGATGTATCGACTGAAGTGGCTTTATGTTTACTTCAAAAGCAATTTCAAAAAATTTCTTTTGAGGTTTCTTGTTTTTTTAAGATACATCATATATGATATCACACATCATACAGATTCAAAATGATATATGGACTAAATTGCTTTTCAGGCTACTTTAAAACTAACTTAAACAATTGGTTTAGGGGTTCATTTGGCAGTTGAAATGATTATGTAGTCAAAACGTCAAAATGCGTTTTTGGAAACTTCTGATTTCAAATTTTTTTTTCTGACATTCCTTGTTTTAATGATACCAGCATGATATATCAACTGACGTGGCTTTTTAGCCATTTCACAGGCAAATTGAAGGAAGGAATTAATGGTTTTTGGTAATTCAAAAGAAAATGCAGTCAGAAAACCAAAATGTGTTTTTTGAATTTTCTGATTTCAAAAAAAATTTTCTGACATTTCTTGTTTTTGAGATCCCAGAATGATATATCGGCTGAAGTGATGTTCTGTTTATTTTAAAACTATTCAAAAGAATGCTTTAAGGGTTGATTTGGCAATTCAAGTGGATATGTAGTCAGAAAACCAAAATACGCTTTTTGATCTTTCTGATTCCAAATAAACAAATTTTGGGCATTTCTTGCTTTTGAGGTCCCAGAATGATATATCGACTGAAGTGGGTTAATGTTTACTTGAAAAGCATTTTCAAAAAATTTCTTTTGATGTTTCTTGTTTTTTTATGATACATCATATATGATCTGACACATCATACAGATTCAATATGATATATGGACTAAATTGCCTTTAAGGCTACTTTAAAATTAACTTAAACAATTGGTTTAGGGGTTTATTTGGCAGTTCGAATGAATAAAGATTATGTAGTCAGAGCGTCACAATGTGTTTTTGGTATTTTTTGATTTCAAAATTTTTTTCTGACATTCCTTGTTTTAATGATACCAGCATGATATATCAACTGACGTGGCTTTTTAGCCTCTTCAAAGACAATTTGAAGAAAGGAATTAACGATTTTTTGGCAATTCAAATGAATATGCAGTCAAAAAACCAAAATGTGTTGTTTGAATTTTCTGATTTTAAAAAAATTTTTCTGACATTTCTTGTTTTTGAGATCCCAGAATGATATATCGGCTGAAGTGATGTTCTGTTTATTTTAAAACTATTCAAAAGAATGCTTTAAGGGTTGATTTGGCAATTCATGTGGATATGTAGTGAGAAAACCAAAATACGCTTTTTGACTTTTCTGATTCCAAATAAACAAATTTTGGGCATTTCTTGCTTTTGAGGTCCCAGAATGATGTATCGACTGAAGTGGCTTTATGTTTACTTCAAAAGCATTTTCAAAAAATTTCTTTTGACGTTTCTTGTTTTTTATGATACATCATATATGATCTGACACATCATACAGACTCAATATGATATATGGACTAAATTGCCTTTCAGGCTACTTTAAAATTAACTTAAACAATTGGCTTAGGGGTTTATTTGGCAGTTCAAATGAATAAAGATTATGTAGTCAGAGCGTCACAATGTGTTTTTGGTATTTCTTGATTTCAAAATTTTTTTTCTGACATTCCTTGTTTTTAATGATACCGGCATGATATATCAACTGACGTGGCTTTTTAGCATTTTCAAAGCCAAATTGAAGGAAGGAATTAATGGTTTTTGGTAATTCAAAAGAAGATGCAGTCAGAAAACCAAAATGTGTTTTTTGAATTTTCTGATTTCAAAAACAAATTTCTGACATTTCTTGTTTTTGAGATCCCAGAATGATATATCGGCTGAAGTGGTCTTCTGTTTACTTTAAAACTATTCAAAAGAATGCTTTAAGGATTGATTTGGCAATTCAAATGGATATGTAGTCAGAAAACCAAAATACGCTTTTTGACTTTTCTGATTCCAAATAAACAAATTTTGGGCATTTCTTGCTTTTGAGGTCCCAGAATGATGTATCGACTGAAATGGCTTTATGTTTACTTCAAAAGCAATTTCAAAAAATTTCTTTTGTTGTTTCTTGTTTTTTTATGATACATCATATTTGATATGACACATCATACAGATTCAATATGATATATTCACTAAATTGCATTTCAGGCTACTTTAAAATTAACTTGAACAATTGGTTTAGGGGTTTATTTGGCTGTTCAAATGAATAAAGATTATGTAGTCAGAGCGTCACAATGTTTTTTTGGTATTTTTTGATTTCAAAATTTTTTTCAGACATTCCTTGTTTTAATGATACCGGCATGATATATCAACTGACGTGGCTTTTTAGTTCTTTCAAAGACAATTTGAAGGAAGGAATTCATGATTTTGTGGCAATTCAAAAGAATTTGCAGTCAGAAAACCAAAATGTGTTGTTTGAATTTTCTGATTTTAAGAAAAATTTTCTGACAATTCTTGTTTCTGAGATCCCAGAATGATATATCGGCTGAAGTGATGTTCTGTTTATTTTAAAACTATTCAAAAGAATGCTTTAAGGATTGATATGGCAATTCACGTGGATATTTAGTCAGAAAACCAAAATACGCTTTTTGACTTTTCTGATTCCAAGTAAACAAATTTTGGGCATTTCTTGCTTTTGAGGTCCCAGAATGAAGTACCGACTGAAGTGGCTTTATGTTTACTTCAAAAGTAATTTCAAAAAACTTCTTTTGACGTTTCTTGTTTTTTTATGATACATCATATTTGATATGACACATCATACAGATTCAATATGATATATGGACTGAATTGCATTTCAGGCTACTTTAAAATTAACTTGAACAATTGGTTTTAGGGGTTTATTTGGCTGTTCAAATGAATAAAGATTATGTAGTCAGAGCGTCACAATGTGTTTTTGGTATTTTTTGATCATATTAATGTGTTGTTTGAATTTTCTGATTTTAAAAAAAAATTTCTGACATTTCTTGTTTTTGAGATCCCAGAATGATATATCGGCTGAAGTGATGTTCTGTTTATTTTAAAACTATTCAAAAGAATGCTTTAAGGATTGATATGGCAATTCACGTGGATATGTAGTCAGAAAACAAAAATACGCTTTTTGACTTTTCTGATTCCAAGTAAACAAATTTTGGGCATTTCTTGCTTTTGAGGTCCCAGAATGAAGTATCGATTGAAGTGGCTTTATGTTTACTTCAAAAGCAATTTCAAAAAATTTCTTTTGAGGTTTCTTGTTTTTTTATGATACATCATATTTGATATGACACATCATACAGATTCAATATGATATATGGACTAAATTGCATTTCAGGCTACTTTAAAATTAACTTGAACAATTGGTTTAGGGGTTTATTTGGCTGTTCAAATGAATAAAGATTATATAGTCAGAGCGTCACAATGTGTTTTTGGTATTTTTTGATTTCAAAATTTTTTTTCTGACATTCCTTGTTTTTAATGATACCGGCATGATATATCAACTGACGTGGCTTTTTAGCATTTTCAAAGCCAAATTGAAGGAAGGAATTAATGGTTTTTGGTAATTCAAAAGAAGATGCAGTCAGAAAACCAAAACGTGTTGTTTGAATTTTCTGATTTTAAGAAAAACTTTTCTAACATTTCTTGTTTTTGAGATCCCAGAATGATATATCGGCTGAAGTGATCTTCTGTTTACTTTAAAACTATTCAAAAGAATGCTTTAAGGATTGATTTGGCAATTCAAATGGATATGTAGTCAGAAAACCAATATAAGCTTTTGACTTTTCTGATTCCAAATAAACAAATTTTGGGCAGTTCTTGCTACTGAGGTCCCAGAATGATGTATCGACCGAAATGGCTTTATGTTTACTTCGAAAGCAATTTCAAAAAATTTCTTTTGACGTTTCTTGTTTTTTTTTTGATACATCATATTTGATATGACACATCATCCAGATTCAATATGATATATGGACTAAATTGCATTTCAGGCTACTTTAAAATTAACTTGAACAATTGGTTTAGGGGTTTATTTGGCTGTTCAAATGAATAAAGATTATGTAGTCAGAGCGTCACAATGTGTTTTTGGTATTTTTTGATTTTAAAATTTTTTTCTGACATTCCTTGTTTTTAATGATACCGGCATGATATATCAACTGACGTGGCTTTTTAGCCTTTTCAAAGACAATTTGAAGGAAGGAATTAATGGTTTTTGATAATTCAAAAGAAGATGCAGTCAGAAAACCAAAACGTGTTGTTTGAATTTTCTGATTTTAAGAAAAATTTTTCTGACATTTCTTGTTTTTGAGATCCCAGAATGATATATCGGCTGAAGTGATCTTCTGTTTACTTTAAAACTATTCAAAAGAATGCTTTAAGGATTGATTTGGCAATTCAAATGGATATGTAGTCAGAAAACCAATATAAGCTTTTGACTTTTCTGATTCCAAATAAAAAAATTTTGGGCATTTCTTGCTACTGAGGTCCCAGAATGATGTATCGACCGAAATGGCTTTATGTTTACTTCAAAAGCATTTTCAAAAAATTTCTTTTGACGTTTCTTGTTTTTTATGATACATCATATATGATCTGACACATCATACAGATTCAATATGATATATGGACTAAATTGCCTTTCAGGCTACTTTAAAATTAACTTAAACAATTGGCTTAGGGGTTTATTTGGCAGTTCAAATGAATAAAGATTATGTAGTCAGAGCGTCACAATGTGTTTTTGGTATTTCTTGATTTCAAAATTTTTTTTCTGACATTCCTTGTTTTTAATGATACCGGCATGATATATCAACTGACGTGGCTTTTTAGCCTTTTCAAAGCCAAATTGAAGGAAGGAATTAATGGTTTTTGGTAATTCAAAAGAAGATGCAGTCAGAAAACCAAAACGTGTTGTTTGAACTTTCTGATTTTAAGAAAAATTTTTCTAACATTTCTTGTTTTTGAGATCCCAGAATGATATATCGGCTGAAGTGATCTTCTGTTTACTTTAAAACTATTCAAAAGAATGCTTTAAGGATTGATTTGGCAATTCAAATGGATATGTAGTCAGAAAACCAATTTAAGTTTTTGACTTTTCTGATTCCAAATAAACAAATTTTGGGCATTTCTTGCTACTGAGGTCCCAGAATGATGTATCGACCGAAATGGCTTTATGTTTACTTCAAAAGCAATTTCAAAAAATTTCTTTTGACGTTTCTTGTTTTTTTTTGATACATCATATTTGATATGACATATCATCCAGATTCAATATGATATATGGACTAAATTGCATTTCAGGCTACTTTAAAATTAACTTGAACAATTGGTTTAGGGGTTTATTTGGCGGTTCAAATGAATAAAGATTATGAAGTCAGAGCGTCACAATGTGTTTTTGGTATTTTTTGATTTTAAAATTTTTTTCTGACATTCCTTGTTTTTAATGATACCGGCATGATATATCAACTGACGTGGCTTTTTAGCCTTTTCAAAGACAATTTGAAGGAAGGAATTAATGTTTTTTGGTAATTCAAAAGAAGATGCAGTCAGAAAACCAAAACGTGTTGTTTGAATTTTCTGATTTTAAGAAAAATTTTCTGACATTTCTTGTTTTTGAGATCCCAGAATGATATATCGGCTGAAGTGATCTTCTGTTTACTTTAAAACTATTCAAAAGAATGCTTTAAGGATTGATTTGGCAATTCAAATGGATATGTAGTCAGAAAACCAATATAAGCTTTTGACTTTTCTGATTCCAAATAAACAAATTTTGGGCATTTCTTGCTACTGAGGTCCCAGAATGATGTATCGACTGAAATGGCTTTATGTTTACTTCAAAAGCAATTTCAAAAAATTTCGTTTGACGTTTCTTGTTTTTTTATGATACATCATATTTGATATGACACATCATCCAGATTCAATATGATATATGGACTAAATTGCATTTCAGGCTACTTTAAAATTAACTTGAACAATTGGTTTAGGGGTTTATTTGGCTGTTCAAATGAATAAAGATTATGTAGTCAGAGCGTCACAATGTGTTTTTGGAATTTTTTGAATACAACAATTTTTTCTGACATTTCTTGTTTTAATGATACCAGCATGATATATCAACTGACGTGGCTTTTTAGCCTTTTCAAAGACAATTTGAAGGAAGGAATTAATGATTTTTTGGCAATTCAAAAGAATTTGCAGTCAGAAAACCAAAATGTGTTGTTTAAATTTTCTGATTTTAAAAAAAACTTTCTGACATTTCTTGTTTTTGAGATCCCAGAATGATATATCGGCTGAAGTGATCTTCTGTTTACTTTAAAACTATTCAAAAGAATGCTTTAAGGATTGATTTGGCAATTCAAATGGATATGTAGTTAGAAAACCAAAATACGCTTTTTGACTTTTCTGATTCCAATTAAACAAATTTCGAGCATTTCTTGCTTTTGAGGTCCCAGAATGATGTATCAACTGACGTGGCTTTATGGCCACTTCAAAGCCAATTTGAAGGAAGGAATTAATGGTTTTTTGGCAAATCAAAATACTATGCAGTCAGGAAACCAAAATGTGTTTTTTGAGTTTCTTGATTTCAAAAGAAAATTTCTGACAATTCTTGTTTTTGAGATCCCAGAATGATATATTAAGACGTGTTCTAGAGCTTACCTTTATCAGGGTACTTCCTGAACTGTCTTATGGTTGTCTCAAGAATAAGAGATAATCTTAAGGCTTACCTGACTAACTAAAGTTCTATTCCTCTAGTCTGTTACTCTTCTATCTGAGCTTCAGTAGACGGTGCACGGGCCCCAATGCTACGGTCTAACGTTTATCTCAATACAAAACAAGAGCGGAGTAGAGAGAGAGAAATATACTTTATTATTATATCAGGATGGTAACTGGTACTGACTAAATCACTTTCTCTTCTGCTGAGAGAGGGTAGATGGGTAAACATATAGAGGGAAAGGAGGATAAAATAATATATCATTTTTATCCAATCAGGAAAGAGTATTTCAGTTTTTCTGAATAAAGTCTTTCAAATATTAAATATTCCTTTTTGGAAGTCATGTCTGACTCCATCTTTCCGGGGTTTAGAGTTGTTTTGGAAGTCTTCCAATCGAATATAGTAGAATATAGTTTATTAATCTCTCTGTAGTCTCTCTGAAGGATTTTCTTTCTTTTTGGTTGTGTTGCTTGAAGACCGGCTCGTCTGTGAGTCGATTCCGAAACATCGGTTACCCAAAGAGCAAAGAGTGAACATCAACAACCACAAAAGTATCTATTCCACCACCACACTATCCAGTGGGCGGAGATCCTTCTGGGTAGGCCCGTCGTTGATGTTGTAGGCGTCCTGATGTCCGGCGTCGACTTACCTGACTTACCTGGTTTGCTTGGTTTGTTAGCTGTTAGTTGTTAAGAATCGTTTTTAGATTCACTACATGTTCTAATACGTAGTATCCCTTCCGGTTGGAAAGAAAATTTAGATGTATGTTATATTTTGATATGTTAATTGGTATTTAACAAGTTATAGTTTCGAGAGTGACATAAAGGAGAATATGTCAACGAAATGGCGAATAACGTGTTTGTTTTTAGTGACATGTGATTTGTCGGCCATGCTGATTGGTAATGTTGTTATAGAAATTGAACATGTATTAATTAATGCTCCTGCTTGAAATCATGAGTTATTGAATGGTATTAGTTCTTACAATTGTTTTGTCATACTTCTACGATTGCTCTGTTGTGATTTGTTACTGAGGAAACATTTTCCGTATCTGTAAGATTGTGAAAATGCTGCTTATCGCTTTGTTATATTTTTACTTTTACCTGCCAGTCTCTTATGAATTTTTTAAAGGCTTACAGATTTCGCTTATAGTAGTTTGTAATGGGTATGCACACGGATGACAATTTCCTAGTCCCAATCAACAGTTATTTCTTCAACTGCATAAATTAAATTAACGTCTCTGTCTGCGCGCTTACGATCCAAGGATCAACGTTTCCCGAGATCTGAATACTGTTTTCTATGTGAATTGTTACAATGATATCGTATTGTTAGTTGTTACTATAGTTAACGTTGTATAGTATAGTTACGTCGTATAGTAGCTATCTGAATTACATATAGTTCATGTATTTTGTTTTGTTACTTGTACAAATTTGCATGTGAAAATTTCGATTTGAATTAAAAATCTGTTCTCTTTTGTTTTTAATCTGACTGTTTCGTATATTTTACTCTATTTGAAATTTATAGTTTGTCATAAACAATAAATTTGTAATGTACCTTGTGTATGGTAGATTGTAAATTGTATTAAAGAATTCGATATGTTATAATCTGTTTTATGAGAAAATGTCATGTCCTATAGTATTGTGTTATTCACAGTGTTGTTAACATGGCTTATGAGTCATTTATTAAAATGTTATGCACATTATTCATGCTTATTATTCATGTAGTTTGTTTGTTCTGTTTTTATTTGTTCTGTTTTTATTTTATTTGCCTATTTGTTTTATTTACAAAATTGCATGTGTGTTGCATATAACTAACTATGGGGAAATCTTTGCATATTTACATATACAGTAGTATAAAGTAGGTTAAGTTTGTATTTAAAAAAATAAAAACTTGTTTTTGGCTTTAAACTTTTTATTTCAAAACTGGTGAACATTAAGTATGAGAAATGGATATGGAAAGTAACATAAGATGATAGGTATGTTCCATAGTCAGGGGTAAGATCCAGAATCATGAATTTACAAAGTGATTTAAATATTTGGAAGAATTTGTTTGAAATGATAAAGATTTACAAACATATGCAAAGATTACAAACATAGTTTGGCGATGTTACAGTTTGTTCGTTAATCACTGAGACGTTGAATTGTTACTTGTTACAATGAGCGTTACTAGAGCTTCTGCGTTTGTTTCGGATGATTACTCCGTTCACAGTAGTGATTATATTCTTTCAAGAAGTATTCGTCCTTTGAGAGATAATATCCAAGTAAGTAAACGATTTCCTTTAAGGGGGTTTCTGTTATTGATGCCTGTAAGGCATTGCAAATTTCTCTTTCTGTATCTGGAATTTTTCGTTCGTTATTAAAGTTTAGGCGGTTAGTAATTGCTTTATTTGTTACGCTCCCTGTGAGGTGATATACATGGTACTCCTCACAAGGTTCGATTGCTTCCAGAGGTACCATGAGCGGTCGCTCTGGTGCGTCCTTTGGCTGGAACACGTAGTAGTTCTTAATTGGGTCAAAGTTTCTCAATGTTCCAATAGTATAATCCCATTTTAATTTGTAGCTGTAATTGAGGAAATATGGTGATGTCAGTTGGTCATTGATATGGACATAGCTTTTAAATTCTGTATGTTGTTTGTCTCTAAGAAATGTATAGTATATCAGATTGTGAATTAATTTCGTCTCGTGTACTCTATAATTGTTACTTTGAACGTCCTTTGGTGTAGGATGGAGGAAGTTAAAACTCAGTTGGAAAATCTGGTGTTGCTGTGTAAAGGCGCTGTACGCTGATAGATTTTGAGAGGCTTTTGCCACTAAAAGATCAAAGTTACAGTTTACTGGTAATCGAAACTCATAGTCGTAGTCGTACAGGAAACGTTCCGTGAGACTGTAGAATTGTTTTAGCTTAGGGTATTGAGATTGGTGTATTTTGTCTCTACCCATATTTTTCGTGCTTCTTTTTACAGTATTTGTGTTTTCCGACGGGAGTGGTGGAAAAAATTCTGACACACGGTCTTTCAGTGTATGTAAAGGTGCCATAAAGAAGTTATAGGATCGAGAATCAAATGGCATATCTGCCCAATTTCGGTACGAGAGGAGTGGATTGTAGTTCATTCCGTGAGGGTTACTAAGATTTTTTGGATCCTTGTTTTGGAACCAAATCGTTTCCATGACCGTCTCGGTCGGGGTCTGTTCGTTCGTTGATTGATGAAAGAACGATTTTCTGTTATTAGAGCGGGGTGTCACCGCATATGGAAATCTTAGATTGTTAGTGGTTGGGATTGTTGTTCTCGCGAATAAACGTTGTCGAACATTGTTCTGTGTATGTGGTTGATCAATTATGTAGTTGTCTGATGGTGGGGGTGGACGTACTGGCGGGGGGTAATTTGGTAGGGGTGGTGACATATATGTGTCACTACTGTTATAATTATCATTTTGTTGTGGTCTTGTGTTTTGATAGTTATGTGCAGCTATATTTGTTCCTTGTTCCGGTCTGTTGTTAATATTATTGTTACCAGTATCAAAAGATTGGAGATTTCGTCTATGACCAAATTTGTTTTGTATCTTTCGTGCTATTTCTTGTGGTGTCTGCACGATTTGTGTTTCATTTTCCAGTTCGACTCTGAATGTTTTGATCTTTTCTTCCTCTGTGATCATATTTGTTTCAGTTTGTGTTCCACAGTCAGATGCACAGTCCCGAATAGTCCCGGGGCTGGATCTGCCTGATTCACAACTCAACTCTCCTTCTTCCACTTCGTAGGAGAATGGCGAGTCCGATTTGTATGGCGAGTCGTACTCCATGTTAGATGCCATAGTTGAATGCTAAAACTCAAATACGATTAGTTTAGTCTGAATTATATCTTCGATTTATTATATGTTTTGTTATAATAAAAATTGTTACACATTTTGATCTTGTTTTTGTGTAGGTAGTTTATAAGTAGTTTGTTTTAGTCTTATTGTTCCTTATGAAAGGTTAAATTTAAAAAATTAAAAATAAAATGGTAAAGTAAAAAATTTGGCAAGTGATGGCGGGTGATTAGGTAATGTTAGATGTTACTAAAAGGAATTGTTTGTTTTTAGATTTCGTATGTATCAGCCGAATGAGTATCGTAGTATGTGACTTCATTTGTATGTGGCTGATCATTTTTAAGAATATCTAGGCTGTAGCTACGATTTTGCATTTTATTATTTGCTAGTTTTAATTGGTTGAAATCTATTGGTGGCGGGTTCTGTATTTCTAAAAGTCTGGAAGTTGGTATTAGTTTATGTTGATTGTGTTGATTATTTGATGGTTGAGGAATTTCATATTGTGTCTGTTGTGTTATAGGTGATTCGTATGAATAGGGTTTAATTTGCATGTGCGATTGTTCTATATTAGGTGCGCTTGGAATTGGTATTGGGATTGGTACAGGTGGTAGACTACTCAAGCGTTGGTACGCTGGAGGTGGTGTTATAAGTTGTGGTGGTATTGGTGGTAGTGGTTGGGTTTTATTTTCATTTATTGTTGTTAATGTTTCCATTTTGAATTGTTCTGTTTTGTGTTTTCTTTCTGGTAGTGGTGGTGCTTGTTTCTTTGTTGGTGACTCTAATGTACGTAGTTGTAAACCATGTTCTGTCCTGCGTATAGTAGTGTTATAGTGTTTGTAGTTCGTATCTACATAATGTTCTGTCGGTTTATCTCTACGAGTTAATGTTGGTATTTCTGTTGAATGTCGTCTGAAAGGTTGAATATGTATTCGTGAAGTATTATGTCCTTTACCTTAATGTGAATTGTTATCATCATTACTATTATCGTTATTATTGTCGTAATCATCTTCTTGTATTTGTGCAACTAGTTGGGTTAGTGTTTGTGAGAATATTCCAAAAATTCCAGTTAATAATATTTTCGTTATACTTGCTTGTTTCCCAATCGCTTTATGTATTGCAAAAGCGTTGTAGAATTTTAAATTAGGTTTGTTACAAATAAGATCATGCTCATCATCGCATAGATGATAGCCATTTTCTCAAGTATGTACCATGGCCAACCAAAGATAGATAGTATCTGATCTTTCAGCCATGCTGCATCGAAAATTTCCTTCCAATTTACACTTGGTTGATCAATTTGAAAGTTATATCCATTTATGTTCAAGTCTTTTAACCATTTAAGTGAATGTTCATAATTTTTGTATGTTTGTAATAATCCTAATTGTTCTAGTTCGAGTAGTTTTTGTGCGTTAGCAGATTGTGCTTCTTGAAGTGGTTTTTCGCGATCTCTCATATATTCGTGTAGTAAATCTCTTTTTCGTTCTTGTATTAATTGTTCTTTGCTAAATATTCCACTTTCAATGAGGCTTGCTTTGCTAAACATATTATCAAGTACTATTTCTTCCGGTGATATTGTTTCTAATATTGTTTCTACTTTTATTGGATATGGTGTCAATCTGTATCTTACTGTTCCTTCTGTGTCTATTGAGATCAATTGATCGAAATTACTATGTGAACATGGGACTGTTTTCGCCCAAAGGTATGTTTGTCGTGTTAGTTGATGTACGTATTGTACTCTATTTTTGTATAGTATTGGTATTTTGTCGTAACATTCACGTGTTTGTGGTACATATAGTGGTGATGATTTCTTTGCGCATTTGTACATTTTCATCACATTAACTCCTTCTTGTTTCACAAATATGGATCTATCTCCTGTAAGGATGTATCCTAATAGTGGTGTATTCTTTTGTACTTGTGTTAGTGTCAATTGTCGAATATTGCGAGTTTGTTCGCATATCTGTGAATAGAATTCGATTGCTTGGAGACTAATGCGTGAATATATATTACTCATATAGAGGTCCATTTTCATTTGTAAATGTGTGTTCTCGTTTACAAAACCATAATAATAATTTTGATGTTCTTCGTCTTCATATCTTGTGTATGCATTTGACATAATTTGTTGTGGTTTTATTTTTATAAATTTTTCTTCTTCAAATTTGTCTTCTTTTCTTGTTACTTTAAGTCCTGTATGCATGTCAAAACCATATTCGTATATTATATAAATATCATCGTATTCTGTTTTATGTAGTGGTTGTGGTGATCCACATTCTCGTTCAACTAATGGGTAGATTTCAAATCTTGTTGCGATTGAGGATGTATCATTATATTTTACTTTTTGATGTACATCTGGTTTTTGTACTGATGACCATTCCGCGTTCGTTTCTATCCAATATCGTTCCTGATACTTAACCATATATGCATCAAACCGAATAAGTTCGAATAGTTGGCAATGTGTTTGGGGTTCCCAAATGATTGTTGCTTTTGTAAAGGGTGTTGGTAAACATTCTCCCTTGTGCAGATCACATGGTAGTTTTGTTCCCATATATGATATGTCTTTTGTATCAAGATTTAGTATTAACGAGACTTCTTTTATCTCTAGAGTCCAGTCTAAAATATCAATTCTATTTTGTTTTTTGACGCCTGATAGGCAGTTTGATTGTGCATTTTTGATTTCATTCGGTACCCACATTGGATTTGTATAATCATATACCAATCTTCCATATGGTGGTACCATAGGAGTGTCTATTCTGAATTGTATATTTCCTTGTACGTTTTCCAGTCTCTTTTGTAATGGTGGGTTTGATAAGTAATTGAATGATATGTTATGCCTTGTTGGCCTGTATTTTGTATTTTTAAGAACGTTAATTCTGGCGAGTTCGTTACGAACTTCGTCTGGGTCTAAGATTTTCGTTCTTCGTGCATCTGATACGTAATAGCTTGGTCTGTTTGCTCTAATGTAATGAGTGTGATGTGAACACCATTCTACTTTTTCTTTGATCGTTCCTGTAACAGCATATGCTTTAATTTCTACAGCTTGTGCTTTTGATAATAATTGAACTTCTGTTTTGGTCATTTCTAAGTCTAATGGTTTAAATTTACATGTGCTGATTTTGTTCAGTTCGTAGTATTTTACGTTTGTTATTTCTTCTGCGTCGCAGTCGTAGTGTTCGATAAAAATGTCTTGAGGTCCGACTGCTGATCCATTAATGTTTTGTCCTTTCAATTCAACGTAATCTTCTTTTGTCTGTCGTTTGTTTCTTTTATTACTTAGTTGGAATTTTTCCAAAATACTGTCTGTTAATTGTTCTCTGTAGAAATTCCAATTTCGTGTCCATTTGTCTATGGCTATTTCCCACATTTGTTCGTAATCTGTACTATTCTTAAATTCCTTTAAATCTGGTGATGTATACTTTGATGGTATTTCATATATTTCCGTTTCAAATTTTGTTGTATTATCAAATACATGATCCATTACTGCGTTAAAGTTATCTTGAACAGTTACATTTATGTTATTTGTTTTTATTCTGTTTTTCTTTTGTAAGCTCTCCATATGTTTTTCCATACGTTCTTGTATGTGTTCTTTATTTTGTTCTCTGATATTTTGTTTTGTTTTATATCTTGATCTTATTTCAGTGTCTATTTTCATGTAGATAAATAATGTTATTAGTAATAATATTAATATTATAGATTTTAATTGAAGCGGCATGTGTATGATAGTCCTGTGTGGGGATTATAGAATGTTGCAAATCCTAAAGTTTGTTTTGTGTATCGATCGAATTTGTAGATGAAATCAATGCAAACAAATGGTGCTGGTATCGTTGTTGTTACAATAGATGGTGTGGTTGCGTGAAATGGATGGTTGTATTAGGTGTCGTATTTTATTGTAGTATTGAATTTTAGTTCTAGAGATGGTGTTGCTAGAACTTCAAGTGCTGAATTTCGTTGGCGATGTGTTAAGTTTAAGGTATTTGTAAGTCTACTTCTTGACCAATTTGTGAGAGTATCTCCAAGATTAGTTGGTCCGTATAGTGGTGGAGGTGGATTCCAGGTTTTATGATCTAATGGGAAAAGATATGTATGATCATTAGTTCTACTTAAAGTAGGTGGATTTGGATTGAGTACGGGTGTTGCTCTAGTTCTTCCAGGGTGTGTAGACGATAATCTTATTTCTGGTATAAATGAAGTAGGTGATAATGCTCTATGTTGCGGTGGTTGTAGGGAATTTGCTATTTCTATTCGTGGTACGCTGATAGATGTATTTGTTAATGAGGATGTTCTTGGTGTTCTTCGTGGTGTTGAACTTGTACTTGCTGATTGTTGTGGTGATGTTGCTGACCAAAGTGAGCTATTTGGTGATTGTATTGGTTGTACACGGAAGTGTTCTTGTACAAAATTGAAATCTTGTCTTTGTTGTGTTGTTGGCGGTAAAAATGGGTTAGCTCGAAGTTCTGATGATGTGGGTGTTGGTATAGTATGAACGCTTGACTGGCTTGGTGACGCGATACTAAAGTTTGATAATGTTGGTGTACCATAGGAGTGTCTATTCTGAATTGTATATTTCCTTGTACGTTTTCTAGTCTCTTTTGTAATGGTGGATTTGATAAGTAATTGAATGATATATTGTGCCTTGTTGGCCTGTATTTTGTATTTTTAAGAACGTTAATTCTGGCGAGTTCGTTACGAACTTCGTCTGGGTCTAAGATTTTCGTTCTTCGTGCATCTGATACGTAATAGCTTGGTCTGTTTGCTCTAATGTAATGAGTGTGTTGTGAACACCATTCTACTTTTTCTTTGATCGTTCCTGTAACAGCATATGCTTTAATTTCTACGGCTTGTGCTTTTGATAATAATTGCACTTCTGTTTTTGTCATTTCTAAGTCCAATGGTTTAAATTTACATGTGCTGATTTTGTTCAGTTCATAGTATTTTACGTTTGTTATTTCTTCTGCGTCGCAGTCGTAGTGTTCGATAAAAATGTCTTGAGGTCCGACTGCTGATCCATTAATGTTTTGTCCTTTCAATTCAACGTAATCTTTTTTTGTTTGTCGTTTGTTTCTTTTATTATTTAGTTGGAATTTTTCCAAAATACTGTCTGTTAATTGTTCTCTGTAAAAATTCCAATTTCGTGTCCATTTATCTATGGCTATTTCCCACATTTGTTCGTAATCTGTACTATTCGTGAATTCCTTTAAGTCTGGTGATGTATACTTTGATGGTAATTTATACATTTTCGTTTCAAATTTTGTTGTATTATCAAATACATGATCCATTAACTTGTTAAAGTTATCTTGATCAGTTACATTTATGTTATTTGTTTTTATTCTATTTTTCTCTTGTAAGCTCTCCATATGTTTTTCCATACGTTCTTGTATGTGTTCTTTAATTTGTTCTTTAATATTTTGTTTTGTTTTATATCTTGATCTTATTTCAGTGTCTATTTTCATATAGATAAATAATGTTATTAGTAATAATATTAGTATTATAGATTTTAGTTGAAGCGGCATGTGTATGATAGTCCTGTGTGGGGATTATAGAATGTTGCAAATCCTAAAGTTTGTTTTGATGTGGGTGTTGGTATGGTATGAACGCTTGATTGGCTTGGTGACGCGATACTAAAGTTTGATAATGTTGGTGTACCTATTCGACTTGGTGTTTCTGTTTGTTCTGCTTCTAAAGGTCTTATTACATTTGATTTTATATCAGTTGATCCGTATGATACTAATGTAGAGTCTTGTGTAGGAAATGATAATGATGCTCTACGTCTACCTCTTAGTAGATGTCGTGTATCTGTTCTTGCTCGTCTTACTGTATATGGGTTTTCGTTTTCGGGGTTTGTTTCTTCTATTTCTGGTGATGTGAGTATATTTGTTAAGTCTGTTACTTCGTTGTGATGTGGTCTTTCTGGGTGATTGTTACTATTGTTATTATTATTTGATGAAGCAATTTTTGCTGTTTTTAGATAATTTCAGGCTCCAGAGCCTGGTCCGGGTGGTGGATGTTGTATGTACGGTGGGGCTAGTATAACTACTGGTATTAATTCTTGTTCTGGTTGGTGTGTTTGAGCTCCTAGGTTTGTAATCCAAATTTCGTTAGTTGTTAATCTAATATTGAGTTGATATATAACAATGTTACCATGTAATGGTGATGTGTCGGGGAATCCAATTTGGAGGTAGAACTTTTGTGTATGTAATGTATGATATATCGATTCTTCAATGTCTGGGTTGGTATCAATTTTTATGGGTTTACAAAATATTCGATTAGTCCTAAGCACGTACGTACGAAGAAGTATATTATAATTGCAATTTTTATAAATTTAAATATTTCTAATTCGACAATATCTATGTTTGTTTTACATATGTGATAAATATCGGGGTGGGTTTCATGCATCGGGTTATTGTACTGGTGGGCTTGCATATACAACTCGTCGGTTGCGTATAACTTCGCTTATTGTTACAATAGCTAAATATGTCGATACTACTACAATGCAAGGTACTAAGAGTATTGTTAGGAAGAATATTACTTTAGATAATATAAAGTAGATCGTGATTAAAGATTCGTTGAAATCTATTTTTGAAACTGATAAATAAAATGTGTAACTTTGTTATTAATTATGTAAATGTGAGGTGTAATGCTGCACTGAGAAGTGACAGTTATTTGCTCAATTGTAACTGACACTTAACCGTGCCGCACTACAAATATTATTATACTGTATTTATCTGTAGATTACTATGACGATTACTGGTATCATATCTTAAAGTTTGTGTGGCAATATATTTCGTAAAATTTTTTCTTTGGTTTTGTTTTTAAGACGTGTTTTTATCGTCTATGAGTGTTATAGCGTCTTTTTTACACACAACTATAAAAACTGTTTTTAGTTTGTTAAAGTCAATACATTGGTCTGTTTGGATCTGTTGTTTCAGTAAGTTATACTCTGTGATTGTTTCGTTACAAATGGTTATTTGTTTTAGTAGTTCAAAATGTTTTTCTCCCCAAAATAGTTTTACTTCTTGTCCGCTTTCTGTTTTTCCTTCAATAATAAATAAACAATCTTTATCCGAGAATTGACAAAGTGTTGTTCTTATACTATCGTTATCAAAATGAATGTGGTTTCCAAATGAGTAATCTAATTTTGCAAAATTTTCTCTTTGGACTTGTATTTTTATACAAAACTGTTTCGTATTCAAAGAGTTTAAAAACTCTGACACTTTTATCATTGGTGGTTCTTCATCACTGTGGTGACTGTAGTGATGGATTAGTCTTTGGTAGAAGAAGTTGAGATAGTTTAATGAATATTTGAAAGGATTCAGCTTACCTGATGTTGTTGGATTGTTGAATGAAAAGGATAAATGAACGACTTGCGACAAATATGGAAAAAGTTATGAAAGAAGTTATGAAAATGATTCAAAATTTGTTTAGTTATTAGATATTGAGGAATTTGAATTTCTCTTTTAAGATAGAATATTTTTAGTCTTAAGACTAAATTTTGTATTTGTGGAGTTTAGAATTTTCAGCTTAGCTGAGTTTTTTCGCAAATTTTTCAGATTTTTAAACAAGTTTAACGGTTGTGGTTTGTGCGAGGCAAAATCAGAATTGTGATTTTTACTTTCTTTTCGAAGGCTCTCTATAATGTTGGTGACATTTTCATATCTTCCGTTTTTCATTTTTTTGGATTTTAAGTTGTCAATTTTAATAATTACTGGGTCCAATTATGGTGTTAGTTTCCTCGTTTGATGAATTGGACTTTTCTCTAATTGTTCCGATGCTCTTTGTTCTCGAGATTTTTGTGTTCCTTGTAATTGGTATGTTGACAGTTGTTTGATGGTTAGATGGTATACTTTCAGCATGGTATGTTAATTCTTTCTTGGTGCCAATTATATGGTATCAATAGAGTTAGTCTGCTGTTATAATGTCAATTATGCCATATCTTTTGTTCTGAAGTAATCTCTGTCATCATTATGAGGGTTAGTTAACGATGGTTAGTGGCGCTAGTGGGTGATGGTTAGTGGTGCCAGTTATCATCAATCAGCTTGGTACTTTTTGTTCCAATTAGCTATATGGTATGTCTGTCTGTTGTATGCCTTTGATGGTGCAACTCTGCAGATGGTGCAACTCTGCAAATTTTAATTATTGACGTAGTTGAAATGTTTATTTCATCTACTAATGATCTTGGTAAGACCTGTCTTGTTTAATCACCATTGTGTTAGGTGAAAATGTTAATTGGTTTACCCTTTGTATTTTGTTACTAATTGCGTCTGCATGGAGACTGTTTGTCTCTGACGTTTGTTATTTAAGATATCTGTGTTCATTATTGATGGTGTCAATTTGGTATTTTCTTCCTTTTAATTGGTTTTAGTTTTAGTTTGGGTTTCTAAAGATAACGTCCGTTTCTTTACTAATGATGTCTGTGACATTTTAGTTATTGGAGTTTGTTAGAATAATAATGTCCGTATTTTCACTAATGAGATATATAACGTCCGTTTTCTCACTAATGAGATGTACTAACGAGGTATATGACGTCCGTATTTTAAATGACGTGTTAGTTAATGACGTATGTGTGGGGTTTTTGCAAATTGGTTTGCAAAAATGTGCAAAACGTTCATACTATCGAAGATATCTTAGTCGAAATGTGTAAATGTATTATGAGTTTGACTTGGTTAATATATATATATATATATATATATATATATATATTCGAATGTAATGAAATAGAAATGTTTATTTATGTTTTAGATCAAGTCTTCGATGTTTATGTAATGGTGGAGATTGCATGGTGGAGTGTTGGAAATTCTGTATTCCCGTTATTATTTTGTATGGAAGAAGTTATTCTTATGGAAGAAGTATGGATGAAGTTATTCTGAATGATATTATTCACATTCGTTATAGCTGAGAATTGTTATATGCGCATTCGGCTTATTCGTTTATTCGTCTGACTGACACATTGTTGAATTTGTTCTGCTTGTTTATTCTTTTTATTTTGTACTTATTATTTTGTAACTTCCGTTTTGTCGTTTACACAGTTTATTATGCTACGGTGTACATTAATTGTTTTTGTACCGCTATTTTAATTAGTTCTGTTTCCTTATTTTCATTGTTTTTCTATGTAGTTAGTTATCGTTATTGCCCTTATTATTCCGTAAATGGATTATTCTGAATTGTTAACAACTTCTAAATATCTATTCCATTTCGAGTGTGTTTTACGTTACTATAACACTCTTGATCTTTGATCTTTGATTCTTTGTTCTTTGTTTCTTTATTATGTTTTGTTCTTTTGTTTATTGTAAATATCAATCTTCACATATTGTCTATTCCAGTTTCAAGCTTTTGAACATCAAAAATACTCTTTGTTATTTGAATTGTTTTGTGATTTGTTTTCTTGTTTACATGAGAAATTACCCTTGTTAATCTTTAGTTGGGGTTTCATGGGCTACTATCAATACCCATTTGTTTTAGTATATCCTTTATGGATACTTTGTTTATTTGTTTATGTGTTTTATTGATGGAGATCTTCGGTGTTGGTGTGTGTTGGAGACGTGTGTGTTGGAGACGTGTGTTTGACATCTTCGGTGGAGATGTGTGTTGTCAGTTCTGAGTACAGACGCTTGAGTACAGATATTCAGTTTGTAAACGTCGACAGCTTCATCCTACTTTGTGTACTTTCTCCTGTCTTTCATAAATGTTTTATCCTTGTTACTAAAAGGTGTTAACGGTTGGATAATATAACATTTGTTAAAATCATAATATAACATTTGTTAAAATCATAATTATGGGTCTTGCATCAAATGAGATGTAATAGTTAAATTGCATTGGTATTGTGTGATTTCTTTATGGGTTAGAGGTTAGGTGGATTTGAGCACCTTTTAGTAGTGTTCTTTATATATCTTTTCTGTTTATTATTCCTATTGTTTATGTACTTTTTAATTTATATGTTCTTTTTTATGTTTCGATTTTATGGGGGGGTTATGACACACAAGGTTCGGGTTAGGGGGGGCAGTGTGTCTTGTATAAATACTGAACATATGAAACATAGTATGGAAATGTTGGACATAAAGTGTAGGAGTACTGAACACTATTGAGGTGTTGTATTAGATGAAAGGAATATTTTATAACTAGTTTGTGTTAAAATAGCCGTGTTAGTATATTAGTTGTTGAGTGGATTATATTTCCACTTTAGATTGTTACACTAGCTATTGAGGAGTAACAAACTGTATATTTTAATTGGAGGTAGTACCGTAATAGTATTAGTACTGTTATTATTATTATTATAATTATTATTATTATTATTAACTATTATTTATAGTAAAATTTACTGACAAAGTTGGGGAATTGTTATTTTCCTCTTTCGAAGATTATAACTATTAGATTGTGTGATCTCATCAGGCGGTGTATACCGTTTTGATGTTGTTTGGGTATTGGGTTGTTTTAGCGTTGGGATCTCTTTCGTTAATAAGTAATTTTGTAATTCTAATTTAATATGTTTTTCTGTCGGAAAGTATGGTACAATATGATTTCTATGTAGTGTAATGTGTTTATTAGTATTATCCTTCAGTATGTATGTTGTTTCTGTGGGTTTATCAATAATTAAATATGGTCCTGTTTTTAGAGGTATTAATTTCTTTGATACTCCGTCAATCTGTTGTTGATTTGTGATCAAGACGAATGTGTTTTTATCAAGTGGTTTCGCTGTTCTGAACCTTGAATTTAATTCATCAGTTAACTTTTTTCTATTTCTTAATATTTTTGTTATTGTTTGGTATGTGTCATTATAATGTAATTCTTTGTCAAGAAACCATTTTGCGAACGTTCCGTTTTGTAGTTTTGCTATTTTTGGGTGACTGAATTGCTTATCTAAGTGAGTATGTGCGGGTTGTGTTTTGCATGCGCTTGTTCTTGTTGGGTTACAGTTTCCCATCTCGTCTGTAGTTGTTCCAAGTTTAATCTTTGTTGGTTTTCTTGGTTTTTGATTGAAAACAACTTCATAAGGTGACATGCCTAATCTTGTCTGGTATTGCGTATTATATGCATACGGAAAGAATTTTGCTTTTCTAGACCAGTTTTGGTACTTTTCGTTGAGTAATGTTCTGATAAATTGTCCAATTATTCTATTAGTTCCTTCCACTAATCCGTTTGTCCAGGGTGCATATGTTGTGCTTGGTTTAAATTTGATTTCAAAGTAATTACAAAGGTGTGTTAATTCTGTATTTATATATTCCGATCCGTTATCGGAACGAATTTCTTCGGGTAGTCCGAATTTCATAAACCATTGTTCAAATAATGCTGTAACTGCATAGTGTGCATTGTTCTGAGGCGCACACATTATTGTTACGTAATGTGAGAATGCGTCTACTATTACAAAGATAAAATTATTTCCTTCAGATGTAGGATGTATTGGACCTTTTGTGTCTATCATAATCATTTCATTAAAGTATGTTTTTGTAGGTGCTAATTGTTCTTGCTTACTTTTCGTTTTTGTGTTAGCGAAAACTTTGTTTGTTTGACATTGTATGCAATCTGCGATCAGTATCTTGATCCAAATTGTTAAGTTTGGGAAATAATATTTTTCCATTATGTTTCTTTTTGTTTTTTCAAGTCCCGTGTGACCAACTGTATCTACGCAATAGTTTTCGTAAAAAACACATAGTAGTAATGTTAGTGGTAAACAGATTCTTTGTATTGTTTGTTTCTTTATTCGGATAATCATTTTCATTATGTTAGTTTTTTCGTCAATTGTAATTGATTTAAACTTTCTGTAATAGGCGAATAGTCCTTTATTTCCACGTATGTCCATTGTTACTGAATGTGGTTTATTGTTATTTTTCTTCCACATTTTGACTTTATGAAGTACTGGGTCTATTATTTGTGTTTCTTTAATCAACTCTTCTGTTACTTTTGTTTTTTTATCATAGAAAATATCTGTTATTTTTGCATGTTCGAAATTTTGTTCTTGTCTGACATTGTTGATTAATCTAAGATAGTCATCGTCATGATGGGTTATGTATGGTCCTTTTTGGTTTTTCTCTATGATTAAGTCATCTTTTTCAACAATTGGTGATTGCCAGTTTTTTGTTTTTGGTTTGTATTTCGGTACTAAATTTGTTTTGGTTTCGGTATTATATTTTTCATATGATATCGGATGGTATTCGTTTTTATCAATGTTAATTTCAAAGTAGTTGTTGTGTATATTTGCTAAAACGGGATAATGTGTTGTGTCTTTGTTATCGTTGTTTGTATTGTTGCAAATACTGTATTTGCATTCTAGATTATTTGCAAATGGTGATTTCGCAAAGAAGAATTTTATGTTTTCAGGTATTTCCACTGTGATATCACGTGTTTTTGTAAAATGTTCTTCATCTATTGTTCTACTTAGTAGGTCTGGTAAAGCTAAGTTTTTTCCTTCAGTCCATATGATATGTAAGTTAGGAAATTTCATTAGTATTAATTGAAATCTGTAAACTCTGTGGTTTGGTTTATTCTTTTGTGTAAAGAGGTAAATGATTGGCTTATGATCTGTAAATAAAATAATTGGGTGATTTGAACCTGTTAATAAGAATTCGTATTCTGTGAGTGCGAAAATGATCGCTGAACATTCTCTAATTAGTGTAGATAATCTCATTTCAATCGGTGTGAAAAGTCTAGAGTTTGCTGATATTAATCGCATTTTCTTTTCAGTTGGATGTTGTTGCAATAATGCTGCTCCAATGCCTGTATTGGACGCATCTGTTATAATGTAAAATGGTTTTGTTGTATCTGGTATTGTTAATTCTAGGTTATGTGTTATTGTTTTTTTCATTTGTTCAAATATTTTTTGATGTTCCTTAGTCCATTTGAAATCCTTTTCTTTGTGTAGTAGATTGTATAATGGTTGCAATATTGGTTGCATTCCATAGACGTATTTAGCTAAAAAATTTATTGTTCCGAGGTATCGTTGTAAAGCTTTCATACTTGTTGGGGGTTCCAGTTTTTGGAATCCATCAATTCGTGATGTAAGTGGTTTTACTTTTTTGTCCTCGATGATGTGACCTAAGAATTTTACTTTCTTCAACATGAAGTATGTTTTATCGGGTGCTGCTTTTAAGTTCTCTTTAAGCAGTACTTTGTGATATTCAATTAGTGTCTCGAACATTTGTTCGTAAGAGTTTGTTTGAATAAAAATATCATCCACATAGGTGATGACTGTTCCTTTTCTAATTAAAGGGTAAAGGAAATGTGTTAAAATTGAAGCGAATGCTGCTGGTCCGATTGATATTCCGTAAAATAATCTTTTGAAACAATATTGTTCGTTTCCAATTGTGAAATGTGTATACCGCATTGATTCTTCATCTAATGGTATTTGGTTATATGCACTATTAAGGTCTGCTGTTGTGAATATTGTTCCGTTTATTCTTGTTAAAGCTACATCAACTGGTTCAATTGGCCAGTTGCACTTTGATTCATCTATCATGCTGTTCAAATATCTTGCATCTAGTACAATCTTTAAAGATTCTCCTTTTCGTAGTATTATTACCGGGTTTGTGAATGTATTTCCTGTTGATAGTTGTTCTTTATTTACAGGTGCAATTATGTCATATTTTTTAAGAACATCTAATAGTTTTTGTATTCGTTCTCGAAGATGTATAGGTACTTTACTTATTCTTTGTTTTTTGAATATTGCAACTTTTTTTATTGGTAAATTCAATTTTACTTTCGTTTTTCCTACGTCAAATTTTGTTGTTGCGTAAACTTGTCTATAGTTTAATATGATTTTTACTACTTTTTCAAATTCTTCTTGTGTTAAGTGTGAATGTTGAAAGTCAAACATTGTTATGAATTCTTTTTCTTGTTCTGAATATTTGTTAGTATTAAATTTGCATTTGAAGTTCGGTTTTCTTTCAAATGTTGCTACTTGTTCAATAGTTTCGTTTTCTTGTATGTTTAATATTTCATCGATATCGTTTTCATTTTCGTATGTCAAATGGTATAGTGCTTGGAATAAGTCGATAGAGTTTGTTTGGTAGAGTTCGTTATCTTGTTTTTTGAAGTTAATATTTCTGTTCATGAAACCAATGAGTCCTGTATTTATTGTTATTCGATGTCTATTGTTGTTGATCAATAGTATGTCCATAAAGTATTCTTCGTCTGAGGAAAAATCCTTTATATCTGTAAATGAAACGTTATGATATTTGTTTATTGGTTCGAAATAGAATTTCGATTTCTGTATTGTTTTATTATTTGAGTGTTTCATTTGTTTAAATATCGGTATTGGAAATGTTATGCTTTTCTGTTGATTTGGTTCTATATAGATTGTTTCTCTATTAGTGATTGTGTATAATCGAGAATATTAAGGATAACCTTTAGTACTATTCATATAGAATATGATATCGTTGTCTAAGTTTGTATTTGTATTTAATGTTAGTTGCATTGTGTTACGTAGAAATGAATGCGAAAATTGTTTTGTGGTTTGTTTCTATTGTTAGAGATTCTGTCTGGTGTTAAATTCAGTGTTACTGTTCCAAATGTATCTATTTTTGTATTATTTGCAGCTGTTAGTGTTTTGCTTGCTTTGTCCAAGATTATTTCTGGGTTATTGTATTTGATTTCATTCCATGTATCTTCATTTAGTAAGTTTAATGTTGCTCCTGAATCTAATAGAAAATCTATTTCTAACATAGGTTTTTGTTTTGCAAAGTCCTGTTCAAATTTCTGATATTGATACATTGGTAATATCCATGTTGGGTTGCTTTCTAATGTATTTATTACAGTATTGCATGTATCTTCATTGGCATTGTAAAATTTATCTAGTATTTCTTGATCTTCGTCTGAGGACTCTGATGTGTACTCATATTCATCGATTCCTGGTGGATCGTTATTTGGTTTTTCTAATTCTACGCTATTTATTCTGTTTTTGCTATTTTTGTTTCCATCATTTCTCCGTTCTTTTGAATAATGTCTGTCATTTTGTTCTCGTTGGGATGAGTATCCTCTATTATCTCTGCTATTGTTATTTGAATGATTTCTATTGTTACTATTAGAACGTTGTCGATAGTTATCCCTTCTATCGTTTCTATTCGAATCTTTACTAATGTATCTTTGTCGATTATTATTATTATTATTTCTGTTACCATTATAAGGTGATTGTTGTCTTGAATAAGGTGATTGTTGTCTTGAATAATTTCTGTCATTGTATCTTGAATTTGATCTGTTATTATTATTATTATTATTTTTGTTATAGCTGTTGCTTCTATGATAACTATTGCTTCTGTTTCTATTGTAGTTATTCCTGATATAACTTGTACTTCTGTTATTATAATTATTTGATCTTTGATATCCTTGAGTGTTTCTACTATCTCTGGAATTTCTATTATAGTAGTTATTTCTTGAATGTGATCTGTATGGTGTCCGACTTCTGGAATTGTTATATACTGGTGATGTCGGTGGTAATTGTCTGCCATTGACATTATTTGAGTCAATCCTTCTATTTGGTAAGTTTTGATTATTTCTCATGTGACTGTAAAATGATCTTTCTTTCGGTCTTGTAACACTATCTCGACGTGGTCTTTTGAAACATCTTCCCTTTGTGTGTCCATGTGAGCTACAATAGCTACAAAACAGTGCAAACTTTGGTCTTCCTTTAAAATTCTTTTTGTCATATGTATTGTTAATTCCGTTTAGAACATTGCATATTGTTCCTTCGAATTGTTCTAAGTCGTTTTGATTAAGTTCATTTATATTATTGCAGGCTATATTCATTTGTTTCAGATCTTCATTGATATTTGTTGTACTCTGGTTTACTTCATATAATCTTTTGTGATTATTAGTTATTGTTCTTGTTAGGTCCATTTGGTCTATTTTCTCTACTAATGTTTTAATGGCATTTCTGGTTCTCGTGGAGTTTGTTTGTGGTTTGCATGTTTCTTTAATGCTGCGTTTTTTAATTCGTTATCTAAACATCTTATGAACGTTTGGTTCATAACACTATTTCTGTAGTCCTCTGTATATAGAGAATAAGCGGTTTTGACAAGTGTTTCTATTCTTAATGCTAATGATCTTAGTGATTCGTTTGTATGTTTTTGTAATTGTTGTAATATGATTTTTGCTTGTTGTTTTGATTTTTCCGAATCAAACATATCTGAAAATTCTTTGCAAAATGTTTCCCAATCTAATTTTGTTTCACTTGGAAGTGTCGAATACCATTTTTGTGCAGGTCCTTGTAAAGTATGTAGTATTAACGCTGCTCTTTTTACTTTCCATTGGTGATGTCCTGGTTTATTTACCGGTTCAATGCCACTGCTGAATATCATAGCAGCAACAATGCTATTTAAGTATTCTTCAACAGTATATGCTGGATCTGTTCCATCGAATGGTCTTATTGTTGATGGTACTGAACCACTGCTAATATTTTGTTCAATTTGAGGATCTTCGTTTATGCTCATTGATGTTAATTGTTTATAAAATGGTAAAGGTGGTTCTACTACTGTTGTTTCCCTTTCTTCTGTTGTGATTGAATTTGTTCTTCTATTTTGATTGCCTTGTTGTTGATTACTATGTCTATCAGTATTTTGTATGTTCTCATTTGTTATATGTTCATAGTTTCTGTTATGAAAAAGATTTTCTTGATTTCTGTTATGTAATGGATGTTCGTATTCCGTTCTATAGTTATTTTGTCCTTGTAGGTTTTCAAGAGTTCTATCCAATTTGTTAATTACCATTTCTAGTGCTTCTTCTTGTCTTTTTTCTATGTTTCGGCTCATTCGTTGATATTTTTCTTCTAGGTTATTTATTAATTTATTAGTATGTGTTGTTACTGTTTGTGTAATTTCGTTTTTTAAGTCTTCATAATTATATTGTTGTTGTCCCCAATTTTGTTCTTGGTTACTATATTTGTTATCTACCGAGTTGATGTACATTCTGTTGCTATTAATTTCGTCCTTGTTTTGGTATTTTCGTCTGTTTTGGTTTACCGATGGTGGAAATTGATTGTCAAATCTAATTTCTCTTTCATCTGAATCAGAATTGTCTACATCTTCTATTGTGTTATTGTTGTTTCCGAATAAGTTTGATGTTAATAGTTTATCTGGTTTTATTGTTGATTTTTGTTTTACTTGTGAATTGTTGCTCAGCTGTGTATCTTTTGATGTTGACGTTGATGTTGAACTTTTTGTTATATTAAATGATGATGATCCTGATTGTCCTTGGTCTAGTATTTTCACGTAATTTTCCAATCCTTCAATGAAATTAATACTGTCCGAACTTATCTGTAAAGTACTTTCAAAATATTCCGAACAATATTCTTTATCCCAAATATTTTTGAGTTCATCACAGAGATATCCTATTTCGTCAGGATATGTCTCTCCGAACTGTATTCGTTTTTCATTGATATGTTCAATATTATCTAACCAAAAGAGGAAAGTAAATTCAGATACTATTTTTATGATATCTATTGAAGCTGTTTTTATTTCTGGTTTTAGTTCTATTATTTTTGTCAACCAATTATTATAGTTTTTGATGTCAGATCTTAATCTGTCATTCACAGACTGTATCTGTTGACGACTTTCATTGAGATATCCACTTGTGTTTCTTTTTGTGTTATATGTTGTCGATGTTATTGCTGTTTGTTTTGTTCTATCCTGTGATTCTTCATGTCTTTTTAAAAATATTTTTAGCATTTCCGATAATGTTGTTTCATTTTTGAAATTAAAATATGTTCTTCTTTTGTTATTTTCATTTGTTAATACGAATGTATAGTTTCTGTTGTATCTATCACTATTCAGTAATATTACTGGTAGATAGTGTGTCAAATGGTTGCGGTTTGTTTTTATTTGTTGTATATGATCTGTCTCTTTGAAGAGGTTTCTCTTCAAATTTAATATTATTCTGTATATTAATTCTGTATTTTCTTGTGGACAATCATTTGCGATAGTAAAAGGTGTTAATTCGTTATTATGGTTTGATTGTGTATCAAATTTGGAAGCCATTTGTTATTCTTTGAATTTTTATCCGTTCTGTTTTTCTAAGAATAGTTTTTGTTATATCCCTCAGAAATTATAATTGTTTACCCAATTTAGTTCAGCACTGGTCGCACCAGATAAGACGTGTTCTAGAGCTTACCTTTATCAGGGTACTTCCTGAACTGTCTTATGGTTGTCTCAAGAATAAGAGATAATCTTAAGGCTTACCTGACTAACTAAAGTTCTATTCCTCTAGTCTGTTACTCTTCTATCTGAGCTTCAGTAGACGGTGCACGGGCCCCAATGCTACGGTCTAACGTTTATCTCAATACAAAACAAGAGCGGAGTAGAGAGAGAGAAATATACTTTATTATTATATCAGGATGGTAACTGGTACTGACTAAATCACTTTCTCTTCTGCTGAGAGAGGGTAGATGGGTAAACATATAGAGGGAAAGGAGGATAAAATAATATATCATTTTTATCCAATCAGGAAAGAGTATTTCAGTTTTTCTGAATAAAGTCTTTCAAATATTAAATATTCCTTTTTGGAAGTCATGTCTGACTCCAATATCGGCTGAAGTGGTTTTCTGTTCACTTTAGAAAAAATCAAAAGATTGTTTAAGGGGTTGATTTGGCAATTCAAATGGATATTTAGTCAGAAAACCAAGCATATGTTTTTTGAGTTCTCTGATTTCAAATAAATAAAGTTCAGTCATTTCTTGCTATTGAGGTCCCAGAATGATATATCGACTGAAAAGGCTTTATGTTTACTTCAAAAGCAATTTCAAAAGTTTTCGTTTATAGTTTCTTGTTTTTTATGATACATCATATATGATGTAACACATCATACAGATTCAATATGATATATGGAGTAAATTGCCTTTCAGGCTACTTTAAAATTAACTTAAACAATTGGTTTAAGTGTTTATTTGGCTGTTCAAATGATTAATGATTATGTAGTCAGAGCGTCACAATGTGTTTTTGGAATTTTTTGAATACAACAATTTTTTCTGACATTTCTTGTTTTAATGATACCAGCATGATATATCAACTGACGTGGCTTTTTAGCCACTTCAAAGACAATTTGAAGGAAGGAATTAATGATTTTTTGGCAATTCAAAAGAATATGCAGTCAGAAAACCAAAAATGTGTTGTTTGAATTTTCTGATTTTAAAAAAAATTTCTGACATTTCTTGTTTTTGAGATCCCAGAATGATATATCGGCTGAAGTGATCTTCTGTTTACTTTAAAACTATTCAAAAGAATGCTTTAAGGATTGATTTGGCAATTCAAATGGATATGTAGTCAGAAACCCATAATACGCTTTTTGACTTTTCTGATTCCAATTAAACAAATATCGAGCATTTCTTGCTTTTGAGGTCCCAGAATGATGTATCAACTGACGTGGCTTTATGTCCACTTCAAAGCCAATTTGAAGGAAGGAATTAATGGTTTTTTGGCAAATCAAAAGAATATGCAGTCAGAAAACCAAAATGAGTTTTTTGAGTTTCCTGATTTCAAAAGAAAATTTCGGACAATTCTTGTTTTTTGAGATCCCAGAATGATATATCGGCTGAAGTGGTTTTCTGTTCACTTTAGAAAAAATCAAAAGATTGTTTAAGGGGTTGATTTGGCAATTCAAATGGATATTTAGTCAGAAAACCAAACATATGTTTTTTGAGTTCTCTGATTTCAAATAAATAAGGTTCAGTCACTTCTTGCTATTGAGGTCCCAGAATGATATATCGACTGAAAAGGCTTTATGTTTACTTCAAAAGCAATTTCAAAAGTTTTCGTTTACAGTTTCTTGTTTTTTATGATACATCATATATGATATGAAACATCATACAGATCGATAAGATATATGCACTAAATTGCCTTTCTGGCTACTTTAAAATTAACTTAAACGATTGGTTTAGGGTTTATTTGGCTGTTCAAATGATTATGTAGTCAGAGCGTCAAAATGAGTTTTTTGAAATTTCTGGTTTAAAATTTTTTTCTGACTTTCTTCTCCTTTATAACAGTTTGATATATCGACCAAAAGTGTTCTCTGTGGCTGCTTTATAAATAATTTGAGAGAAAGTTAATAGGGATTATTTGGCACTTAACATGATTATGTAGTCAGAACGTCAAAATGTTTTTTTGAACTTTCTGATTTCAAAACATTTTTCTGACATTCCTTGTTTTTGAGATACCTGTATAATACATAAATTGAAGTGGCGGCTCCCTGGCAATTTCAAAAAAATTTTAAGGGAAGGGGTTAATGGATTTTTTGGCAAATCGAATAAATATGCAGTCAAAAAACTGAAATATGTTTTATTAATTTTCTGACTTCATATTTTTACTGATATATCTTGTTTCTATAATAGCAAGTTGATATATCGAATAAAGTGGCTTTCTGTTTATTTAGAAGACAATTCAAGCAAGTGATAAATGGTTTATTTGGCAATTCAAATCATTATGTAGTCAGAACGTCGAAATGTATTTTTTGAATTTTCTGATTTCAAAATTTTTCTTCTGACATTCCTTGTTTTTGAGATACCTGTATGATATGTCAACTGAAGTGTCTCTCTAGCAATTTCAAGACCTTTTTGAAAGAAGGGGTCAATGGTTTTTGGCAATTCAAATGAATATGCAGTCAAAGAAATAAAATGTGTTTTATTAACTTTCTGATTTCAATTTTTTTATATATCTTGTTTTGATGATAGATGATAGCAAGATGACATATCGAACCAAGTGGCTTTCTGTTTAGTTCCAAATCAATTCATAAGTGTTGGTTTATCCGGCAATTCAAATGGATATGTAGTCGGAAAATTAAAAAGTTATTTATTAATTTTCTGATTTCAAAGTTTTTTTTCTTGATATATCTTGTGTCCATGATACCAAGATTATACATCGACAAAATTGACTTTCTGTTTACTTCCAAACCAAAATTATAAAACAGTGGTTGAAAGGCTCATTCGGCGATTCAAATGGATATGTAGTCAGAAAATCAAAATGTGTTTCTTTGAACTTTCCTTTTCCAAAAAAATTTTTTGTGACATTTCTTGATTTTGAGATCCTAGAGTGATATATCGGCTGAAGTGGCTTTCCGCTTACTTCAAAACTAATTCAAAAGTGTGGCTTGATGGGCGAATTGGCTATTCAAATGGATACTTAGTCAGAAAATCAAAATATGTTTTTTGGTTTCTCTGAATCCAAAAAAAAATTTCTGTCATTTCTTGCTTTAGAGATCCCAGAAAGATATATCGAATGGAGTGGCTTTCTGTTTAGTTCAAAAACAAATCAAACAAGCTTTCTATTGGTTTATTACGCAATTCAAATAGATATGTAATCCGAAAATCAAAATATGTTTTTGATTTTTCTGATTTAATTAACATTTGGCAGTTCAGATTGTTATGTAGTCAGAGCGTCAAAATGTGTTCTTTGAATTTTCTGGTTTGAAATTTTCTTCTGACATTCTTTTTTTTTGATACCAGTTTAATATATTGACCAGAAGGGTTCTCTGGTTACTCTAAATTTAATTTAAAAGAGTGGTTTTATGGTTTATTCGCCAGGGTTTATAACTTCCAAATGCGTTTTTTGAACTTTCTGATTTCAAAAAATTTTTCTGATATTCTTTGTTTTTGAGATACCTGTTTATTATATCAACTGAAGTGGCTTTCTGATAATTTCAAAACCTTTTTAACGGAAGCGGTTAATGGTTTATTCGGCAATTCAAATGAACATGCAGTCAAAAACTAAAATGTGTTTTATTTATTTTCCGATTTCAATATTTTTTTGATATTTCTTCTTTCTATAATAGCAAGATGAGAAATAAAAGAAATTGTCTTTGTGATTATTTCGAAGAACATTCAAGGGATGGATTAATGGTTTGTTCGGCAATTCAAATGATTATGTAGTCAGAGTTCGAATTTTTTTTCTTCCATTCCATACAATACCAGTAGGATATATCAACTGAATTGGCTTCCTGGCCACTTCAAAACTATTTTAAAGGCAGTGATTTAAGGTTTATTTGCGAATTCAAATGAATATGCAGTCAGAAAAAAGATGTGTTTTATTAATTTTCTGATTTCAATTTTATTAATATATATCTTGTTTCTATGATTGCAAGATGATTTATCGATCAAGGTGACTCTCTGATTACTTCAAAACCAATTCAAAGGAGTGATTTATTGGTTTTTTTGGCATTTCAATGATTATGTATTCAGAAAATCAAAATGTGTCTTTTGAATTTTCTGATTTCGAAAAATTTTCCTGACATTCTTTGTTTTTATGATACCAGTATGATATATCAATTAAAGTGGCTTTCTTGCCACTTAAAAGCCAATTTGAAGGCAGGGATTAATGGTTTATTCGGCGAATCAATTGAATATGCAGTCAGAAAACCAATATATGTTTTTTGAATTTTCTGACTTCAAAAAAAACTTTCTGGAATTTCTTGTTTTTGAGATCCCAGAATGATATATCGCCTGAAGTGATTTTCTGTTTACTTTGATTTAAAGGCAATTCAAAACATTGGTTTTATGGTTGATTTGGCAATTCAAATGGATATGTAGTCAGAAAACCATAATATAATTTTTGAGTTCTCTGATTTCAAAAAAAAATTTCGCGCATTCCTTGCTATTGAGATACCAGAATGATATATAGACTGAATTGGTTTTCTGTTTACTTCAAAAACAATTCAAACGAGTGGTTTATTGGTATACTCCGCAAATCAAATGGATATGTAGTCAGGAAATCAAAATAGGTTCTTTGATTTTTCTGATTTAAATACCTTTTCTCTGATATCTTTTTAATGTTAGAAAAATAATTTTACTGGCGTTGAATATAATGAAATTTGTCAAGGTTTATAAATCGAGGGGTTAAAGTACCCCCTCTTTAGGTGTTTTTGTCGAAAAAAGTAGACATTTTTGGATGTATCTAACCAGGGAGCGGAATATCAGAAGTAACGTCTGAGACCTCGCACTTTTGCTGGTGACGTCTGAAAACAGTAAAACACTAGATCTTCTTGTAGGGGCGACGTCAAAGACCCAGTTCGCAAAAAAATTGTCTTTGGTGACCTCTGATTCCTCTAAAAAAAATCCGGATCCGATACGGGATATCATCGTCTGCTGTTGTCACGACCAACTAATCGTTGACGTCTGTAATTGTAACACCAGGGTTAAGTGAATGTTGGGCAGTTACCATTAATACAACTGTACGCTAGAATCGTGCGTCAAAAAGTCAAGTTTTTTGCGGCAAATCAGTTTTAACTTCCTTATTTAGCTATCTTGAGGTTGCATCAGATGTACATGCAACAGAAGTAATGTAGACAAAAAATTTCTTAAAAAGTCCCTTTTGTCTAAAATTGCAATTTCTTTCCCATTTAGCAACATAATGAATCTTTAACTAGATTCTCCTAATTTTCACCAAAAATCTTTACCCAAATTTTATGTCTACCTTCTATTTATCAATAATTGTATCTAATATTAAAGAAGCTAAAATCGTGGTACAAGGAGCGGCTCTTGGTCAAAAGAGTTTTCATAATTAATCGAGGCAGGTTTTTTCTTCAGTCAAGTTGCTGGACTATGGGGTAGGGTTAGTTGGGAGTTGAGCGACTGGAATTGAGTGATAATACACACCAATTGTAAGAAATTTTATGTCTATCTGGAGGTCAATTGAAGACATTTGCTCAGTTTTAATTCTGGCATGCAAAACAGGGGCACCGGTTAATATTAAAATGCATTTGAGATGCTATGGTTCAGAACAACTAAATTTTTGAATCAACTTGAAGTACTTCAAAATTTTGTTCCGACCAAATTTAGTGGTGGAGGAAGTATGCATGCGCCCAACTGTTTTTTAGTCAATTTAGGCCAATTGATTTAATCATTGTAAAGAGTTGTGAGTATCATTAGAAAGCCCGTCTAGCGTGGAATATATAATTTGAAAGGTTTTTGAATTTCGTTTTTAAGGGACTGACTAATGGAACTCAAGTACTGTGAGCATTTGAATGATTTCTGTTGTCTTTATTCTCAATTTCCGCATTATTTATCCAGATTTAGTTTCAATTTTTGTAAGTTTTTTTTTCAAAAAATTGTTAACGATAGTGTACTTATTATTAATTTACACAACTGAGGAGTTTTGTTGAAGTTCTGAATGCAAATTTTCACTTAAAATTCGAGCACTTTTATTCACAATTCAGTCTTTCTCATCAAAAATGGTACCAACACGCTGTTTAAAATTGCAAGAAGGACAAACCTAATAACTGCTGGCACCATATCTTCTCAATCTACAAATATTTCAATTTTTTCAATTTGTTTCTATGATTGCAAGATGATATATCGATCAAGGTGACTCTCTGATTACTTCAAAACCAATTCAAAGGAGTGATCTAATGGTTTATTTGGCATTTCAAATGAATATGTAGTCAGAAAATCAAAATGTGTCTTTTGAATTTTCTGATTTCAAAAAATTTTCCTGACATTCCTTGTTTTTATGATACCAGTATGATATATCAACTGAAGTGGCTTTCTGGCCACTTCAACGCCAATTTGAAGGAAGGGATTAATGGTTTATTAGGCTTTTCAAATGAATATGCAGTCAGAAAACCAAAATGTGTTTTTTGAATTTTCTGACTTCAAAAAAAACTTTCTGGCATTTCTTGTTTTTGAGATCCTAGAATGATATATCGCCTGAAGTGCTTTTCTGTTTGCTGGTGACGTCTGAAAACAGTAAAATACTAGATCTTCTTGTAGGGGTGGCGTCAAAAACCCAGTTCGCAAAAAAATCGTCTTTGGTGACCTCTGATTCCTGTAAAAAAAATCCAGATCCGATACGGGATATCATCGTCTGCTGTTGTCATGACCAATTAATCGTTGACGTCTGTAATTGTAACACGAGGTTTAAGTGAATGTTGGGAAGTTACCATTAATACGTAACAAAACATATTTTTATAATCGAAAAATCAAAATTCAAGAATATGGGTATTTTGTTTTGGTAACTGTACGCTAGAATCGTGCGACAAAAAATCAAGTTTTTTTGCGGCAAATCAGCTTTAACTTCCTTATTTAGCTATCTTGAGGTTGCATCCGCAACAGAGGTAATGTAGACAAAAAATTTTTTAAAAAGTCCCTTGTGTCTAAAATTGCAATTTCTTTCCCATTTATCAACATAATGAATCTTTAACTCGATTCTCCTAATTCTCAGTATAAATCACCAAAAACCTTTACCCAACTTTTATGTCTACCTTCTATTTATCAATAATTGTATCTAATATTAAAGAAGCTAAAGTCGTGGTAAAAGAAGCGGCTCTTGGTCAAAAAAGTTTTCATAATTAATCGAGGCAGGTTTTTTCTTCAGTCAAGTTGCTGGACTTTAGTGTAGGGTGAGTTGGGAGTTGAGTGACTGGAATTGAGTGATAATACACAGCAATTGCAAGAAATTTTATGTCTATCTGGAGGTCAGTTGAAGACATTTGCTCAGTTTTAATTCTGGCATGCAAAACAGGGGCACCGGTTAATATTAAAATGCATTTGAGATGCTATGGTTCAGAACAATTATATTTTCGATTCAACTTGAAGTACTTCAAAATTTTGTTTTGACCATTTTTAGTGGTGGAGGAAGTATGCATGTGCCCAACTGTTTTTTAGTCAATTTAGGCCAATTGATTTTATCATTGTAAAGAGTTGTGAGTATCATTAGAAGGCGCGTCTAGCGTGGAACATATAATTTGAAAGGTTTTGAATTTCGTTTTTAAGGGACTGACTAATTGAACTCAAGTACTGTGAGCACTTGTATGATTTCTGTTGTCTTTGTTCTCAGTTTCCGCATTATTTATCCAGATTTCGTTTCAATTGTTGTAAGTTTTTTTTAAAAAAACTGTTAACGATAGTGTACTTAATATTAATTTACACAACTGAGGAGTTTTGTTGAAGTTCTGGATGCAAATTTTTACCTAAAATTCGGGCACTTTTATTCACAATTCAGTCTTTCTCATCAAAAGTGGTACCAACACGCTGTTTAAAATTGCAAGAAAGACAAACCTAATAACTGCTGGCACCATATCTTCTCAATCTACAAAGATTTCAATTTTTTTAATTTGTTTCTATGATTGCAAGATGATATATCGATCAAGGTGACTCTCTGATTACTTCAAAACCAATTCAAAGGAGTGATTTAATGGTTTATTTCAAATGAATATGTAGTCAGAAAATCAAAATGTGTCTTTTGAATTTTCTGATTTCAAAAAATTTTCCTGACATTCCTTGTTTTTATGATACCAGTATGATATATCAACTGAAGTGGCTTTCTGGCCACTTCAAAGCCAATTTGAAGGAAGGGATTAATGGTTTATTCGGCAATTCAAATGAATATGCAGTCAGAAAACCAAAATATGTTTTTTGAATTTTCTGACTTCAAAAAAAACTTTCTGGCATTTCTTGTTTTTGAGATCCCAGAATGATAAATCGCCTGAAGTGGTTTTCTGTTTGCTGGTGACGTGTGAAAACAGTAAAACACTAGATCTTCTTGTAGCAGTGGCGTCAAAAACCCAGTTCGCAAAAAATCGTCTTTGGTGACCTCTGATTCCTGTAAAAAATATCCGGATCCGATACGGGATATCATCGTCTGCTGTTGTCACGACCAACTAATCGTTGACGTCTGTAATTGTAACACGAGGGTTAAGTGAATGTTGGGCACTTACCATTAATACGTAACAAAACATATGTTTATAATCGAAAAATCAAAATTCAAGAATATGGGTTTTTTGTTTTGGTAACTGTACGCTAGAATCGTGCGACAAAAAGTCAAGTTTTTTTGCGGCAAATCAGCTTTAACTTCCTTATTTAGCTATCTTGAGGTGGCATCCGCAACAGAGGTAATGTAGACAAAAAATTTTTTTAAAAAGTCCCTTGTGTCTAAAATTGCAATTTCTTTCCCATTTAGCAACATAATGAATCTTTAACTCGATTCTCCTAATTTTCAGTATAAATCACCAAAAACCTTTACCCAACTTTTATGTCTACCTTCTATTTATCAATAATTGTATCTAATATTAAAGAAGCTAAAGTCGTGGTAAAAGAAGCGGCTCTTGGTCAAAAAAGTTTTCATAAGTAATCGAGGCAGGTTTTTTCTTCAGTCAAGCTGCTGGACTTTAGTGTAGGGTGAGTTGGGAGTTGAGCAACTGGAATTGAGTGATAATACACAGCAATTGCAAGAAATTTCATGTCTATCTGGAGGTCAATTGAAGACATTTCCTCAGTTTTAATTCTGGTATGCAAAACAGGGGCACCGGTTAATATTAAAATGCATTTGAGATGCTGTGGTTCAGAACAACTAAATTTTTGAATCAACTTGAAGTACTTCAAAATTTTGTTCCGACCAACTTTAGTGGCGGAGGAAGTATGCATGCGCCCAACTGTTTTTTAGTCAATTTAGGCCAATTGATTTAATCATTGTAAAGATTTGTGAGTATCATTAGAAAGCCCGTCTAGCGTGGAATATATAATTTGAAAAGTTTTGAATTTCGTTTTTAAGGGACTGACTAATCGAACTCAAATACTGTGAGCACTTGAATGATTTCTGTTGTCTTTGTTCAAAATTTCCGCATTATTTATCCAGATTTCGTTTCAATTTTTGTAAGTTTTTTTTTAAAAATTGTTAACGATAGTGTACTTATTATTAATTTACACAACTGAGGAGTTTTGTTGAAGTTCTGGATGCAAATTTTCACTTAAAATTCGGGCACTTTTATTCACAATTCAGTCTTCCTCAACAAAAGTGGTACCACCACGCTGCTTAAATTTGCCATAAGGACAAACCTAATAAATGCTGACACCATCTTCTCAATCTACCAATATGTCTAGCTAATTCGACATTATAGAAACTTTAATAGACTTTAAATAAACTTTAAATAAACTTTAAATTTTAATAGACAAGCAGCGAAAACAAGGTTAGTTTCTGGCTAGGGGGATTTTTACAATCTAAATTGATCCAGATTATATTGCGGCTTTGTACTTTTTAATAAAGTTTTTTCTTCTTTTATGAAAGGTAGAGATCAGAATGATTTTAAATTAGAGCCCCATTGTCGAGAAAAAAATTTGTGTGTAATTAAGGCCCAAAAAAATTAAAATTGGCAACAAATTCAGTGAGAAAGTCACTGTTTTGATAGCCTCAATACTTTCAGTATGACTCCGAAAGTTAAAAGTGAGAAAGCACATGCGCTAACTTCGAGCTAATTTCACACATCCAGATCAAGCTTTGGCGGGAAATTTACACTATTTATATAAGCTGATTTACTACATATATTTGCCAACCATAATCAAAAAACACTATATTGATACTCAAAACAGCTGCGTAATCTGCTCGCCCCTCTAACCTCACCAATAAATACAATGTTTGCGAAATTGAATTTTAGATTTGGAGTAATACCTGTATTCCATGTTATTTTAGTACAAGGACTGAGTCACACTAATATTATGTCCAACTGTTTCTTTTAGGAGTTTCAAATTAATCTACTCAATATCTTGCTCTTGAAAACTGAAAGATTGTATTTGTTATGACTTTCAAAAGTCTTTGTTTTAGAAAAAAAACATGCATAATATATTTTTGAGTTTGAAAATTCGAAATCTTATTCCTGGCAATATTTAGCTTAGTCCCAGTAAAAAGAAGTCGTATCTTCTTCCTATTGCTCTATCATTTGGTCTGCAGCGCTGTTTAATGTTTTAAGTACTTGTTTTTTGACTTTCATACAACTGATTTTCATGATTTTCTTTTCTATTTTTGAACATTCACTCAAGTTTAAAGTTGTAACTTTGTCAAGTTCATTAAAGATTGCATATAATACGGAATTGCTAGAAGACGATGAAATGGAGCTTAATTATTATTTGTATTAGACTATTGTTTTAACGTCCTCGATACCGTTTTCTCTGAAATAATTTGAAATTTCCATTTTTTTTTCAGTGTTTGGCGCCCTTTATGTAATCACTTGACATTTTTCGAGTTTTGAAATTTTTCAGAGGTTTCCTATGAAAATAAAAGTGATCCAATTATGTGAAATCAAGGGATAGCTAATGGTTGTAACAAAATTCAATTAAATTTTTCAGACTTATACATGTTTTCTTCAACTTCACCCATTTTATTCTCATTTGTCTGCTCAGTACCTAGTTGCACTAAAGACTGTTCCAAATGTTCTCATAGGAAACAAAATTCGTTTTGCTGGTTTTAGGTTTTATCTGATGCCATAATGGAATGTCTTATTGGCATATTTTCATTCAAAACAAAATAAGGTTTTTTGAAAAATTTCTCTCCTTTCTACATTTGGTAAACAAGTTGGTCAAAAAGTGGATGAGCGGGCATTATATTCAAACACAAAATACTGCTATTACACATGTTATTGCAATAGCCAATGTTAATTTAGCAATTATAGCCAATGTTATTGCAACTTTCAACACCATAAAAAAATTAATTTAAAACAACGCCAAATAGCAAATAAAAATCCCAATTAACATGAAACCCAGACTTGCTCTAATGACAAAAGAAAGCTTGATTTTGACTATATATGTGTTCAAAAAAGAATTCTGACTATCCTCCGCCGTGATAAACAGAACATTAAAACTTTCTAAAAGTAAAATACGACAAAGCAGACTAGTCAACCAAAGACGAGAATTGGTTTTTTTTCAAGAATTTCAGATTTCAACAAAAACAAGAAGGCCCGACATTTTGTTTTGTTGCAGACGCCACCAGGAAAAACTTGCCCGAAGACTTTGACGTCACCTCAGTTGTCCCATTAACAGTTAGATTCTGTCCCAAAACAGTTTTTTTTCTCAAAAAAAACAATACGAGAAAATTGTCCCCTAATAGTTTTGACAGTTCACGTATTGCTGAAAAAACCGTGGAAACCAGTTTTTCAACGAATGTCAGTAAAATATCTAAAAAATCATCTAAAAAATGATCCAGATTGCCAAAAGAACGCTCCCCTTTATAGGATTAAGAAGACTCTCTTTTGAAATTTTACTCACAATCATGGTGGAAACCGAGTCAAGCCTGAACTCAAGACCGCTGACTAACGTTGCTGAGCAGTGTAACAAAGAGGAACCCTTGACTCCAAACCATTTTGTCATCCAGCGCCCTTCAATAGCTTGTCAGAGGGGACAGTTAGGCGACCAGCAACCTGCATGCCCGAATACATGGAAATTACGCGGAAACTGATGAACCATGTATGGCAACGCTTGGTGGAAGACTATCTGTCCACCCTCAGCAGACGATCTAAATGGACAGTAAGCATCGATCAGCCCCTCAAAATGGTTTACATCTAATAAATGTTGAAGGACCCAACATCATGAAGCAGTTGGCCACTCGGAAGAGACATGGAGTCAACAAAGAGATGAGATGGAGAACCGATCTTCGGTATTTCACGCGTTTTTCCTCCGTGGATTTTTTAATGATTTTCCCTGCAACGACTTTAGGCAGCGTGAATTACTTCCGCCTTTCAACTTCCCCTTTTGGATGATGTATCATCAGCGTTGAGGAAATTTCAACTTGGAGTTTCAGAGCGATTTTCGAAGAAGGTTACAAACGACTTCAATGAGTTGATGCGTCAGATAGCTCTTTATACCTCTTTACAATATTTTGCCACTGTTATTGCCACCTTCATGAACATAATGTTGATTCATAAAAACCGCCAAATTGCAACAATAATGTTGACTTTTTCTCCAGTAATATGAAACCCAGACGTTCTCTTGTAACGAACAGAAGCTTGATTTTGACTAGAAGAATGTTTTAAAGCACTAAGGACAAGCGCATAAGTTTATGATTGTATTGTGTCTTTACTTAATATCGATTGCGAGTCTGCCTTCATTTACATTAAATGAATGTTGTCAGCAGATATAATCTAGTTTTTAGATCTATACAGAAATGATACTTCGAACTTGTGAAACATGGCGATTTTTTTTAAATCGTCAAGGAAAATGAGGAATGGAAAGGGTGATGGGCTAATGGGTGATGACGATCGAGAAAGGAATTATACTTAAATTTGATTTGAAAAGCTGAAACTGTTTATTGCAGACTTGACTGAAAGAAAAAATACATAAAATCGACCACGTTAGAGATAAGTAATTAAAATTGAATGAGTCAACTTGATTACGCTAGAGAGTCAATAACAGGGAACAATTTACAAAAAGGAATAAATGAGTCCGAAAAGCTATTTAGAACTAAAATAAAGGTGAATTAAAACGGGGGGTGGGGTGCAATATCCCGGTTTTCTTGTCAAAGTTAGTAAGCAAAATTTTATACATTGGGGTGCAGAATTATTGATCAAGTAAGAAGAAGCAATTACGGAAACATTAGAGGATGCTTATGTTTTGGAAAATTTTAGTCTGTTCAAAAGTGGTTTTTAATTGTAATTATTAATAAAATTTCAATTGTCATAATTGGCGATAACGTAAAAAAAAACTTTTCTGTTTAGTCTATTCAAACTCAACTTGCTATCATGGTAACACTTTATTGTGAACAAATTGAGGAATAATAAATAACAAAAACAAAAGATGAAAAAACCTTGATCAGTTCAAACTGTTGCATTAATAGCCGCATTCACGCCGACCCTGAAACCTACTATTGTTTAATTTATTTCTAATTCAATTTAGTTTCTCAATAACTGAGTTCTAGCGCTGTTGGAACCAAAATCTGTGATGGTGTCACTGCTTTATGTTTTATACAAGTACTATATTCTTTTTCACAGTATGTTTTAGGACTGTGGCATAAGTCCAGCACGTGAAATCTTTGTGAATAATTTGTGAATTAAACTCAACTCAAAAATGCAACTCAATTTCACCAGTTTTTATTTCTAACTAACCATAAAATTATCCCAAAACAAAGAGAAAATAAATATTGATAGGTGAAAGCGATGAAAATAGCAGATTATAACAAATTTTAGACAGTGAGCAGAACGATTTCCCTAATAACGTGCATACGTAGCAACGATTAATAAGTCAATTTAATTGAAAAAAAATTTAATTTCTGAAATTTTACATTATCTAATTTCATTTAAGATCTGATTTTTTTCAAAAAAAAGTAGAATTGTATTCAACTGCTTTGGCAACCTGTAATAGCCTTGAGCAGTGAATTACTAAAAAAAGGATAACGTGAAATTTTAAATGAGAGATCAAAATTTGAATAGTCGTCCGTTCTGTTTCGATCTATTAAAATTGAGGAATTGAGCGTTCAGTATGAGAAAACGACCAATAAACAATTTGACATGGAGAATTGAATACAAAGGAAAGGCTGGAAAAATTGGGTCAAAGAAAAGGCTGGGCAAATGGAGCCGGTTTCGTTTTGGGAGGCGGGGGGTCTCCACTACCCAGGTCGAGGTGTGCGTTAATGATCAGACCCATCCAGACTAAAATCGGTCATGATCAGACCCATCCAGACGATAATCTGCCATGATCAGACTTTAGCTCGTTTTTAGAAATTTTGCTCGTTTTTACCTCGTTTAAAAATTTCTGCTCGTTTATAATTTTTTTCAGTAAGAAAGAATTCTAAAGTCTGGTTATAGACTTAGTTTTTAATTATGAAACAACTTTTAAGAACCAAAGTTTTCTCTGGGTCTTATAATTTAAGAGGAAAAATTGATAATTGATATAGCTTAAAAACTTCTTGAACCACCGATTAATTCGAATTAGTGGCCAGTCTGATCTGTAGGCATATAATGTATTGCCAAAACTCTCCATTTTTGAAAAAAAAATAGTAGCCCGCATTGGGATTTGCAATATTAGAAACCAGTCAAAATTGGACAAAGCGGAAAAGCTGGCCGAGTTATACAGTTGTAAATTTTGCTTGTATTCACTACCAGATAAAAAAAGATTGAGCGAACTTTGAAAATACGCAAATCATTTCGATGACGCAAAACGTCATCATGTCCCCAAGGTCGTTGTGCTTGAAATTGGAGCAATATCAAAAAATATAATTTCTAGAAAAATAAACCAATTTTCTTTATTAAAACAGAGACAATCGCAGGCTTAGATGTATATTATTTTTTTTCTGTAGAGCAAGCAGAAAACAACCCGGGTCGAGGTTTGGTGGTGAATTTTCGTAAGAAATGCGGTGAAATGCGGTGAAAAAAAAATAATTTTCACCGCGTATTTCTTACATCTTTTTGCGGTGAATGCGGTGAATCGCGGTGAATTATTTTTTTTCACCGCGTTCTCGGTGGCGGTGATTTATTCTTTTTGTAATAAGAATAAAAGTTTGCAATAATAATTTGAAAGTAGATTACAGCTGGATTTCAAAAAAACTGAGTTTGGGGGTCTATTATTTGCTCCATCATATAGAAAAAATGGTTTAAAAATATTTTTTTTGTTATTTTCACTACTTTTGTTTGCTTTCAAATCTTTCCAGTTTCACTTGCATGCAACTGATTTTTTTTGAAAAATTGCAAGTATACTTTTAAGGTAGATTACTACAAGAGTTCGAAAACCTAGGTTGGGGGGTCGATAATTTGCTCAATCGTATAGAAAAAATGGTTTAAAAATAAAAATTTTTGATATTCACTACTTTAGTCTGCCTTCAACACTTTCCAGTTTCAATTGCATCCAACTATTTTTTTTTGAAAATTTGCAATAATAATTTGAAAGTAGATTACAGCAAGAGTTCAAAAAAACTTAGGTTGGGGGGTCGATAATTTGCTCCATCATATAGAAAAAATGGTTTAAAAATAAAAATTTTTGATATTCTCACTACTTTTGTCTGCTTTCAACACTTTCCAGTTTCATCTGCATCCAACTGATTTTATTGAAAACAATATGGATACTTCAGCCCACAACAAAATCTCACATAATTTAACGCTTTTTAGCGTTGACACCTAGACCTGGGGTCGAATAGCGGCGAATTATTTTTTTTCACCGCATTCACCGCATTCATCGCATTTCTTACATTAATTTGCCATAATAGTCTATGCGGTGAATTTTCGTAAGAAATGCGGTGAATTTGGTGGTGAATATTTGTAAGAAATGCGGCGAAAAGCGGTGAATTTTTTTTTCACCGCATTCACCGCAATCACCGCATTTCTTACGAAAGTTCACCGCATTCACCGCATTTCTTACGAAAATTTACCCAAAAACCTCGACCCGGGAAACATTCCGTATTTGGATTTTCTGCAAGAATTAATCAAGGTGAAGCGAATTGGAGGACCAAACGATAAAAAAATTATAAGATTTCACACCTGTTTTTTGATTTGAAACAGCAAAAAAATTCAGCTAATGCTAATCTGGAAGTTACAGTTTTTGGTTTCCCACAACAGTGGGTAACTAACACATAGTGAGTACAAAGTGAAGATAAATTATTTTAAAAAAATCCGGTGATTGAATAAAATAAACACGAAAAATTTAAATTTTAGGAAAACATGCCAAAAAGCACGCGTTTTTAGAAAAACTTCAACCGTATTTTTGAATTTCTATTGCTCCGTAAATGAAATATGAATTGACCAAAATAGAACGATTTTTTTTTCAAATAACACGGGGCTCAACTTAGTTCTAGAATCATTCATCGGGGTCGCAGTTCTAACTACGTAAAATAACCACAGAACTTCGTTATCTACTAATGTGATTTGAAAAGAAAAATAAAACCAGCTATTTGGTTCCTCTTTTGAATAAACTACCTTACACAAATAGAACGCCTCGAGGGATCTTACAAAATGAGAAGTTTACAAAAATTGTCATCAAAATGGTAACCATCAGCAGACAAAACATAAAGCAACGGTTGCAGGTGCTGATGATTGATTACAGAAGAATTTTTTAAAAACGGATATTATAAAGAAAAAACTGCTAATAAAAAAGTATCTCAATCTTTTTGCTTTTTCATGTTATTGAAGTCCAAATAAAGAAGGTGAAAACCTGTGGCAATATATCTATCAATCAACAAGTTAAACATGAAATTGTATTTTTACGCCAGACACACAACAAAACTATTGGTCATCAATTTACCAATAAAAAAAATTGGATATCCAATTAAAAAACTCCGCTCATCAACCATATGCTCATGCTCTTCGGCCTAAGTCTTGCATACCAAGACAACATTTCAACAACATTTTTTTCTGAGTTGCACTCAAGGTAGCAGATTAAGCTCTAATTATACATTACAATTCGCGCCATGGGCACAAAAGTTATGGTCAAAAACGAGAAAATTCTTACAAAAAATATTATTGGAAGTGAATATCAACCACTTGTGACCTTTTTATTGAAATCAACAAATATAAAGCGCATCAAAGGAAATAGGTTGGAGGATGGAAATCAGGAAAGTAAAGGGTTTTGGAGGACGAAAATGTATGCGGGGAAAAAAATGTGTGGAGAGAGAAAGCATAAAGAAACTTGGTTCCTTTACACTCCCGGCAAAAAAGTCAACAATTGAGTTGAGATGGTAAACACAATAAAAAAGAGCGCAAAAGTTTTTATCCGGATTTTGAGTTTTTTGTATTACAAAGAACTTGTTTCAGTGAACCTCCGGGTCACTTGACAATATCGGGAAAACACGGTTTAGGGTTACTGCTGGTCTTTGGACTATTCCTATAGCCGTTTTGATGTCGAAGCTCAATACTATTCAGTCTGAACCTCTGTGTCCTTTTACAATCTTTCCAAGAGGCCAGATTGCTCAGGTGTGAAGTTTTGAGCACCCACACAATAGTAATTTCATCCAGCTCATCATGTGATTTTTGCCACTCTGTTCTCTTGTTGAGCCCAGGAACATTTTCGTTTAGCAATCTGCTCCAGTATTGGTTATATAGTTTCTGCGTCGACTTGAAATCCTTAGTGGAAAACTGCTGGTTGTTGTTCACAAGAGGTTTCAAACACATGTGTGGTCTAGGCAGAAGGAAATGAATAGGAGTAAGTGATCCCTCATCAGAGATGCTTCAGCCCACATAAGTTAATGGACTGGAGTTCAAAACTGAATCGGCCTCTGCTACAACTGTCTTGAAAACTGAGAGTGTTAGTTTCCGACTGCCCAGCACTATTAGTAGACTCCTCTCGGTAGCCTGTATCAACCTCTCCCGGACTCCTCCGAAGTGTGGTGCCATTGATGGGTTGAAGGTCCACTGAATCTTCTGTTGAGCCAATTGTAGTCTGATGTACTCGTTGCCTGGCTAGTAGTTTCTCTGGAATTTCACCTTCATTGTTAGGTTGGCTCCAATAAAGTTTTTGCCACTGTCACTCACAATGAGGTCAGTGTCTCCACGTCGCAATACAAATCATCGGATGGCCATGAGGAGGTAATCAGTTAAAAGTCACGGCATACTTCTAGGTGGACAGCTTTGATGACCACGCTTGTGAACAAGCAGATGTAATGCATCTGTGCCTGCTCCCTTGTCCTCAATGTAGAAAGGTCCCGGCTTGTCCACTCCAGTATTGACAAAGGGTTACAGCTTGTTGATATCTAGAAAAACTGTTCTCAGGCATATCAGCCATCTTTGATCTCACATTGTCTGCCCTCTATCGTCTGAAAAACAAACAGTAATTCCCCAACTTCTCAGCACTTTCCGCAATCCAATCTTTGAAAAATCTGTTGCAGGTGAGCCTTCACATGTTCCACGCCCTGATGTCCACGGTTATGGTGTGCATTTTCAATTAGCAGTCTTGTAATTCTGCAACTGTTATGAAGAATGAGGGGATTGTTCGCACTCTAGGTTAGTGGTTCCTTGTTGAGTTTTCCTCTTACCCTTAAAACCCGTCTTCATCTACAAAAGTGTGAAAGACATCAGCATCAATTTCTCAAGATTGCTTAGTTTCAACTGCGAAGAAATTGTTCCTGAGAAGACCTCATTTTGAAACATCATAATGAGATAGTTCCTCGCCGTGTTCTCATCTGATGCAAACTCCTCAGTGCATGAGGTATCAGGTAATTTGTTTTGTCTTCTCGTTCGGAGTTTTGCCTTGAATCGCATAATTGTCTGGAACACCATTCTGCTAGCGTTGAGTAGTCGACTCGATGTTGAAAATTTTCAAACCTCAATGACAGGTATCAGAAGTTGTGTCGCTTGTGTCGGACAAACATGAAGATTTGTGATGGGATGTCTGATGGAGCGAGACTTTGTGTGCCGTCTTCAGCGGGATTCATCTTTCCAAAGATGTGTCTCCAATGGTCTGATATTGGATTCTCGTGAATTTTGTTCAATCTATTGTCAAGTACATCTTCTGTCTCTGCTTGGATTGGATTCATCCAAGTGCAGTAGTGCTGTCCGTCCAAATGTGCTTTGAACTTATGACTGTTGTGATCTTGCACTCGCAGAACCAATCTAGATCTGCTCCAAGTGTTGCCGCTTCCAATTCCGGTTTTAGAATGCTCAGCTGCTTGGTCGGCGCCAATTTTGATTTGCTGATCACATTTTGTCATGTGGAAGATCCATTGGCGTTGATTGTCCTAACACACACTATGGCAACCAATACACTCATTGACGCGTCAGTGAACACGTGAAGTTGATGAGCTCCGTTGATGTTGGGAATCAAGCATCTAAGAATTTGGATTGAGGTTCTGCTGTCGAAGTCCTCCATCCACTCTTGTAGCTACTGTTAGTAGCATTTTGACGTGAGCTGATCCCAATTTCTTCCCTTTATAATGATTATTTGAAGTATTCATCAAATTCTGATGGTAAAAGATGAAATCAGTCCACCTGGACCGTACAGAGAAGCCGCCTTTGATAGCGCCTTTCTTTGAGTCAGTTGTTGTCCTGTTTAGAGAAACTTTGGTTTTGCTATTACCAGATTGTCCATCTTGGGGTGGCACGTCTGATCAAACATCCTTTGAACTTTCATTTTTGCCTTTTTCATTAATTTTTCCAATGCAATTGGTTTGATGCATGGGATCTTTGTCAAACTGAATCCTCTTCTCTGCAGAACAATTTAACTCTCTTCTGCACTTCTGTGGGAATCCTCTTCAGAAGGCCAGGTCTGCATGAAACCATGTAGAACTGCTGCATGTTTGATATGTAAACCTCTATGCCCTGATGTTCTTATTTGTGGTCGAATGCCCACTTCTGCAGAAAAAAGATTAGACAAGAAGGTGAATATTTGGCTTCAAACAGAGGTCGAATATATTTGAAGATTTTCCCAGTGCTGTCCTTGGACCACAAAAAACACGGATTGTCCTTCTTGTGGTCGGATGCCTTTCTGCCTCGATATCCCAAGAAGAAGGCCATGCATTAGTAAATCAGATCTGGCCCAGTCAGCAAAGCATCTTGAAGTGAAATTTCTTTATATTTTGATGCAGCGTTTGTGAGGGGATTTTGTATGCTTCTGTTTGTTTATCACTGGGTCATAAGGAAGGTACCAAACAGAGTGTCTGCAACTGCTGTCTGCAGTTTTGATGTAGTTTTTAACCCCATCTTTTTTATTGTTTCCTCTTAGCGCTCTCACAAATTAGTGTCTCTTGTTAACCTCTGTTGCAGAGTGTGCCTTTGAACTTTGGCCATGAAGTAGTTGTAAGGGAGTGTGATGTCTTTCTTCCTTGGAAGTTCAATCTGGTAGCTGTCACCAATAAGTTATATATCATTGAGTATGGACACACATTTTTTGTAATCTGAAGACTGCCCCTAGGAAGAGCACTGATATTCTCAAGGTGAATATGGTCTCTGCAGATTTCATTAAACATTTTACTTTGATCTAATGGTATTCCAAACTTTTCCATTGCTCTTGCGTACGCAAGGATTCTGATCACAGGACAGCAACTGTACAAAACTCAGATGCCGATTTTCACCATGAAGAGAGGCTAGTGGTAGCGTTATTTCTTTGCGTCGTTAAACCTGAAGTGGATCGGCGACATTCAGTGTCACTTGTGTAATGCCACTGCCACTGTCCAGCAGTGCGTAGGTTTTGATGCAAAGATCTCTGTTGAAAAATGTTACGGGTTTCGGCTGCAACTTTATCTAAAGTCTGATCCAATGAATTTTGTGTTGGTTCCTGCAAGTGTACTTTTGCAGCGTTGTAGTTCCCTGCTGCTGAGTTACAGTGCGCTGAATGTTATTCCGCTGTCTGTCTGTCTGTTGTTGTTGTTCTGCGTGTTCATCGGTCGGCTGAAGGTGAAAACCATTTTTATTCCAGTTGCCACTGTGTGAAGTGCTGCTGTTGAATCCACCTTGTTCTTTCTGGTTTCCACTCTGTTGGCTGTAGTTCGAACTTGTGCGGTGGCTGTACTTGCATTCGGTTTTCACTATTTAAGTTACGTCCATACTTGGCCTGGTTTTGGTTTGTTTTGGATTCTCGAGTTAATGTTTTGTGAGATTTGATTCCAGTTCCACTTGGTTGTGCTTTTTGTTGTTGCTGCCTTGCATCTGTCCTATGGAGTATAGAGTGATGAAAGCCATTGCATCTGTCCCCAAGGAACCTTGTTTTAGAATGACAGAAGTTCTTTTTGTCAGCTCATACGAATTTATGGCAAATATTGAACCTCTTCATACAATCCTGCCGGTCATAGACTGACATGGTGTGCGGGACATTGACCGAAGTTTCGGTTTTGAGTGCAGAGTTGAAATGACAATTCTGTTGGCTCTCTTCTAGAAGAAAGGTTTAATCTAATTCTCTGGTCCCGTTGCGGGATATGTCCTCGCACGCTTCTGCGTAGGAACCAATCCAATCAACAAAGTGGGTAACATTATATTGCAACAATGCTTGGCTTCTTGTGTGTTGATTCCAACTCTTTATCATGGTAGCGATCAATATGTCTCTGGCCACTCTCAAAACTGCTGAAGATTTGAGATCAGCTTCAAAATTGTGACGCCTGAAAGATTTTAGCAGACTCCAAAAAGACGAGAAGCTCACAAAATTGTTTGGTCCGTCTACTGGCCACTTCTGCAACCGATCCTGGTATGCAGCAACAATATGCTATAGTTTGCACAATTTTCTGGTCAGGTCAACGATGGCTTTCTAGTAATAGTCCCCATTGCAGGAGTATCCACTTATGAAATCTCTTGAGTTATGCAATCCAGAATTTTGAAGGTAAGTCCTTTTTTGGGCATCTGAGAGGCAGCGTTTTTGTGAATGGTTGCTTTGAAGAAATTGAACCACTGACACCATTTCAGAGGACCAACTGTAAAACTGGAAATTGATATCTTAAGCAAACTCAACGTGTTCTGGAACCTCAGTGCTTGGTGTTGCATCCAGTCGGGTGGAGAACTCGGGAAATTCGAGAAGCCTTTGTATGAGTTGTTGTTATAGCCGTTTTTATGGTGCCCATCAGGTCTGGAACAAAAGTCCAGTAGTTTTTGATTGTCCGTGTGTGTAATTTTGGCTCATGGTTTCACCAGTTTGGCTATTACTATGAAAAGACTTGGTTGTTGAGATTGCCCTGACCTGCTATCCGCCTTCTTATGTCGGCTCTGTCCTCGATCACGGATCTCTTCCTTCGATCGTACTAAATTTAGTCAGATTTTTGTCTGTTCTCAGTGCCCCTGAGAAAAACTCCCTGTTCTTTCTTCTCTCTTCAATGTTCAAAAGGGGTTCGGAACTGTCAGGTTATTCTGAGTCGGACGAGACAGCAGTGTTAGTATCTTGATTGCTGCAAATTGCGAACTGAGATTTCATCGCTCTATTGCATATGAGATGCTGTCTTCTCTGTAGAGTAGAGGAGGGCGCTGCTGATGTGTTAAGACCTAATTCAGTGTCACTTGCGTCCGTTTTGTGTGCTTTTGCTCGCTGCTTATATTTCAGCATGATTATGTTTTGTTCGGCAGATTCATTAGCAAGTGTTGTCAATTCTTCACTTGTTAGTTGTAGTTTCTTGAGTTCACTGCAATTTCTGTCTAAGTGATCTCTCTGTCAACTCAAGAGTCCAAAAGTTACGCTTAGTCTGCTTCGACGTTCATTACTATTGCTTTGCTGTTCGAAGAGTTCTTTTATTGCGTTCCACTCTATCACCTTCCGCTGAAGTTGTTGCTTGAGGCTGTTCTTTGCTGTTGATGGAGCCTTGGAATTGTTTGGCGTGTTGACTGTGATAGGAGAAACTTTTATTCTACAAAGTTTATACTGCACTGTGTTTCCTTGTAACAGTCGATTTCTTGTTTTTGTTATGTTAAGCCGATTATTTTAATGAGTTTGTTGCTTTTTGTACTTACCTAATGCTTTTGTTTTTTGTTTGCTTGCTATTTTTGTGCTTGTTGCTATCACTAATCGTTTATGTTTGATACAGATGTGATGCTTCATTAATCAGAAGTTCAATACAGTTAAACTTTTTCACCAATCAGTGAAATTCGTACATACTTAGATGGACAAGTGACGTTTGCACGTTTTTTGAGCGAGGCAGAAAGAACCCTAACCTATGGTGGCTTACTTTTGATTTATTTGTGTGTGTGTGAACTGACACTGGTGAGGAGATAACTTCAAGTTCTTTTTAACCTTACTCTAGCAAGGGCATATCAGGCCTTGCAACTAATCCTAAGTCATTGTGTGTGTTAGTGGTGCTTTAAGTTTGACCTAGAGGAGGACTTACTCCTTTGAGAACTAATGGGTTTTTTTGTAACAGCTATATTGATTCAAAATTAACTTGATGCCCACTAAAATCCAGGCTTTAAAATGAGACATCCAAACCTGCAAGAGGGCTAGCCCATCTTTCGTGTCCAGACATAACACGAAAGCATCCTTCAGAGGATGACTCTCATCTCGGTCTCACTTAAAGTGACAGATTAAAAATCAGTTGGAGCTTTTGTGACTGTAACATTTTTTTAAAAAATTTGGTGAAAATATCAAAACAAGAGCTTAAATTGTGCTTAAGTGTCAAATGTCTAATTTCACTCTGCATTAAATCAAAAATTCTCTTGTCTGAGTCCAGCAGGTTTCAAGGTCCGTTTTTGATCCTAGGATACGCCAAAAGTGTTTATGCTCTTATATATATATATATATATATATATATATATATATATACATATATATATATATATATATATATATATATATACATATATATACACATATATATATATATATATATATATATATATATATATATATAATTTATATGTGGGTGTGTGTGTGTGTGTGTGAGTGTGTGTGTATACATTACAATACGCGCCATGAGCACAAAAATTATGGTCAACAAAGGTACATTTCTCACTAAAGATAATATTGGAAGCGAAGGGCAACCACTTCTGACTTCTTCATTAAAATCAACAAATATACAGCGCATCAATAGAAATAGGTTGAGGATGGAAATCATGAAGTTAAAGGGTTTTGGGGGACGGAAATACAGGTGTGGGTAGAAAATGTGTGTGGGGAGAGAAATTGCAAAGGAACTTAGGTCCTGTACACCAAATACCTACCAATTTTCAATCCTAACAAAAATCGTCTTATATACTATTGAAATGTATCGCGTAGCGCAGCAGAACTATTTCGCTTGACTTAATTACAAAAGTGGACAATACTTAATAGCGTCACACGATATGCTCTCAGTCGACTGGAGAGCAGCCAGCTTCGGTAGTTTCAATTTTGGCTTGAAAAGGATAATTAAGCTTAAAAAAGAATGAGGCTGGACAGGAGCATGGGGGTGGTCTATTCAAGGCGTGAGCGAGTTAGGATTGGAGTTGAACGGGTGATAGCGGGGGTGCGAGCAAAACTGGATCGGTTAGATCATGAATGTTGCTTCACGCTATTAATTTGTTTTCTCAGCAGCTGCAATAAGTTTAGAGACAAAGACTAGTACACCTATTTCTTAGCAGCTGCAATAAGTTTTCTCAGCAGCTGCATTAACTTTAGAGAAGCTCTAGGAAAGCTGCTCTGCAACTTAGCGCCCTCTAGGCTTTACGTTTGTAAAAATATAATCACCAGAAGGAAAAGTGCTCAACTGCAAAATTGCATTAAAATGAGCTCAGCGTTAACACCATATCTGATTAATGTTGCTGCAGGAAAAACTCCTAATCTTATATTCTTGACTTCTGAGCAGGTTCGGTGCGATTTGTACACAAAGAATAGTAAACCTCTCATACAACTGCTCACTTACTTCACGCTTTCCGTGTTTATACTGTTTATCCTAGTTAAAAGTCAAATTGTTACGCAAAAAGAAAATTCAGACAAAGTTGGGATCTTTTCCGTTTGTGCCCCCCCCCCCCCAGTACGTTTTGCTCCCCCCATTTACAGAGCACATGTCATTACATGGTAAATCATTATGCTAAAATATGGCACGTGCGTCTGGGGGTTGCAAATAATATGCACCCACTAAGCTGGGGGGGGGGGGCATAAACGGAAAAGATCCCAAATTTGTTAGTACAGAAAACTTCAAGAAAAGATCACCGTGACTACTGCAACTGCTACAAATTTCCAAATACTAATGTTAAGGGAAAATGTGAAAAAATTCTCATTAAAAAATGAGAAAAACTCCTGTTTTATGAAAAAACTTTCTCTTCATAACAATACCGGTGTCGTCAAACTTATGGTGAGCATAAAGCAATTAAACCCCCAAAACTTGTCTTATTATACTTTGTGTTCTTTTAAGTTAGAACCTAAAATCCACTCCAAGATTGCTTGCATCCATGCCTGAAAAATTGTTCTCTGAGGCTGTTGATGCGAGAAATGATTATAGAAAAACATAACTCACCGCGTTGGAGGGTGTGTGTGTGTGTGTGTGTGGGGGGGGGGGGGGTCAAGTGATAGGTGTAGGGTTGGGAGGGCTGGAGACAAGAGGGGGTCAAAACCGCCAGGTAGAGGTGGGTGAACTGGAGGTGTGTGTTGATGGTGGCTAAATTGAGTGGGGGTATGACTTTGTCACACCATCAAGGTTAAGAACCGCCCTTCACACAATGAAAATGCCGCCTCAACACGATTTTGGTGAATCTCATTTTAGAGTCTGGTTCGGCGTAAGGCTCTAGGAGAAATTAATTCCCTCAGAGCGTTACTTGAGTATCCTGCTCTTGAGGACGAAAAATCAATTGGGTCAGAAGAAAAATCGGTCAGGCAAGAAACTGCATAAAAAGTTCACAAGACTAATATAATTGCTATAAATAGCGTGAGAGCAATTAAAAACCTTTATATTGGAATGTAATGTTGGGTTGAAAATTCCCATATCTAGAAGCTCATCGATTAACTTGTTATAAACGTAGAAACATTGTACGGCAGCGTGCCCCCTAAAAGAAAACACAAATCGGCTAATGTCCGGCATGTTGCTCTCGACCGACAGGTGGCGCAATTTGATTCAGGGGCTGTATTCTAGATAAACTTTTCTATATGGGTGCAAAAAAGACTCCAGGCCCGGATTCGAACCATAGCCCCCAGAGTCCTCGACAGCATTAATCAGACTGCTATCAGGCACCTATGCTATCCTATACTACAATCACTTTTATTTTAGAAGCAAATTTACTTACGAGTGCAACCAATTGAAACCACTCAAAATGAAGAAAGCAAGCATGAATAAATCACTTGACAAGTTTAAAAATGCTCTAAAACAAAGCTTAAAAACTGTCAAGCAAAACATTTGCTTAAAAGACAAACGTTTACGATAATTCCTGCAAACTTCTTTAGAGAGGAAAAACAATATCTGAACTCTCCCTTTTGTTGTTTTGATGTTTAAAAAAGAACGTCTTAAATCGTTAGCCGCTAAGTCTCATTTGAGTAGGCAAATTATTTCGTCTTCCAAACGCTTATAAGAATCCGAGATTTTGCCCTTGTGTCTTGTCTCTTTTGAATTATGAGCTGTTTTATTTCTGGGAACTTTTGCAACCTCCTCGTCATTTGGTGATTTGCTTTTCCTCGTAAGTTGGAGATTTTAATAAGCTACTTTCTGATATGAAGCATTCAATATTTTAAAAGATCCTGAGAGTGGACTTTCAGTTCATTTACCGAAAGATTTTTCTATATGTTCTTGGCCGTTTAAGTTGAAATAAGCCCCAACAAGATTCACTTGCACTAGGAAACTACTTTTTTCTGTTAAATCGAAAAAGGATTGCAAGAATCCCCGTGGAAATAAACCCACGTGGAATTCAGTAGTCTCGAGCGACTTTTTTAAGTCACTTGAGAAATCAAAAAATGCTCTAGAACAAAGCTCAAAAACTCAAGCACAATTTTGCGTAAAAGACACACGTTTACGATAATTCCGGCAAACTTCTTTCAAGAGGAAAAAATATTTGAATTCTGACTTTTGTTGTTTTCTTGTTAACAAAGAACGTCCTAAATATTTAACCGTTAAAAGTCTCATTTAATTAGGTAAATTATTTTGTCTTTCAAACGCTTATAAGAATCCAAGATTTTGCCCTTATGTCCTTTCTCTTTTGAATTATGAGCTGTTTTGTTTCTGGGAACTTTTTCATTTTCCTCCTCAGTTGGAGATATTAATTGGCTAACTTTTGATATAAATTATTCAATATTTTAAAAGATCATGAACTCTCCTTTTTGTTGTTTTCATGTTAACAAAAACTTTTCTCCTTTGAATTATTAGCTGTTTTATTTCTAGGAATTTTTGCATCTTCCTCGTCATTTGGAGATTTTAATAGGCTAACTTTTGATATTAGTAATCAATATTTTAAAAGATTGTGAGAGTGGACTTTCGGTTAATTTGCCGAATTATTCGTTATATCTTCTTGGCTGTTTAAGATTGAAATTAGCGCCAACAAGATTCCCTTGCACTAGAAAACGACTTTTCTTTCTCCTAAATCGAGAAAAGAATGCAATAATCACCGTGGAAATAAACACATGATGAATTCACAAGTCTCGAGCAACTACTTCAAGTCAATTGAGAAGTCAAAAATTGCTCTAGAACAAAGCTCAAAAAATTTCAAGCAAAACTTTTGCGTAAAAGACAAAAGTTTACAATAAATCCTGCTAACTTCTTTCAAGACCGAAAAATATTTGAACTCTCTCTTTTGTTGTTTTCATGTTAGCAAAGAACATCTTAAATTTTTAGCCTATTTGCTTTTGACCTTTCTTTCAAATTATTTCGTTACACGTTTACGATATTTCCTGCTAATTTCTTTCGAGAGGAAAAAAATTATTTGATCTCTCCCTTTTGTTGTTTTCATGTTAACAAAGAACGTCTTAAATCTTTAACCCTTAAAAGTCTCATTTGATTAGGTAAATTATTTTGACTTCCAAACGCTTATAAGAATCCGAGATTTTGCCCTTGTGTCCTTTATCTTTTGAATTATGAGCTGTTTTGTTTCTGGGAACTTTTGCATCTTCCTCCTCAGTTGGAGACTTTAATTGGCTAACTTTTGATATGAATTATACAATATTTTAAAAGATCATGAACTCTCCTTTTTGTTGTTTTCATGTTTACAAAAACCTTTCTCCTTTGAATTATTAGCTGTTTTATTTCTGGGAACTTTTGCATCTTCCTCGTCAGTTGGAGATTTTAATAGGCTAACTTATATGTATTATGTGATATAAGTATTCAATATTTTAAAAGATCATGAGAGTGGACTTTCGGTTAATTTGCCGAATTATTCGTTATGTTCTTGGCCGTTTAAGTATGAAATAAGCCCCAACAAGATTCGCTTGCACTAGGAAACTACTTTCTACTAAATCAAGAAATGATTACAAAAATCATCGTGGAAATAAACCCACGAGGAATTCAGTAGTCTCGAGCGACTACTCAATTTTTCAACCACGCGCAGCTTTTTACTTCTCAAAAAACTAGTATCATTCAATAACGTAGTACTCCAAAAAATCTATTCACAATTAGTTTTAATGAGTAATTTTACCGCACATCTAAAATAGATTATCTCAAAAATGAGAACTCATGAACACTCGCATTTGGTAAAATTAGTCGCTAGAGCAATTGATGTAACCTATAATACAGCGTTACTATTTAGCAGCTTCACAAACAAGAATAATTCTCTACTCTAGTGTTTATTTGCAGTTATTATGATGGCCGATGACTTTCATATGGTATTGGGCTCTCAGTTTTCAAATTGGCAGTTTGAACTTCACATCAACTTCGACTTCTTTTGCCAGTCCGACAATGTCGCTGAATCTGACAACTTTCTTTGCTGCCTCGTCCAGACTGTCGCAAGCAATGATTTTGAGGTCCGATGCCGTTATTCTGTCTCTAGCCGCTTCTTCGTGTGAGCCTAATCACAAATGGAAATATTTCCAAACAGATTGACAACTCTTTAAGATTGGCTGTATCTGTTTATCTTGCATCTTTTGAAATCTAATCTTTTGACCGTCATCACATTACTTGAGCCGATAGTCCCAAACTCATTTTCAAATGAAAAATGAGCTGTGGAAGAAAACGTTTGAAACACGCTCGAAAATCAAGCTAAAGGTCTGAGTGAATAAATCTAAGCCCTTAATTTAGTTGCAAATGATGCTTGAGAAAACTGACATGGTGCAAAATTGTCGTGAATTTCGGCCTCGAGAATTTATTCAAACTTCTAATGCTCTACGAGGATTGCGCTACGACTCAATACCCTCGGGCCTTAGCAGTTTATACCGTTTCAGATCACGAGAAGCCCAACCATAGCCGACAGGTTGCCGGAATAGCTGCGAAAGAATAGACTTGCGTACCGTATAGAGATAGAAACAGATACAGATAAGTTGAAAAAGTTATCGGCGCCACTCACAAGCTATGTTAAAAACATTCAGCGATAAATTTAAAAACTTTGTTAAAATTCATTGCGCAGTAGCCTTTTCATTAGGAACAATTATTACACATATGAGTTCCTTTGACCATAAACTAATTCAAATAAAACTTGCAAATTGCAAAGTCATTTTATTGAGTGAGGTAAGTCACGTAGGATCAAAATCTAATCACGCAAATGAGCTAAAAAAACGTTAACTAACGAGAGTGAGAAATGACGTCACGCACGCAAATACCGTTAGTGAGCGGAAAAATTCATTCAGAAAATTTTACTATCATCTTTGCTGTGTGAACAAATGTAAAACAAAAAAAGCGTCAGACGACGAAACAAAAAACAAAACAGGACAAGTCCTGGCCAATTCAAAGAATTTTCTTCGACTCAACAAAAAACTAGACATCGAATGAACTAGGAAACCATTGGGAAAACCATTTAGAAAAATCCAATCAAAAATCGAAAACTAAAAATCGAAGTCAAAATGCCACATGTGAACAAAACACAGGTTGGTGTTCAAATACCATTTTCTCACTACTTCAAAATTAGACAAAAAATTACACGCCGCAAACCCCCTCGCTTTTCCCTCCAATCTGACTTAATGGAGATGTGTGAACAGATCTTTTAGACAGCCAGTTCCCCAATACAGTTCAAACCGTCCTTCACACCAAGAAACTGTCTCGTCCAAACACTTTCGGTGAATTCCATAGTTAGAAACCAGTAAAACGCAAGGCTCTAAGAAAGCTGCTCAGCCACTTAATGCCCTCCGGGTGCTACCTTTTTATCCTGTTTTGAAAACGAAAGTTAAAAGTGTCGTACAAAAAAATGGTCAAGCGATAAATCGCATAAAAACACCACAGGACTAATAGCAGAACTGGCAGATTCCACAAGATAGCTTTGTAGATCTGCAGTCTCAAAAAAATGGTAAAAGAAACAGACTAAAAAAAAACATTTTTTAAAACGCTGATCCAACGTAGTGCTGATTCTATTAGCTGCCATTAAATACCCGTCAGTTAGCGTGACACACGCTCAATTGACCCTATCTATTTGAATTAAACTAGACAATTTCAGAATGAGGACGCCATTTTTGAGAGTCAGGTTAGTCACGTGTGAAGAAAAATTTTAATCACGCGAATGAACAAAACACTCTCTACTAAGAGTGACAAATGACGTCAAGCACGCGTGAGCGAATGAAGTTGCGTGATCGAATGAAAAGAGCATATTTGAAGTGGTGATTGTGACGTCATATAGTCGTAACAGAAATCCTGTTGACGAAAAAAAACATAGCAGGACAAGTCCTGAAAAACAATTCAAAGAATTTTCATCGACTAAACAAAAGAACGAGACCTAGAACGGAATATGAGTGAATTGGGAAAACCATTTTTACAAAAAAATCAGAAAAAATAAAGAAATACAGAAAATCAATGTCAAAATGCCGAAAGTGAACAAAAAACCACAAACGAGAAATGCAAAATTTGGTTTAAAGAAAAAAACTAGGCCTAGAATGAACTATGAATGGATTGGAAAAACCATTGAGAAAAAATCCGATCCAACAAATCGGAAAAAAAGAGTTAAAATTAAAGTGAAATTGCCGCAAGTGAACAGAAAACCACTAACGAGAAAGCAAATTTTTGTTCAAAAATTTGCTTTTTCGCTCCACTTCCTGTTTCGGCGTGACCAAAATAACTACAATATGACTTCAAAAATTATGAAAATGTGTGAACAGATCTTTAAAGACAGAGCCCCAATAAAATTCAAATACTCTGAATTGTTAAAAACCAAGAGAAGTCCAAAAATAGCCCCAGCTATCGCTGTGCGGCTATTAAAATTTTAGCCCTCATTTTTGAAAAACTTTAAACAAATGTTTGTCCACCCCTAGCAGCACACGTCCAGACATACAATTCAAAGACTTTTCATTGACTAAACAAAAACAAACCGACCTAGAATGGACAATGATTGATTAGGAAATACATTTAGAAAAAAATTAGATCCAAACAATCGAAAAAACAGTAAAAATGAAAGTGAAATGACAGTATGTGAACAAAAAACCACTAGCGAGAAAGCGAATTTTTGTTCAAACACCATTTTCTCACTCTACTTCAAAATTCGAGCTAAAAAATTACACGCCGCAAAACCACTCACTTTTTTGCTCCAATCTGACTTCAAAAATAATTAAAATGTGTGAACAGATCTTTAAAAAGCCAGCGCACCAACATAGTTCAAATTCTTTTAACTGTGAAAAAAGCCAAGAGCACCGCAACATAGCTCAGCTCAGCTTACAGCCTCACAGCTATAACATAAAAATAACTGCCACAAGCTTCGTTTGTGATCAATTAAAACGCAAACATCTTAGAGCTCAAGCTATTCTTGAAAGACCCAGAGACGAATTTTGACACTACCTTGCAGCCTGACAACTACGGGAACTTTCAGCTGCAATTCTCTGGCTGCCTTGATGATACCCTCTGCTATGACGTCACATGACATGATGCCCCCAAATATGTTAACCAGAATTGCATTCACGCCTTTGTCACTCGTAATCAAATCAAAAGCCTCTTTAACCTAAAGGCACAGCAGACATCATAGCAAGAAAATAGAGATTATTGATGGATCATTTGCCTCAATTTTTAAATTCCTAATTCTCAAGTCAAAATCGCCAATTTTTATGAAATCTAGCATCTCCGTAAATTCATAGCCCATTTATGCGTACTGTTGTATGGTAAAGCGTTTGAAATAATAATTCTTATCGCATATGGTATGCCCCCTTTCCGTCGCCCCAATGCAGTTTCTCATTCCATTACAAACGTTAACCAGAAGTTACTTTGTAAAAAATTCAAGTGTGAGTAGGGGCAGAATATATTCGATTTTAATGAGCACCTACCTGTTCAACAGTTGCTCCACCTCCAACATCCAAGAAGTTAGCGGGATCTCCCCCGTGAAGTTTAATAATGTCCATCGTGGCCATAGCCAGACCAGCCCCATTCACAAGACACCCAATGTTCCCATCTAACCCAATATAGTTGATGTCTGCTTTCTCAGCTTTGATATCTCGCTCATCTTCTTGAGAGAAGTCCTACAAGATACTTCATTTACAACTGTTTCTCGACGCTTTTTTATAACAAATTATCATTATTATTATTATCACAAGTTACTATTATTTTAATTATTAGCATTTAAAAACTCAAAAAAACTCAAAACCCATTTAATGAAAAAGTAATCAGTTTCTTCCGATGGATAAGATCATGAGGTATCAGATTCAAGTCAGAGGTCAATTTAAACCATTCTTGTGATATTGCATGAGACGCACCTTCCTCTTTATGGTGGGAACTTGAGAATTGTATTGACTTCTCGTAACGTTGTCATTTCTGAAAATCAACGAGCCGAGACATGCGGAAACATTTTGTGCATAATCTACCAAACGAGAGCAAAATTAAACTTTTAGTAGAACACTGTTTTAAGGGTAACCAGTGAATCCGTTTAGCATAACTTAATGCTGGAGTTTCAGGCAATAATCCAAAAAGTAGCCGACATGCCGAATTCATTAAGCCCTGAAATTTCTGTTCAAGATAGGCAGTTAGTCCGAAGAAAGGAATTGGAGTAATCAATACGTGAAAGAATCATTACTCTAACAAGTTCAATCAACGAAATGTTGTTCATTGAATCTCTGATTGAACGAAAATTTTGTAGGAAAAGATAGGACCTTGGACATACAGAATTAATTTGTTTTGAGAGAGGAAGTGCATTCTTTATGTTGAAGCCCAGTAATTTGACGGTATTTGAAAACTTGTCCACGGAAGGGTTGATGGAAACTTAAATCGCGCAAAATCAAAAGTCATTTGAGAAGTGAATTAAAAAGAATGACCGAGAAAAGAAATTGCAAACACGGCAGATACGGTGGGTGAAACAGAATATATCACAAAATTGTTTTAAATGCCCTCAAACGAAGTTTTAAGGGATTTTTGTAAACGGATGTTTTTTATGCGAAACTTTTACTTTGCAATTTGCCGTATTTGCAATTTCTTTTCTCGGTCATTCTTTTTATTTCACTTCTCAAATGACTTTTGATTTTGCGTGACTTAAGTTTCCATCAACCTTTCCGTGGACAAGTTTTCAAATACCGTCAAATTACTGGGCATCAACATAAAGAATACACTTCCTTTCTCAAAACAAAGTAATTCTAAATGTCTTCCAAGGTCCTATCTTTTCCCACAAAATTTTTGCTCAATCAGAGATTAAATGGACAACATTTCGTTGATTGAACTTGTTAGAGTAATGATTCTTTCACGTATTGATTACTCCAATTCCTTTCTTCGGACTAACTGCCTATCTTGAACAGAAATTTCAGGGATTAATGAATTCGGCATGTCGGCTACTTTTTAGATTATTGCCTGAAACTCCAGCATTAAGTTATGCTAAACGGATTCACTGGTTACCCTTAAAACAGTGTTCTACTAAAAGTTTAATTTTGCTCTCGTTTGGTAGATTATGCACAAAATGTTTCCGCATGTCTCGGCTCGTTGATTTTCAGAAATGACAACGTTACGAGAAGTCAATACAATTCTCAAGTTCCCACCATAAAGAGGAAGGTGCGTCTCATGCAATATCACAAGAATGGTTTAAATTGACCTCTGACTTGAATCTGATACCTCACGAACTTATCCATTGGAAGAAACTGATTATTTTTTTTATCAAATGGGTTTTGAGTTTTTCATCGGAAGGGAATCGAGGAGCTAGAGCGACTATTGTGATGCAAGAAAACAAGAGTAGAAAGCCTTCCAGCTGCAGCTGCCAAGTTCATTGTAGCTTCTGTGGAAGAGAGTGGAGCACATATGGATCAGAAGCTTCTTCGTTAAGGTCTTGTCAGTACATATTCGTAAAATGTCGAACACCTTCTTAGCAGAGACATTCTCCTCGGTTCTTTTCCATCTGGTTTTGGGTGAGTAAAAAAAGGAAGGTAATTAAAACTCCTGACAATACTCAAAAACATAAAGCATCGCAGGCGAAGGAGACAAGCATGAGAACAATGAACAATAGACAAAATAGCAATCAAAATTTAGTTAAAGATTTTGAATAAATATTTGAAATAAATTTTAAGACAGATTTAGGACAGCAGCCGCCCTTCATCTATAACAATTTCGATCGACCGAGCCACACTTCAAGACGCCGACGCCGGGAACTCGCGCCACTGTGGTAGGGTATTGAGCTACGCAAAAGCGCGAAACTTATTGTCCTGTTGTAAGTGATCACATCCCAATACAAATCTTTTTTATCGCTGATCCTGGTAGCCAATCGCTGTATGGATTTTGATGCGTACGGGCCGGCTTTTCCTGTACAGGAGAAGAATAGCGGACGGAAGGCGGCCTAGTCAACTTCGATTAACCTTTTTTTAGCTTCTTGACGGACTTATGGTATTTATAGGAATCCGGTATACTTCTTGGGCAACTGTTAGCATATGGGTTTAAAAAATGCATATCGAAGAATGTTCTTCAGAGCCGTGATTTTAACAAACAATCGGGTTTGATATCTGGTCCAGCATCGTCATAAGCAGTGATACCTTTATTTGCAAAGGTTTCACCTTGCAATGCCTAAAGACAGGGCTCTAGTTTGACATCATCGCAAACTTCATTGAGCGGGTTGAGAAAAGAGCCACTCATGTCATCGTGTCTAGTATGCGAATCGGCTTCTTTGGTAATGAAGAGCGCACGCTACATTAAAAATTTCTCCACATGCGAAATATGATGGAAATTTTAGGCATTCCATTTATATATAAGGCGATCAAATCTCTGAATTCTCTGAACAGAAGAGAGGAAACCTTCCAATAATATCAACGTAAGACAGATAGTTAAACCATTAAAAGAAACAATTCTCTAAATTATGCTTTCGGCTTCCCGCGGCAGATTCTCAATAATTGGAATACTTGTTTCAATGAACATCTTGTGATGTAGTTCACTTGTGAAAGATTTGTGTACAATCTGGGGAGACGCCTTCATATTTTGGCAACTTTGCTAAGCATGCCGTAGTAATTCATCATATTTTTTGTCACGAAATTATTGCCGCTCTCATCAGAAACAATTACTGAGCCCAGAAATAACGACAATCGATAATATCAATAGCATATCCCAGAACTTTATTGGCTTTCTGAACACATTCAGATTTTGAAGTGAGATGACAGTTGATTACATTATAAACAGATGCACGGCATTATTGCTCATTAAGCTCATCTAGTACGATTCGAACTGATTTGTGTCTTCTTGGGACTTAAGTTTTCTTAATCAATAAACAGGTCTGATGGTGCCTTATACGAGTTACCGACTGCCGTATATATTCACCGACAAAACTTTCTGAGGTTCTTAGGCCGTTAGCTTCGCAAAAATATTTAAGCGTCCACGAGCTCATGAAGTGAATGCTCGATGCCAACCTTTTGTCCAAGGCACAGCTGAAAGTTTCCCCAGCTAATTGGAGATCTCGTTTAACGCACTTAACAAACCCCTACCTATAACTTGTCTTAAAACCTCGCCAATTCCGACTGGTCGAACCCCGGGCATTTCTCAAGTGCAACTAAAAATCTAGTTCTGCGGTGGAAAATCTGGGTAAAAGAAAAATAACCGACTAACATTCAAAACATAGCTGGCAGATTGCCAGAAATTAGCCGCAATAGATTCGTAGATCGGCAGTCTAAAAAAAACAGACCAAAAAAATTCGTCTTTTCATTGAATGCTTATCTGTTATATTTTGATTGAAAATCTGTATAAGTTATTGCTGCCTCTATTAGCTGATCTCAAATAACCTTCATTTAGAGTGACACACAACACACCAATTTGACATTATCTCTTTGAATTAAAGTAAATAAAAGTCAATTTCAAAGTGAGGAAGTCATTTTTGAGAGTGAGGTAAGTCAAGTGTGACCAAAAATTTAATCACGCGCATGAACAAAAAAACTCGCTCCACTAAGAGCGAAAAATGACGTCACACATGCAATTCAGTTGAAATTGCATGAACGAATGAACAAAAAGTGGCTGTGACGTCATATGGTCGTAACAAAAATCATGACGACGAAATAAAAAAAACCAAGAGAAGGCCAATAATAGCCCCAGCTATCGCTGTGCGGCTATTAAAAAAACTTGCTCCAATAAGAGTAAAAATGACGTCACGAACGCACGCAATTCATTTGAAATTGCATGAACCAATAAACAAAAGCCGATTAGAAGTGATTGTGACGTCATATGGTCGTAACAAAAATCTTGACGACGAAATAAAAACCAAGAGAAGGCCAATAATAGCCCCAGCTATCGCTGTGCGGCTATTGCACACCACTAACTACCGAGAGACAAATTGCTTTCGAAAGGTTGTATCGGGCTCAATCTTGAAAACCCACGTTTGTAGGAAGGAGGCTTAAGTTCTGTATGGGTCTCTAAATGGCGTTAATAGAGGTTTTTAAAGACCACTATTAAAAGAAAAAACGTATTTATGCAGATTTTCTTTTTCTTTTAGTAGCATGCTGCCCCCAAAGGAGTTCAGCTGCCTAAGACCAAACAATTAAGACCATGCAAAACTACAAATGAAAAGTCAAAAACTGTCACACCAACACATTGCATTAAGATACACACGACTACAATCATTGCTTCTAAGTTCCCAAGAGCAATTAAATGCCCTTCACCAAAGAACTTCAGTGCCACAATGCACAAACCTTTTTAGCGAATATTTCCTTTCTTCTGAACGCAGCGTTATCGTCAAAATTCATTTTGCAGTCCATACACACGATTCGTTTATTGTAGTCTAAACTAAGGGGGTTAATTTCTAAAAGTGTCGTGTCATTCGACATGAAAATTTCGTAGAGTTTGATAAATGTTTCGGCTGCTTCCTGCTGTTGTGCATCTGGAATGCCAACTCTCGCTGCAAAAGAAACTGCTTGGTCCATCGAAGGTCCAGTTGTGATGTCTAGGGGCTCCTTAAATCACGAAAATGAGTTATTATAACAGGCAAATCAATCTTTTCACGTAAGCTTCATCTACGTGTTACCTTAATGATGGCATCTGGAGTTTCCTTGGCTACGGCTTCGATGTCCATTCCACCCGAAGCACTTCCCACAAAAACTGGTCCACCAAACGAACGCTCCATTGCAATCGCGAAGTAGAATTCTCGTCGATTGAATAGCCTCTCAACTACAAGTACCTGATTGCAAGGGCGTCCTAAACAAAATATTGCCACTTTTAATTTCCAGCCAGCCAATTATATCAGCTTTTGGCTTCAACTTACCCTTTGCCCCTGTCTGCTTTGTGACAAGTGTGTTATTCAGCATCTGAGATGAAATTGACTCTACTTCATTGGGGGAAAAGGCTAACTTAACACCACCCTGCAAATTACTCGGGACAAAGCTACCTTTGCCCCTGCCACCGGCAAGGACTTGTGCTTTTACAACATACTCGTCGATCGAGTTCTCACTCAAGAACTTAGACGCAATAGACTTCGCCTCTGCTGGAGAAGATGCTACTTGTGCATTAGGCAACGTCAGCCCTTTCTCTCGAAGAACTTCAAAACTAAGATACTCGTGAAGCGACAAACACCTTGCTGATTGTATTCCTCCGAAATGCTTCGATCGCAGCAGCGACCGCGAAAAGGAAACCAAAGGTTTGCACGTATTCATTTTTGTTCTAATCGAAGCTGATCATTGTCTAATCTGAATAAAGAAATGGGTTATAATTAATTTGCACACTGATTGAAGGTAAGTAATTGAAAACTTCCAACCAGTTATTAATAGAATAATAAGAAGAATAGAAGCATTAGGATAAATTTATCCAAGGGTTAGCATAAAACCCGTTTACTGAGTGGTTCGAAGTTTATGCTTAATTACGTAAAGATCAGTTTCTTCAAGTCTCTACAGTTATTGTAGCCTCACATAAGACGCAAAAAGTTTCTCACATAAGACGCAAATCATATTTCTTAAAAAGCTTTTCAACCCATCAGTTGTCCTGATTTTATTATTATTATTATTATTATTGTTATTATTATAAAGGAAGAATATTATAGGTTTTATCATTATTATAGATTTCGGCACCATTTAAATACTCGAAGTGCATCAAAATAAAACAATCAGAATAAAAAAGTTTTCAGTTTCTTCCTATAAGTAAGCTCATCTGCTTACTTATAGGAAGTAGATGAGAAATTCCATCTTGCTGCCGAAATTGAAGCGGCAGCAAAATGGTACTCAAAAAACATCGAAACACCTTTAGATAGAGCATTAGCAAAAGTGCAAAAATATCTGCGTGACAACGCCCTGATTGCTGTTCCTTTTGATAAGGGTGTAGGGTTTTGTTTTATGAAAAAGAGCACGTACGCAGAAAAACTGGAAAAAGTATTAGATTGCGAACGGTTCAGAAAACACGAAGAGTTGCGATAATATCGTAATGAAAAATGAAAAAGAACTACACAAAGAACTTTTGGATATGAGGAAAAAGGGAAGATACCGGTTAAAGTTTACAAGCTATAAGGTCCACTGGAACACAACCGGAAAGGTTGTATGGATTAGGTAAAGTACACAAAAAAGAAACCCATCTGAGACTGTTCTCTCAATCCCGGATGTTGTTACCATAAACTTAACAAGTTTCTAACATCCTTTTTCCAAAAGATCGAAGGAGCAATCAATGAAACGTCTGCTCGAATTAGCCGTCACAAAATTCCATTTCAAATGCAATGAAATTTTCTACGGTCAGCAGGACGAGTTGGCAATGGGTGCGTCCTTTGCAGTGATTTTGGCTAAACTTTGGATGAAATCGTGCGAGCCACAATTGAAATTATCGACACCTAAATGCAAAACCAACACACAATTTACACTTGTCGCAATTGCGAACACCGTGTGACAGCAAGATCCAGGGGTGTTGAGTGTGAAATTTGCAATGGATGGTTCCATGCAAAATGTCAGAAAATCTGTTACAGAACATGATAGCATGGAAAACCAGTTTTGGATGTGCTGATTCTGCCGTGAAAATGATAAAAACCTACCTTAACCAGTCGTCCAAAACAGAAAATATTCTTAGATATGTCGATGATATGGTGAGAACATTTAGAGGTGATACAAAAGAGCTGTTGGATGCGGTCAAAAACTCCATCCAAATCTTCAATTTACAGTGGAAACAACGGATGACAAAAACAGTTTGCGATTTCTGGACTTGTCAATTAACGTACAACCGTGGGGGGGGGGGGCAATTTTTTGGACATGGTAACAAAAATCATCAGAAACTGGAACAAATCTGAACTATCGTAGCTGTGCACCTCTTCAAGAAAAATATAATACAGGGATCAATACACCATCTGTTCCGAGCCACCAGCAATTGGGAAGCGTTCCATGAAGCATTGACAAAAAACGAAAAACATTGGGAACGTAATCAATATCCTAGGCATTGGGTAGGGCAGACATGCCGACAGGGTTGCAGAGCATGCCATGGCGGACTCACCGATGGGAACACATGCAATCGAAGGTAACGGTGATAAAACAGCTTTCCAGTGGAAGATATTAGACCAGTTCGGCAATCAATCTAAATTAATGACACTAGAGGCGCTCTATATAAGAACACTGAAAACAACTATCAACACGCGCGATAAACACCTAACAAAGGAATTGGCACTGAAAGCTTAGTTTGGAGAAATTCCAGTTTGAAAGAAAGACACGCTAAGAAACGAAAATTTCAATTTTAAAATTGAACAAAAACAAAGTAAGTTTGAGCTAATTTTTGTAGGTTTTTTAACGAAAAACGTTGATATGGACCTGCTACATCAAATAAATAATTTATATTTACTCAGATGTAAAGTTTTGTAGATACGACTATAGATAAGTAAAATTCATCTTAAATATCTTTGAATGAGTGATTTTAGTGATTTATATTTTACTTTCTGGCTTTTCATTTTAGCATTTAGCATTTTTTATAACATGACGATGAACTCAAAGTTCGAAAACATTCGTAAGAAAGTTTTAAATTGTCAATAATTTTTCAAACCTTAAGCTCATCTGGTATTAGCTTGAATTCAAATGGCAGTCTGTTCCATTGATGAGGAACTGCATGGCTGAAAGACCTTTTTCCGAAGTCAGGCTTAGTGTCAGAAATTCGAAAGTTGTAGCTTTACTGGCAGCTTATAACTTCATCATTGCGAGACACAAGAGATCTAATATACCCTGGAAGTCCTTGAGGATGATGAATTAGGCGATGACCAAAAAGCAAATTTTTGAACAGCACACGTCTCGGCACACTTAACCAATGTAGCTGCTTGATGAATCTTGAAGTTGATATTCCGGTGACAGCCAAAACATCAGCCTGCATGCACAATTAATTATCCATTTTAACTTCCCATGGAGTACAACAAGTAATCAATAGTAAACAGATTGCAGTAATCAAGCCGTGAAATAATCATAACTCTTACCAACTCTATTAGGACATCGCTGTCAACTGTGTTTCTGATAGATTAGATCTTCCGTAGCATATAGTAGCAAGCAGAAGTAACTGAGCTGATTTGCTTTGAAAATAAAAGTTTATCAATCAGAATGAAGCCAACGAATATCACATGATTCAAAAATTTGGAATCTATTGGGAGTTTTATATTGGCATTGAAAAAAATATTTCGCACTGCTTTCAAAAATTCTGTTTTACTGGTATTCAATTTCAGTTCGGCGCCACAAATCATTCCTATAAGGTGCTAATAATCAAATCAAACTTCTCCTGAGTCACCGTTTCCTCATAGAAAAAATAAACCAATTTTTTTAACTTGATCGCGAAGTGACCGCGGGGATAATGAAATGAATTCGAACAAACAAAGTTGACTTGTTGTTGCAGAGTAAGTTGACAATCATTATAACAACCTAGAACTTTTAGCTGTTCATTGTGGTTACCATCTTCTAGCAGACGTAGAAAACTATATTTGACAATTTTGCTTTTCCGAATAATCATATACTCACTCTTATCCTCATTCAATTTCAATTTTGCATTGCTGAACCAACGTTGAATCGAGGTCAGAATATCATCAAAAATACAATGACTGAGGGTCGAACCGAATAAAAAATATAGAATGGTATCATCTGCGTACAAATGATAGTTTAGTCCCACTTCTTTCAGCTTATCTTCTGAAGGCAGCATGCAACAGGAAAAAAGTAAAGGACCAAGAACCGACCTTTGTGGCACACCCGTCTTAACTTTAACATCACCACAAAGACATTCAATAATGATAAGTTGTTGCGAACGATAATTTTCAATAAACAGTAACACCACCGACTGCAAATCAATCTTTTTTGCTAATATCTCAAATAAAAACTAAAGATCAATAATATCAAACGCAGCGGACAATTCTAATTCAATATACATCACGGAGCGCGATTCGTCTAGATAGCAAAGAAGATCGTTAAAGACTTTCAGCAAGCCGCTTCCGCTGAAAAAGAGCAAATCTGCTACTGAAAAAGCTCTCTGATAATTTCTCATGAGATTATTGAATTCCAGATAAAAAATAATTTGCTTAAAAAAATTTTTGTTTCAATAAATTTGACAGGATTCTTAGAGCTGTCACAGGGCGATAACTCGACAACAACTCAGTATTAAGGTTAGAATTTTTTATGAGCGGCCTCACGACTCCTTGTTTTAATTGATTCGAAAAGTATACAGTCTGCAGAGTTCAGTTGATTAACGCAATGAAGTAGTCCGGACAATTTGTCAAAGTTTTTACAATGAGTTTTCACAATGAGCTAATTATTGATCTAGCTGGTCTGAGAAAAAAAGTACTCAATACGTTGTAAATTTCGAGCTCAAAAATTATTCTTGAGCGTTTTCATAAAAAGTCTCTTTCAGTATAGTGAAGGAATTGACAGTATAGAATAATTAACACGCTTATCTTCACTAGCGACACATTTTTCGAGGTATTCACTTTTCTTGTTGGTAAACAGCTCGAAATACACCAAAACTGAATTAAGAAACCGGCTTTTGGCTTGGGAATTTCCTTCTTTCGGTAAGCTTTCTCAGACTTTCGTCTCAATCTTTTCATCGTTCTTAGCTCATCGTCAAAGAAAAGGCACGTATGGTTTCTCACATATTTAGTTTTCAGAGGATGATTCTTATAAACATAGCTAATTTCGTTCACTAAAACACTGTTCCAAACATTTTCAGGATTATCTCTGTTGATTGGCGCAACAATATTTTTTGCAAACGCTGCCACGTAAAAACTTTGGCATTTTCTGCACGAGGCCTTCTTTACAGCTAATTTCTCGTGCTTTTGCGGAAAATCAAAGTGCACAACTACATGATCAGAGCTTTTAACGGAATTTACAAGAGGTTCTGATACTTCAACCTCATTCAACCTACTTCAACGGATTTAATGAACTGGTCTAAAATTACACCACTTTTGTGAGAAGGTATAGTAACTTGCTGTTTCAAACCAAATTCATCCAAAAAAGATACGATTTCTTGATGCATCGTTTGATAACAGCATAGAAATATTGATATCGCCTACAAAAATTATTTTTTTGAACAACAGCGCTTGCTTCTCAAAAAACGATGTTAACTCACTCATAAAGACACATACATTATTATTTGGTCGACGGTATATACAAACAATAAGATACACCGACTTGCGCGGCCTAAATTCAAAAAAAGCCACCTACGCGTTCGTAAAGCACTTGTTTGAAAATTTATCGACGCGTAAAGTTCCGTCATAGAACACCGCTAATCCTCCGCCACGTTTTTTTTCTATTTGCACTTAAGTAAAAATAGCCACTGCTGGAGATAGAACTCATCATTTGCGTTATCTGTGATCCACGTTTCTGTTAAAATTATGAGGTTAAACTCAATAGCTTCAATCAGTTTTCTTATTTGCGAGGTCTTGTTGCCAACCAATCTTGCATTATGTAAACATACTTTTACACGGTTATTGACAGATTTGAAACTAGATAGTCATGTGTCAAAGGAGGTCAGCCATTCCCTCGCTTTCTGAATTAAATGAAATTGTAAAAATGAAAAATTTTCGGGCCAGAAATTGGGAGGTTCAACTTGATCAATATCGGATTTGAATACACAGTGGAGAGAGTTCAGACGATATTCTTCGCTAGACATTTCACGGATACACAGTAGATCAACTCCCTTGTTCTTGCAAAGATCTCGTATATCATCCGTGGAGACAGAGTTGCTTAAACGACCAGAGTACAGATGCCGTCATTTTGGTGGTCTTATAATTGCACTGACTGTCGTCTGATGATTAACATTTGTGCCCGTCTTGAAACCCGTTAGTTTTTTTGTTTTGAGACTCCTTGTTGGCATGCAGGTTTTCATTGCCTTCAATTTTCCGTGTCTTTGAATTACGATCGCTAGCAGTACTGTCAGTCCGATTTCTGAAAGCAGCTCTCAGACACGGGTAATCCGGATTCTTCAGAGAATTTATCTCCAGCTTCAGTGATTGAATTTCAGAAATGAGCGAGTCTACTTTCTCAAGCAGAAATTCGATCAAGCGCTGATATCTCTGTTGTCAAAGTTGGAAAACAACTCGGACAAGACAAAGTATCATTCCAAAGCAATTTGTTGTCTGAGCAATTCCAAGGCAGGATCCATGAACACAATTAGATTTACATCGCACGCAGATAACGCGTTCTAGTTCCCTACATAAACCCATGCACACAATGCATTGCGGATCGGATGTGGGAGGCGGCGGGGATAAAGCCGTTTTTCTTTGAACAAATAAATACAGTCCGAAGACTGCAGTAAGCGCTGAATAAGTCCGAATTAAACGAAAAAACTAAATCCTATTATCTGAATAATAAACTATAATAAGGCAAATGAATCAGTCGAACAAATGCGGAGAACTCTCGAGCCAAATGTTGACTAAGAAAAGAACGTGCAGAGGAATAAGTTCTTCGAATAACTAAGCTAAATGAATAAATCAAGCAGATGCAGAGAAACCTCACGCCAAAAGCTAGAAAAATTCAAATCAAGATGTTTGTCCCAGATACGAATTCTTCCGCCGGAATCAAATCCCCAGTAATTGGGGCTCTAACTGTATACTCCAACTGTAAAAACTTTTTAGTTCATCTGAGAAGAGGACTGCAACTGAAGAGTAGACAAGGCTGTTCAAATCATTGAGGTTTAAAAGTAGTGGACGAAGAACCGAGCACTGTGGCGCACCTGAGACTTTCAAATTTGACTTCATAATTTGGACTCTCTGGACGCTTCCACTCAGATACTCCCTCACAAAAGTCGAGATGATTAACAGAGATGTCCAACAGCAAAAGTTTGGCTGTGCTTCATCGTATCGAAGGCCTTCGAAAGTGTCAGCAGTGTGCAGTTAATTATTTCTGGTCTTTATGGTACAAGATTGAGAAATGCCTTCTTTCCCGCAGTTTTGTGTAGTCTTTCAACGGTGTTGGAAAAGGTTTTCAGTGATGTGGAGATAAAACCAGAGATTCTTCTTGAACAAGATCGGCGCTATCGTGTTCCGTCATGATTTTTCTTTGCATTGACTTTCGCTTTCAATTCCAACATTATGTTTTCGCTTCACTGGTCTTAACTTGAAATTCACAATTGAACGTCTCCAAAATGTTTTTAAAAACGCCTACGCGTTATCAGTTACAACTGGTGCGAAGAAATCACTGAACAGACTGACGTGACCTCCATCAGCATCAGTACGTGCTTCGCCGTTGGTGGTTCTCGATTTGATCACGAGTGGTAATCTGTCTCCTTGCAGGATGTTCACGTATATGAAAATTTTGTTATTGTTTCTCTTGACAAAATCAATTCTCGTTTTGCCATGTGATATCCAGTCAACAGTTATAAATTTGAAATCTGCAGTCATCTCTTTTTCGTGCTTTAATTTACCTCCACTTGCAATCGCTTTTCATCTAATGCAATGTGGCGACAATTTAGCCCCAGACATTTGACAATTTTTATCGTGTAAGATCTTACAAATGTCCTACCAAATTGTCTTATAAGTTCTTATAAGATTGTCTAATAAGATTATGCGGCGCCTGACTAAGACTTTGTGAGACAAATTATCAGTTTTTGAACGATAAATTTTTTATCAGGTCTGATATGATCTTAAACGATAAAAATTCTGGCTGACAAAAATTGTTTACCGTGTAAGATCATATAGGAATCTTTGATAAAAATTCCAGAATCACTGGGGAGGTAGGTTATATTTCAGAAATCCTTATAATTCTCGATTAATGCAGTGCACACTTTTTTGAGTTAGAAACATTAGATACAATAATGATAACAAACAACAAAGAAACATTGCTTTGATTTTCAGTGCTTCACCTTTTTCAGACTATGAGTGTTTTACTAAAATGCTTCGGTACTTTTTATTTTCAAAATAGAGAAATTTCTCTCTATTTTGGGGGATAGGTAAATATTTTGTTTCGTTTCGGGTACTTTTGTTTTTATATAGGTAGTTTTTCGATTTACTTGTTGTATGTAGATATTTTTTAAAAAGTTAAAAATCCAGCTCTCATTTTTCTTTTTCATTAAAATGAAACAGACTCAATACAGGTGTTTACTAGTTATCTTTATAACTGCTTCTTTTTTAAAACTTGTGTAAAACCGTTCTCTCTTGTGTTCATATATATCTTCAGATTATAAAGTATCAAAACATTGATACTGGGAAGTCTCAGTTTATGAAGGAAGAAGTTTTCTCGTCGCATTTTATTGCGATTTCCGTTTTAGTTTTCTTGTCAAAAGCTCTGAATAGAAAAAATTCTTAGGATTCAAATTTAGACAATCTGAGAAAATTTGAAAAATCACAAAATCACTAAATCACTTTAAGTTTTGAAAAATGCTCAGAAAATGAGGCCACCGAAATTAGATCTGATTAATTCCCAATTTTACGTACATGTTTAGCTAAAAGTACACTATTACTTATTCTAAGAGAAAAATAAGCGGTTAAAAGTAAAAACTTTACGTTTAAAGGTTTTCCGATTGACAGAATATGTAATCGCTTAAGCTTAAAAAAATTATCGCTGTGTCAAAACCAAAAATTCTCATCATGATGAACACAGGAAAATCTGTATCAAGATTTTAAAATAGGCAAAGAAATAGGCCTAATACGGAAAGTACAGTTGACGAGTGAAAACAGAGAGATAGCATATGTCAGAAAAAAAGTTCTGCAGTTGTAGAAAATCAGATCCTGGCTGGAGAGCAAGAACTCCCAGGCCGATGTGCCAACGCTACAAAACGCAAATTTAAGTGAAAAGAAGTAACCTTGATCGTAGATCTTATATGAAATCAACGGATTCATCGCCAATTTTACATTATTTCGCGTTGAATATAGCGTAGATGGTCCATAATTTTGCTTTGAATTTAGCGTACATCCTACAATTTCAACGCATTCAACAGCAATCTCTTAAAATTTTTCAAATTTAAGAGAAGATCTTACATAATTTAGCATAGAACCCGGGCCGAGGATTTTGCCCAAAAATAACGGGGAAAAGAGTGTAAAGAGCGTAAAAACAATATTTTTACACCGTTAGTGCCCCCCTTATTAAGGGTGGAATTACCTGTAAGAGTGTAATTTTAGCGGTGTAATTTTAAGATTTAACGGTGGAAAAAGAGTGGAATAACTTATTTTTACACTCTTTTGATTACACTGTTGAAACTTTTTTTACACTCTTTATTACAACATTAAAACTTATTTTTACACTCTATAAAGTACGTTGTCATGGCAACAAAAAAGGCTCACATAGACCTTCTAACTCGTCTTCATCAAAAAGTTATTAACAGACGTTTTTCATGAAGTTCGACTTTTTCTTCACCTAATTCGAGGGTTCATTAAAAATTTGTGAACAAATCAGAATATTGGCATTAAATTCTACAAAAACTCATAAAGTACGTTATCAAGGCAACACAATGAGCTAACATAGGCTTTCTAACCCGTCATCTTCAAAAAGTTATTAACAATTGTTTTTCATGAAGTTCGACCTTTTCTTCAGCTAACTCGACGGTTCATTAACCCGTAATCTTAATTCTTTTTCTTTTTTTGTATTATTCAGTGGTATCAAGGACATTAAAACAAATAGATTGCAACCGGCGGCGTTGAAAAGGTGCATTTGAAACTCATTATGCGATGAATCATACACGCCATTAACCTGCAAAAGTCTCTTCTACTGCAGAAAGAAGAACAAAGACAGTCCAAACCAAAAAAAACTAACAAAAAAGGCTTCATTGTCATCTGTATCCTCCTCCTCTTCATTCTGGGTTGAAGACGTAGATCAGATTGTTGTTATTGCAGCACAAATTTCTGTAATTTTTTTTCCTTGTGCGGAGCCTGGATAAGATTTACACCCGTTGAAAAGAAGGAAATAAGTGGACAAAACAGTGTAATTGTAGTGTATTTCTAAGAGTGTGATTTCTTAAAAATTGCGGTGTATTTCTATGAGTGTAATCATTTCAAAATTACACTTTTCACTCTTTTCCCCACTAAAAATTGAACGAAAGAGTGTAATTTTTATGAGTGTAAAAAGAGTGGATTGAAGAGTGTAAAGAGTGTAAAAAGAGTGTAATTTTCTTAAAGTTACACTCTTACACTCTTTTCCCTGCTATTTAAAAGTGGAAATTGCTTTACACCCTAATCTCGCTAAATAACGGTGTATTAGGGGTGGACACCTCGGCCCGGGAACTTATTTAATGTGGCGTTTAATTTAGCGTAGATCTCACACAATTTTGAGAATAATTTAGCGCAGATCTTAGAAAATTTTTTGTTGAATTTAGCGTAAATCTTACATAAATTCAACGCAATCACCGCCAATTTTTATAAAATCTTGTGTTTTTAAAAGTAGATCTTACATAATTTTGCATTGAATTCAGCGTTTATCTTACATAATTTTGTGTTGATTTCAGCGTTTATTTTACATAATTTTTCGTTGGTTTCAGCGTAGATCTTACACAATTTTGTGTTGAATTTAGCGTAGATCTCACTTGTTTAAGCCTTTACTTGAGCGTTGGTCTTATAAAATTTGGCATTTTGATTTTGCGTGGGTGGAGTATTTTGGGGGGATGTTAGGGGGACGTGGGGAAAAGAAGCTCTCAAAAGATCGCTTGCATGGAAGAGAAACCGGAGAGTTGAAAATGTTTTATAGGGGTACCTGGGGATGAAACGAAGGGCGTTTCGTTGAGGGAGGTACGTGGGGGGGGGGGCTAATCGGGGGATATGTGGGAGGAGGTATTTGCATGATAGGAGGTAGGTAGGCATCATTTTTTTGCGGATTTATCAAAAAATTTTGAAAATGGCTGCGTGCAAGGGAAACTGAAAATGTGATAGTAGAGAAGAGTAGGTCAAAAATTGAACAAAATCCAAAAAGATCTAGGTTGCATTATGTAACGCAAAAAGATATCAACGCAACATTATGTAAGAACTATCATTAAAACAGTTAGAAAAAAGGTTGGTAATAAATGCGTAAATTTTATGTAAGATATAGGCCAAATTCAACGAATTTATGTTAGAACTACGCTATACTGAACGCAAAATTTTGTAAGAACAACGCTAATTTCAACACAAAATTATATAAGGTCTAAGTTTAACAATAAAAAATATTTAAGATTTGAGGTGGAGACGATGAGTTTTTGTCAAATATTGGCTAAATTCAACTCAAATTGAAGTAAGATCAATGCCAAACTCAGCACAAAAATAAATTACATCAACGCCTAGTTCCCGGGGTGGGGGTTTTGTAACAGGTAGACTGCGGGGGGAAGGCGCCCGTTGTGTACGTGGGGCGAGCATTTGTGGTTAGTTGAGTAAGTAGGGATGAGAGTTGTACACGTGGAGGAGGGATTTTGGTACGTGAGGGAGTTAAGGTTGGGTAACTGATTTTAGAGTACCAAAAGTGACAACAAAAACTCGTTTTAAGTTCGAGCTTTATTTTAATGAATCTCAATTTTTTTTTTCGAAACCCCAAAATTTCGCAACGATTTTACAGTTCCAATTACAATTTTGCAGTTCTTAAGCAAAATAAGGTTCTGTGGCACAGTGGTAGAAGAAGTAAGAGAAGTAAGCAGGAAGTCAATGGTTCAAGGGCCATAACCAGAGATCCACGCGTTGACTTTATGTAATATCAACGCTAAGTTAAACGCAAAATTACGTTAGACCGACGCAAAATTCAAATTGAAACTATATAAGATAAGCGTTAACTAGCATCACCATTTTGCCACATAAAATTGCGTCGTTTACGTTGAGTTTTTTTCTGTAAATTGACTGCATTCAGCGCAAAATTATGTACGATAATTGCAGTGAATTTTCCAACTAGCGCCTATCTTCCATAATTTTGGCAAATTTCGTCGGTCCGGTGAGTATGAGGCTTAGCAGAGAATCAGAATACGTTTATGTGTTGGAAACTGAGAACAACTTTAGTTTATAGAAAAAGTATTTCATACTAAAAAATTAGAACAACAATTCACTTTAAAGAAGAAAAAAACTATGATGCCAAAGCAAAAATAGTTTGGACTCCCAATCAGACACAAGAAACCCTCCCCAAATTAATAGAATAATACTATTGACTCTTTTAAGGCTATTATCAAAAGCGGAAAGGCTCATTTCTTTAGTAAAAACTCCATTGTTATACTTCGATCTCCTTTAAATTTTTTGGCAAATATTAATAATCACCTCAATTTCGATGCCCCGAATGTTTTTGATTGGCCGAGTAACTAAAAATTGAATTTTTGTACGTGATATGCGATTGTATGTTCCAGTTTAATCTTCCTCCGTCTGTTTTATCACTGAAAAAAACTGTAACAAGATGAGCAAATCCGCCCTTTGACGCTGCCAAAAAATTGTATTTGTTTCTGTAGTTCCAACTTCTTGAAAGAGTTGATGGCGTTTAAAGTTTTTGTGCACATTTGAATTTTTACAGTTAATTTGTTCAAGGTTTTTTATGTTTTTTTAACAAAATAAATAATTATATTCTGTTAAAAATAATTATATTTTGTTAAAAATAATTTTTTAACGAAATATAATTATGTCTTTTTGCATAATTATATTACTTGTTGTTTCGATGTTCGCTGTTTTTAATAATTCTAAAGGAATTTGGAAGCTATTTTTAGCCTCGTCTTGGAGTTTTGAAAGAAACCAAGCTTTGATTTGGATCCAGAGTTTTCAGTTTATAGAGCTATTTTTATGTTTGCACTTTTGTAGTCATTTGACGTATATCTTTTTGTTGTGTTGACTTTCTAGCAATGTGTAAAAATGCAATGCTTTTGGTTTACGGGTTAAATTATGCTGTCAGAAATGGTGTGATGGTTATATCAACAAATAACTTTGATGGCTGTTACAACAAATATTTTCTTTATGAGAAACTTTACTAACAGTCTTTTGTTCTTTTTGTATTTTCTCTCTTGTTTTCATTTGTATCTTCAGATTAAAAAGTAACAAAATATTGATATTGGGAAGTCTCAGTTTATGAAGGAAGAATTTTTCTCCTTGCATTTTAATGCCATTTTCCGTTTCAGTTTTTTTTGTCAAATGCTTTAAATAGAAAAAATTCTCAGGATTCAAATTTAGACAATCTGAGAAAATTTGAAAAATCACAAAATCACTAAATCACTTTAAGTTTTGAAAAATGCTCAGAAAATGAGGCCACCGAAATTAGATATGATTAATTTCCAATTTTACGTACATGTTTAGCTAAAAGTACACTATTACTTATTCTAAGAGAAAAATAAGCGGTCAAAAGTAAAACCTTTACGTTTAAAGGTTTTCCGATTGACAGAATATGTAATCGCTTATGCTTAAAACAATTATCGCTGTGTCAAAACCAAAAATTCTCATCATGATGAACACAGGAAATTCTGTATCAAGATTTTAAAATAGGCAAAGAAATAGGCCTAATACGGAACAGTACAGTTGACGGGTGAAACAAAAAGGTAGCATATGTCAGAAAAAAATTCTGCAGTTGTAGAAAAACAGATCCTGGTTAGAGAGCAAGCACTCCCAGGCAAATAAGCCATCACTAAAAAACGCAAACTTAAGTGAAATGAATGCATTGAATTTATGTAAGATCTAGGCTTGAACGTAGATCTTATATGAAATCAACGGATACACCGTCAATCTCACATGATTTTGCGTTGAATATAGCGTAGATGGTCCATAATTTTCCTTTGAATTCAGCGTACATCCTACAAATTTAACGCATTCACCAGCAATCTCACATAATTCTGCAACTTTAAGGGATCGTACATATTTTTTGCTTGAATTTAGCATAGATATTGTTTAATTTGGTGTTGAATTTAGTGTAGGTCTCACTTAATTATGAGACGAATTTGGTGCAGATCTTACAAAATTGTGGGTTGAACTTAGCGTAAAACTTACACAAATTCAACGCAATCACCGCCAATTTCATAAATTTTTTTGTGTTTTTAACAGTGGATCTTACAAAATTTTGCATTGAATTTAGCGTTTATCTTACATAATTTTGTGTTGATTTAAGCTTTTATCTAACATAGATTTTCGTTGGTTTTAGCGTAGATCTTACACAATTTTGTGTTCAATTTAGCGTAGATCTTACTTGTTTAAGCGTTTACTTGAGCGTTGGTCTTATAAAATTTGAATATCCAAAAAATTCAAAATAAAAATTTTGAAAATTGGTTGCGTGCAAGGGAAACTGGAATTGTGATAGTAGAGAACAATAGGTCAAAAATCGAACAAAATCCAATAAGATCTAGGTTGCATTATGTAACGCAAAAAGATTTCACGGCAACATTATGTAAGAACTATCATTAAAACAGTTAAAAAAGGTTGGTAATATATGCGTAATTTTTTTGTAAATTCAACGAATTTATGTTAGAACTACGCTATACTGAACGCAAAACCAAGTATGTAAGACCAACGCTAATTCCGACACAAAATTAAGTAAGATCTACGTTTAACTAAGAAAATTATTTGAGAATTCAGGTGAAGGCGATGAGTTTTTGTCAAATATTGGCTAAATTCAACGCAAATTTATGTAAGATCAATGCCAAAATCAGCACAAAAGTAAATTACATCAGCGTCTAATTCCTCGGGTTGGGAGTTTTGCAACAGGTAGACGGCGGGGGGAAGGCGCCCATTGGGTACGTGGTTCGAGGATTTGTGGTTAGTTGGGTAAGTAGGGGTGAGAGTTGTATAAGTGGAGGAGGGATTTTGGTACGTGAGGGAGTTAAGGTTGGTAACTGGTTTTAGAGTACCTAAAGTGACACCAAAAACTCGTTTTAAGTTCAAGCTTTCTTTCAATGAATCTCAATTTTTTTTTCGAAACCCCAAAACTTCGCAACGATTTTACAGTTCCATTTACAATTTTGCAGTTCATATGCAAAATAAAGTTCTGTGGCACAGTGGTAGAAGAGTTCCGACATATAAACAGGAAGTGAGTGGTTCGAGGCCCGTAACCGGAGATCCATGCGGTGATTTTATGTAATATCAAAGCTAAGTTAAACGCAAAATTATGTAAGACCGACGCAAAATTCAAAACGAAACTATGTAAGATAAGCGGTAACTAGCGTTGATAATTCGAAAAAATCGCCAATTTTTTCACATAAAACTGCGTTATTTACGTTGAGTTTTTGTCTGTAAATCGAATGCATTCAGAGCAAAATTATGCACGGTAATTGCGGTGAATTTTGCGACTTGTCAGCGCTATTTGCGCCTATCTTTCATAATTTTGGCAAACTTGCTCGGTCTGGTGAGTATGAGGTTGAGTAAAAAATCAGAAAACGTTTTTGTGTTGGAAACAGAGATCAGCTTTAGTTTATAGAAAAAGAAAACCATATATAAAAAAATTAGAACAACAATTCATTTTAAAGAAGAAAAAACTATGCTGCAAAAGCAGAAATTGTTTTGACTTCCAATCAGACAATAGATACCTTCCCCAGGTTAATGGGATAATTCTTTTGACTCTTTTAAGGCTATTATCAAAAACTGAAAAACTCAATTATTTAGTAATTACTCCATTGTTATAATTCGATCTCCTTTAAATTTTTTGGTAAATATTAAAAATCGCCTCAAATTCGATGCCCAGATTGTTTTCGATTAGCCGAGTAAATCAATTTCGAAATATTGTACGTTATATGCGGTTTGTGTTCCAGTTTAATCTTCCTCCGTCTGTTTTGTCACTGAATAAAAAATTGTTACAAGATATTCAAATCCGCCCTTTGATGCTGCGAAAAAAATGTCTTTGTTTCTGTAGTTGACACTTCTTGAAAGAGTTGACGGAGTTAAATTTTTTGAGCACATTTGAATTTATACAGTTAATTTGTTCATGGTTTTTCATTTTCTTAACAAAAAACGAAATTTTAATTAATTGCATAATTAAATTACTTGCTGTTTCGATGTTCGATGTTTTTATTAACCCTAAAGGAATTTTGAAGCTACTTTTAGCCTCATCCTAGAGGTGTTAGAATAAAACAAGCGTGCATTTGGATCCAGTTTTCAGTTTATAGATTAATTTTCATGTTTGCACTTTTGTAGTCATTTGACGTATATCTTGTTGTTGTGTTGACTTTCTAGCAATGTGTAAAAATGCAATGCTTTTGGTTTACGGGTTAACTTATGCTGTTGTCAGAAATGGTGTGAAGGTTATATTAACAAAACAATTTGATGGCTGTCACCACAAAAAATTTTATTTTGAGAAATTTTACTAATAGTCCTTTGTTCTTTTTGTATTTTTACCGAGTCCCATTAGTGCCAGATCTCAATCAAATTGTCTTGAATTTAGAAGGACGTAAAAACACTACAGTTTATAGTTTTTGGCATTAATTAATTTGAAAAGTTTGTGCTAGTTAAAATTTTTGTTTTCATTTCGGGAAAAAACAAGGTAAAATTATCAACAGCCAGAGTTCGTAGCTTGCCTTTTTAATGACTGGACGCAAAAGGTAATCAAATTCTATATGTGAACTTTGACTTCTGACCGTTTTTGATTTTCTTGTTGTCGTGCCCTTAAATCTTATTTATTAAAGACTTCATAAGTCCCAAGTGAAACATGTCTGAATCTAAAATTCCTTGTCAATCTATAGTTAAACAAGGAAAAAAAATTAAAATAATTAAAATTAAAATTTTGATTTTCTTGTTGTCGTGCCCTTAAATCTTATTTATTAAAGACTTCATAAGTCACAAGTGAAACATGTCTGAATCTAAAATTCCTTGTCAATCTATAGTTAAACAAGGAAAAAAATTAAAATAACGCCATCTCAAGTGAAAAATTTTGTCAATATTTGTTATTTTGTATCTTTTTCGTTTGTGCCCCACCCAGTTTAGTGGGCGCATAATATTTGCATCCCCCGACGCAGATGCCATATTTTTTTTATAATAAATTTCTATGTAATGGCACAGGCTCTGTATCTGGGGCTCAATAACGTTCAATAACGAAAAGATCCGGTATTTTAAACAATTGCTTTTTTGGTTTACCATTATTTGTTCACCATTAGACCTGGCAATTACACTGATTTTTTCAAGATCAATTGTTCTCGCAATGAAGCCTGAAATTGACTGATACATTTGTCAGTTTCACAGCCATTGACTTTAAAAATTGTTAAAATGTTTTTCAAATTTATCAACGCTTATGCAGAACAAAATGACTCTCAAAATTATTTCGTCTACTTCTAAATTGTTCTCTGTAACAAAAACATCAAGATGCTTCAGACTGAAGCGTAAGTGATCCTTTTTATATATTTTAAATTTTGAAGTCTTCATTGTTTTTTGTATTTGAGTTTAAAATTTGAACGCCAAGAATTTTTGAAATTGGTGTTTTGCTGAAGATTTTTTCTGTTCATTTTTTTATATATGAGTTTATGGGTTAGACATCTAAATAGCACAGAACTGATAAGAGAACGGTGAGAACCAGTACTAAACTCGCAGTACCTCACTTTTGCTCGCAAAATTTGAAACTAATGAGTGGTATGGAAAGCTGAATGATAATAAAGTCGCTACTTGAGAGATTTTACATTTTAAACTTTAGTTTGAAAACAGGATAGATGTTGACTTCTGGACAACTTTTTGCTATTTGGTGGAATCAGTTGCTTCAGTGACAAAAAGTTCATTGTAAACGTTGAAAAATCGCACTAGGTTTGAGCTCATATCTGTCCCTCTATTTGTTCTAATTCTGTTTCGGTGATATGAACAAAACTGATCTCAATTTTATCAAATTTTCTTGTATACAAGTCGGTCTTTTCTTTTAAGGAATATAACAAAATCTCGATGGCAAATTATGAATCACTGACTCCAGCAAATGCGTTGTGTTCTGCGTTAGTGGAGAAACGAAGATGTTGAGGGAAAATATGGGAGGGCAACTAATGCTTTTTTGGCGTTGCAGTATGTCTTTACCTTATTTTTTTTGCAAATATTGTCCATTTTGTCTTATATTGCATTGTTACTAAATGGCAATAATGGGAGGTTTGTTGGTGTTAAAGACTGCACAATGTCTTTTTTTAGATAATGTCTTTGACTCTCTTGAAATTAATGACAATTTTGTAAATTATTTAATGTTGTCTTTAGATGTTCTTTTCTGTAGGTTTGTTAAAGTCTGAGTAATGAAAAATTTCATTGAGCTTACTAGTGGTATAAAAGAAGCATATAAAGACTGACGTGAATTATTAATTATTTCTGACGGCCACATTTTTCAAAAATTAAGAGTGAGTTTGGAGTAACGAGTTTATTTCTTATTTTTTGATGTCTTAACCATCGATCTCCTTTATTCAAATTTCATAAGTCCACCAAGAACATGTCTCAGTCTAATTTTTTTGGCTTCGTGACGTATCATTGATTTTAAATTCAGGCATTTAATTATGCAAACTTTAGAAGAGTTTTTGAGTTTTTCCATATACTTTTTTCAATTAAAATTTTTGCCCGATTTAGTCTCTCTTATTGCACTTGGCAATTAATCAAAACACTGACAAGTTCAATGTATTGGCAATTAATCAAAACACTGACAAGTTCAATATATATATATATATATATATATATATATATATATATACATATATATATATAAATAAATAAATATATATATATATATATATATATATAAAGCAAAGAAATGGGACAGTGCACAGAACCCTGGGGAACACCCGTATCTATCTTTTGTAAGTTAGACCTTTTGTTTGCAGCGATGACAAATTGTGTTCTGTTGGAAAAATAGTCCGGCAAAATTGCTAACACTTTCTCGTGAACCGTAATGTGCACTCTTTTGTAGACGCAATCTGTGACCAACAGAGTCGAATGCTTTCTTCAAATAAAGGAACATGCAAGTAATTTTCATTTTTTTGCTATTATTAGTTTTCATTTTTTTTTCAATAATATTTGTAATGTCGTCTACAGTACTTCGTGTTTCTGGGGGAAACCAAAATGTTTAGAATGCAACATAAAATTTTTCAAAAAAACTATTTTTGTTTTCAAAATTCGTTCATAAGTTTTACTGATTACTGAAAAAAAGATATAGGACAATAATTTCTGCAATGTAGTTTGTTTCCTGATTTAAATAATGGAATTACATTAGCTTTTTAAAAATTATTTGGGAATTTTTTTGCCCCGATTGCCCTATTCATCAGAAAAGACAAAACGCCACTGATTTCGGACTTGACCGATTTTAAATACTATTTGCTTATACCCACAAAGTCTTCAGACTCAATGTTTTTATGGCTACTAATACATCTAGCAATTTCAAGAGGACCTGTTTGTCTAAGGTAAAAGGATGAAGTACACTTATCATAACTTTTTGGTTTAACATGGGTCGGTAGAGCTGATGAAAGATTTTAACCATTTTAAACAAAATATGTGTTGAGGCAATTGGCGTTTAATTTATTTACTCGGAGCTGGTTATTATTTCCGCTATTCTGATATTTTTTATGATATTAAAAAAAACTTGATTTTAGTCCTCCGGTATTATGAAAAACATTCTGATAAAATTTTTTTCTTCGATTCGTCAACTAGTTTTTCAATTTTGTTTGGCTGGTTTTTTTAGCACTCCAAGAATTTTGGATTCTTCTACTAAGAAAATCTATGTAAAACGTCAACTTTTCCGCTGACGCCTTTTTGGTGTTACTTGTAATGCAACCCTTGCTTTTTGTTTTTATTCAAATTCGGGTTTTCTTTTTTTGAAAAAAACGTTGACAATGCTTTAATTAATAAACTGTTGATTAACGCAAAAGCGTCATTGATATCCCAAATTGGGAGTTCTTTGCAATCTTGAAAATAAAAGATCCAATTTTAAACTTGATTCAATTGAGTTTCGTTTCCAAATTTTTTTCAGGCCCCACATTAAAATCTTTTGAAGTGGGATATTTTCAATCTGTTTTGCCTAGACCGCTGAAATGGACAGGTTTGTTCAACGTCACAGTAAAGTATAAAAATGCCGAATGACGAATCTATTAGAGAAGTAGAAATTCTTCCTTGACTTGTGGGTTCATGACTTTTCAGAAAAAATCATAGCTCTCCATAAATTCTACTAAACATGATACCCTGAACGGAGTGATTAATAGATTAATATTGAAGTCCCTGCGAACAACATGATGTATAGTTTTTGTTCTCAGTAGATTCTCTAGCTGTAAATTTATTGTTTCTATCAAAATTTCTTTAATTGTAATAGGTGGTTTGTACACAATGGTGAAGGCAATTTGTTTAGCATTGCTGATTTCACAATGTAAAACCACAAACTGAAAACTGTTTTAAGCGTAGATTCCTACACCAAATTCCGATTGTATAAAACAACTCCCTGATAATTTTCTTTTTAGAACAATTTTGCATTAGTAAATAAATTCGGCAGTCCATGTTCCATTAAAAGCTACTACCAAATTGAGTTAGTTCTTCCAAATTTTTGCTGTGATCATATATTCTTCAGTAGAAAGAAAATATGCATTTTCCCATCTATTTTAACCCCATCACACGCCAAACCATTGCAGTAGTGAGAAAGAAAAAGAAAAAGATGTTGTTCTAATTCAAAAACTCATCTAAAATGAGAAACCAAAAATTTACTGTTTAAACAAATTTAAAAAGTCATGAAACATTGCTGAAGTGGCAATGTTTTGACTAAACCGTAGATTAATTTTTTTTATCACATGTGGGTTGTTCACTGAAGTCGCAGAAAAAAACCTATTCCTTTAGGTTTGATAGTATTACTGGGGAAGTCGCAGAAACAAAATTATACTTACTTCTGTAACTACTTTTGGCGGAAGTCGTAAAAACACATCCTATCTCTTAAAGATACCAATCGGTCAATGTTGTTGTTCCGCAGAAGTTGCAAACCAAAAAACTGACATAATAATATATAAAATCAACTTTAATTTTTCTTAAACAGCAAAAAATATCACACAACTCCTATTGTTTTTTGAAAATTTAGTTTACCTAAACCAAAAAAAGTTCAAGAATTATCCTGAGATTGTGAGATTGCTCAACCGAGATGCTTACATAGAAGACAACACAAATATTGTTTTATGACGGGAACACAAAAATTGAGCGCAGATTATTAGAGTTTTCTTGCTTTTTATGCGTCAGCTAGGAAGTTTTTGTTAAAAAATTGCCTTTTCTTCCGGAGACTTTTTTGATAACTTTCAGCTCGCAATCTTGCCTCTTCCATGCGATAATGAGTTCGCTTCCACGCTTGCGTGTTATTGATGTTTCGCCGAGCTTGCTTTGTGATAGGATTTCTCAACTTGTCGAGATCATTCAGATAGTCAACACGCGAACTCTTTTTCATTGCTGCCAAATTTAAAGCATAATACTGATATTTAGCAAATTCGTGACGTCACAATCAGCCCAAGCTTTTCAGATTCGGAGAAAATACTTTGTTCGAAAGGACCACGAGGCTCGTTGATTTAAATATTCTTTTCTTTCAACGGCTTTTTTCTAACTTTTAGTTAGTCTGTTTTTAATAATCAATGCCATCTAATGAAATTGAACGAATTTTATTATCACAGTGGGCACCACTCCTGCTAGTATTTGTTGTCGAGAAGGGACGCCACTCAATCCCTCTCTGTGATGCATTTAATATCGAAATATTTCTGAAGAAATTGTATGAACTCCTCCGCGATTGTTTCGTTTTTACTGGCGTCGAGAGGAAGGTTCATGATTCGCACACTATCTGTTCTTGTATACGTTTACTGATCGCGAAGTCTATCGTCAAGTTGTTCGACAAAATTTCCAAAGTCTCTAATCTTTTGAATCGTAACCTTGCTTTGTTGTCCACGCACTCTTAATTCCTCCTGTAGATTTTCGATTATCTGCTCCATGGTCCGTTCCACTGAGTTGTCGTCGGACATATTTGATAATAATCTAAAGCAAACTTTTAAGGTGATAAATAGTTCAAGGGATTTGAAATCAAAGTTGTATCTAATTTGTTCTTTTCAAGTCAGTTCAGATCAATTTTTGCATTGCGTGGATGAAGCAATAAGGAAAGTTCAATGAAATTTCTCGTTGCATGAAGCGACCATTCTCGAACTTTTTAAGAGTTTCTAATCAGTGTTTCATATTAGGCCAAAATTCATTCAAGCAAAATGAATTCTAAAACACGTCCAAAGAGAACCTGATTGCTGGTTAATTTCAGAAATGTCACTCGCGATACTAATTGTGGATTAAGAAGACAATTATAAGTTTTGCAATTACCCCTAGCACTGTACAATTAAGTCTTTGTATATAGTGTCAAGTAAATACTGATAAAACTTGAGCAATAAAGTTGGCTAATTACATAACCAAAAGAGTGTAATTCGGATAAAAGCATCGGTGAATACTAGTTACAAAATGTAAGCCTTTTAATAAGAAAGATTTAAATTATTTTCAAAGTTCTGCGTATCTCTACTGCATCGTGGAGAAAGTTTAAGATAAATTGACAAAAAATTTTGTAGATAGTTTCATAAAAACGCGAAGTTTCTCTTGTAAGCCATTGGCTAATTAATGGACCAACAAAAGGGGTCGTCAATAAAATTTCGCTTGCTTTTTTTACTACTTAGTACCTGGCCAACAACACATTTTTGAAAACTCCAACCAAAAATTCAAACGAGTACAGAAAATAGAACATAAATTGACACATCAGAGCAAAATTATTCAATGGCAGAAAATTAGTCAAGACATCGTTTATCTCGCTCTTGAAAATCGCCTTGAAAGGTCTTAAGGCTCAAATCCATTACTTTTTTATCTCCACTTCCTGCTACAAGAAAATCACTAGCATTGGTGTGATCAAAAGCACTAGAAAATCACTCACAAAAAGCATGAACAATTTATTTAAAGCGATCTGAATACTCTCCTTCGGGTAAGAAAAATAGATCAGGATAACTATTCCAGTAGTAATAACTCCAACATTTCTCAATTGCATATTTTATTCCCAATGCTACTTAAGCATTGTGGCAATATATAGTCTTTGCGAGTAATTGTTTGTAATTATTGTTTAACCTTTGGTCATAAATTTTAGTTCACCCTGAAATGGTTTCCGCGAAAATAAACCCCAATCACAAACCAACTTTTGAATGAATGCCAAATAAAATCTTTGGGGTTAATTTAAGGTAATCATTTTGCTTGTCTGAGAAAGCGTGACAGAAAATCTGTCCTTTTCTGACGAAAATCTATCTCTCGCAATGCTAACACAGCAACTAGATATTTTGAAAAAAACTAGCGAAAAATAATTGACTTTAAGAATAGAGGATTATTTAATATGAACAACACATCACCTCAATTAAGATTTACAAGACACAAATGGAACTACATTAAAATTCTCGAACTTGAATAAGTCTGAACATATATAGGCTGGTTGTGGTGTTATGATATATATGATCTAAATAGGGCGTCGGTTGTAGCTGAATTCTTCGCAGATTTTGAACACATGTTTATTGACCTTTGAATCGTGCTTCGGTTACTGAAACGAACAACAGACAAAATTAGGTAAATTCTGACAAGATTTTGAAAAAAAAACATTGTTTTTTTTTAAAAAGAGCCAAAAAAATACGAGAATACTTTTTACTAATCTGAAACATAGCAATATCGAATGGCTTTAGAATAGACTAACTTTTTACCACGCTTGGCGCTAACTTAAAAAAAATGATATCGCATTATGAATAAGAGACAAAAAAGAAAATAAAAATAGTTGATTTAACCCTGACTTTTTATTAATTGGCATTTTCGTTAAACTAAAATGATCAAAAGGCACGTGATTTAATAATTGTCAAATTGTTTTTAAAAGCAATTTCATAACACAGTTCGTTATAGAACTAAAAATATTTGGCGTATTTTTCTTGGCCATTAGATCTCAAAATTCAAAAAATTCTGAGAGTTAAACGAGCCGATTTCGGATTCATAACTGATTCAATGTTTCTGCACTGTTCAGTCTAGAATCAGTACTGAATCAGACCTCTGGCCATATGCCACTTTCGAATAGAGGGGGGGTTAGAATTGTAAAAACATCCATCAGCTCTCACGCTAATAAAGTTAAGGTAATTATTTTACCATTTTACCTCAAATTACCGAAAGAAAAAAGGTATATCGTAATTTACTTAACATGCTCTATAATTACCCCTAGTTTACCTTGAAATTAAGGAATTACTACTTTAGGAGCTTAATATACCAGAAAGTTATCAACTCACCCTCAAAATTATCTCTATTCGAATTAAACTTCAAACTAATCTGATTAAGATCCTTAATGGGCCAAATCTTACATTTGAGTTTATTGTTGAGGTGTTCTAGAGACATGAGCAGTTTCTGTTCTTCCAAGGACAGCTGAGTTGCGGGTGACTGTCTCCTCCTAGCCTGTAGTTGACCCAGAATGTCCTCTATTTGATCTTCACTCAAGGAGGTCGCCATGTTTGACAGGTCCTCAGCTGCAAGGAATTGCGCCAAGCTGTTAGACACTAAAAATAAAAAAAATAGATAAAAATTATGAAAAATAAAATTTTCTTAATATGGCATTAGTTCACAATAGCTATTTTTTGCAGTTCTTGACTCATGAATCCTGGTAAGGTTTAAGGTTTTTTTACATTTCGTTTTTCACGTCATCAGATTGAAAAAAAAAGTTTTTCCATACTTTGTACGCAAAATTCAGCCAATGCCTCGCCAAAAAGGTTCGCCTATTCAGAAAAGTCAATTTAAAGAACAAAATGCGCTATACACTTTAATTTAAGAGCTCAAACGGCGGATATTGTGTTATGTCATGTTACAGATTTCAAATTTGAACTTAATTTTATTAATTCGAAATTAAAAAATTACTGTTTTATTTAAGATGAACCAGAAACAAGTAGTCACTCATAATCACCCAAAAAATTATATGACATATCGCAAGCTTAATTAAATTTTGACTATTCAGTGTCGAATAAAATAAATGGAACGGTCGGAATGTCAAAAAATGGGAAAAAATATGAGCTCAAGAACATGAAAAATTATTTAGAAATGCACGCCTTTGCATCGTCATAAAATCTATTGGAATTTAATAGTCCGAATAAAAGCATCAAACCAATATAAGAAGATTATTACAAACCATAAGTGAATATAAAAGCTGGTCGGCATGAAATAAAAGGTTTAGATATTAGATCTCACAGTAGTATGTTTTTTCCTTTTAATTTTTAATAGGAAAATCCGTTTCATGCTCTGTTTATTCTATCAAACAATTCCATGTATTTGAAAACACGATGTTTTCTAACATCACAATAATGTTCATTAAAAATATTTTAAAAGAATGACATTTACCTTTAAAAGAGGTTTCAAGAGAGCAAACTGAAGCTCAACTAACTAAAATGCAGGACATGAAAATTGGTTGTTGACATCCAAAATACTTAGAGAATAAGAGCTCTGACGTAAGCAGGTGCATGTCTTTCGAGAGCATCTTTAGATAAATTATTAATAATTTGAAGTGGGTGTCATAAAGACACTGGGGGGTGAAACAGAACAGAATATATTCCTAAAATCATTCAAATTGTAAACTTCAAAAAATGAGAACTCTTCAAAAAATTAGCATATCTTTTTCAAAGCTCTAAAGCAGCTGTTAATTGAAGACAATAAAAGGTGAAAAGATTCAACATCCAACCTCACATGGATTGAAAACGACTCTGAATTCAATCTTTCACTGATCGATAACTTTGATATGTTTAATCCAGTTGAATAATACAGTCGAGAAAAATAACCAATGCCAGATTACTTAAATTGGTGAACTCATTAACAACTGCTTGTCACTTAATTATTGGTCCAAGAATGATGAATTTTCCCTTAATCGCCATTGCTTAATTTAACTAGTGCCCCAAAAGTGTTTCCTTTTAATTTAGTAGTTTAGAACTCTGCAGTACCTGTATCGGCGGGTTGTTGTTGTTTACTGAATTGTTGTTGTTGTTGTGTCTTTTGAACAGATGGAGACGCAGAGGTGGAGGGAGAGAACATGGGTGTCGAGGAAGATTTCGAAACACCAGGGAACTGAAACAAGAACAGTATGATTGAGTAAAAATTAATAGTCAACAACAACCCTAGTCTAGATTCTTCATATTGTAAGATCTTGAATTAATTGTTCAAGATTATGCACAATCTCGAAACAATTTCGAAACCAATTTTGTGACTTGGTAACACTGATACAGTCTGAGCACAGCTCTAAATCCTTAAACATGGTACAAATTCCATCATATTATAAAAAGAATGATAAAAGTCTGATCAAAACAGAAAGAGGAGTTGAAATCCGTGCTTTCTTTCGCACATATAGTTCCGACATGTGTCGACGAAATTAGTGGGGCACAAAAAACTGTTCGAATATCAAATAATCAAATTTAAGAAAATCTTGATCAAAAAGGAGGGAAAACAAAGTTGCGCTGAATTTTGCAGTGATCAAAAGTTTTTAAAAAAATATTAAAAAAAAATTGAATGAAGTTTTAAATTTTTGTGATCAAATACTACAGTTTGTTTTCAAAAAGAGATAATTTCAAAACCTTTACAGATATAACGACTCAATTTAAATGACACTGTTTTGCTATCAGTGTTTAGTCACTTCAACTAATAACTATTATTTAGTTGACTCAACTATTTTGAAGTACAAAAAGTGAAATGTTTTCTGATGAAATTCTAAAATTTAACATGCAATGCGACCGTTTCAAATCATAAAAATCAAGGTAAAGTGATTGAAATTATGGAGCGACAAAACTAATAAATATAAAAATGCTAGAAATAGTGTTTTTGAAATTTTCTTTGTACTAGCTTTTCTATCAAATGTCTACATGATAAAACTACATGATAAGCTGTAGCGGCAACCTTAATACAATAAACTAGAAATTCTATAACAATAACTGCAAACATATTTTTAAGATATCTGCTGAATAAATTTGAACCAAACAACAGAACCATCATTACTATGAGTCTTTTCACTCAAACCTATAAAGTCCGCAAACGGCAGTAGGTTTTAAGGACGTTTAAAAATTTGCAAGTACGTCTATTTTAATACAGTTACTCTTGCATTGAAGAAAAATTTAATCATTACGCTAGCAGAGATAAAGATTTTTCCACCCAGTATTTCAAATAGTAAATCATATCAACTACCATGCTGTCTGAAATTAAAAAATTGGTTAAGAAAGTTTAAGAAATGATAAAATAGAACACATTTTGATCACGGAAAAACGGTTGAGGCTCTCTTCTGACGAAGGAGGGGTGATTGTCCGGCAGGTGGTCCTGCTGAACGTCCATTTGCATTGGATTGCTCCAGTGTCGGTTCCAACGCAAAAAAGCGAACAGTGCTGCTCCTAATCTTACTCATTAGAGCTGGCATCGAATCAAACCCAGGCCCCAGATGGACATGCAGCACGTGTCAGAAACCGCTGACTCGCTCTCGAAAAAAAATAATCGTTCGCTTCGGAGTGCCTCAAGGCTCAGTGCTTGGACCAACTTTGTTCAATTTCTGCGTCAGCAACGCTCCCACTCCCCCATTGAACATCAAATTGAATTCCTACGCTGACGACTTCACAGTCTACGCACAATGTAACAATATCGAATCCATATCCAATGACATATCAATTTACTTACAGTCGCTCTGTACATTCCTCCAGCAACGAGACCTGGAAGTATCTCCAGGAAAATGCTCAACAACTCTTTTCGCGCCATGGAACGAAGACTTCAAACAGAAACCATCAATCAAGATCAACAACACAACACTTGAAGTAAAGAAAAATCCAAAGATCCCCGGCGTAACGTTCGACAATGGATTAAACTGGGGCGCGCATATCTTTGCTGCCAGCAGCAAAGCACGGAATGGTGTTAACATACTCAAAGCACAGCGGAACTAGCTGGGGACAGCAGAAAGAGACAATCGTTAACAGCTGAAGCTTTTGTCAGGCCAGTCCTAGAAAAAGCATGCCCTGTATGGAATCTAGTTGCTGCGAATACTCACATCGAGAAATTGCAGGGGTCGAAAACATCGCCCTAAGAGTGGCCACTGGCTGCGTAAATATGACAGCAATCCAACACCTACATGATGAATGTCAGGTCCTGCCAGTCCGCAGATATACTCACATGCGATGCGTACAGCAACAACTTATGAACCATATCCCCAGCCATCCAGGAAACCGACTTCTAAAGTCCCACCCCCACGCAACATGAAACAAACATTAAAGAGCCGTTACAAACGATACATAGAGGCCCTTCGCGAATCAGACTCAGATGACAAAAAATCATCAAAAATCCGCTATCAAGAGATGCTGAAACATCCATACAAACAAAGTGAAGGACTACCTTGACGAACGCGAACCAAACAAAGTGCTAGATGAAAAACCATCTGAGATAAGTACCAAAGAGACTCTGCTCCCTAGACGCACCAGGCGTACTCTTGCGCAACTGCGAAGTGGCTACTCACCCTATCTGAACTCGTACGAAAAACGAATTGGCACAGCCGACTACGACTGATGCCTAAATTGTAATATCGAACCCCATACAACACGACATCTCTTTAACTGTAAGAAAAAGAAGACAACTCTGACAACTATCCCTCTGGGAAGCCCCAATCGAAGCTGCGAACTTCCTCGAAATAACCGACTCCAAAGAGGACACTCTCTGACCGAAGGCAGTAACAACAACAACGGTAAGACGGATCACGTCCCCAATGAGGACTTTGTTCAACTTTGTTTCACTGCACTTAAAATAACAAGGTTTGAAAACTGATGAAAGGTACGAAACAGAAAAGAATTTATTTTCAAATTATGAATATCAGAACTTTTAAATAATGCAATTTATTAGATTATAAAAAATACTGACATAAAATACTGGTAAATGTCAGATAAGAAAGTTGTTAATGTTATGACTGTCTGACTTACTTATCATGTAAAATAAATTTGTTTTTTTTTTAGTTTAGTCAAGCAATTGTAACTGTAGTTTAGTCAAGCAATTGTAACTACAACAATTTATTGTCTCACTAAAACATTGACCAAAAATGGTTGAAAAATGCTCAAAAATAAAATTTAAGTGGAAGCTGTTAACAGGGAAGCTTAACTGTATCCAAAAGCAGTCAGAGGAAGCCTCGGAGAGGATGGGTTGGTTAAAATGCGAGCTGCAGGATTGTTCAAAATAATCAACGGATCCCACTCCAGCTCACTGGGCATATCCATTTACGTCCCCAGCCGCACATGCTATTTTTACATAGTAACGTACCATATAACAACAAGTAATTTGTAATTGGGGGCAGTAAGTACTGGGGGGGGGACATAATGGATTCTAACCAACAATTTAAGCATTTTTCTGCTTAGATTTTAAACAATTGAAATTAAGCAGCATAATATTAACACTAACAATACAAGAAGCATCGACAAAAGTCTCTAACACGTTTTTTCGTCCGTAATTACTTGATAAATTAATCAAAATTTGTTGAGGGAAAAAAGTTAAAAAACTGAAAAAAATAAGAATTTTTGACTTCATTGGATCAAGCGCTGTTCCTTCCAACATATGAGGTTCGATTAGAAAAAAAAACGCAAAATGAGAAGACAAGCCGAAATTTAGTTGGAAAAAAAGTTTTCATGTGCTATATTTCTGCCCAATTAAATGAAGATAAACATAGTCTATTCGCAAATTCCCACTTTTGCACCCAAAAATTTGATCAGCCAAAAAGTTCAACCTTTTTTTGAGAGAAACAAAAATGGTCTCAGTCAAGATATCCATTAAAAGTTTTGACAACCAAAAATGGGGACAGTCAGCAAGCACTAAAGCACTTGTGAGTGATCGCTCTCTGAAATCAACATCTTTGTTTAAAAAAATTCCCAATATCAACGTTAAATGATAAAAATTAAAATGCAAGATGAACTTAATTTTTTACAATAACATAATAACATTATGAACTTAATATTTTTATAATAACATAATAACATTATGAACTTTATAAAATAATAACATTATAGACTTATAGGTGCGTTAGAGAATACTCAGGCGCGGAACAAACTTTAGATGGTCGTAAATATGACGCCGGAATTTTTATGTCAATATACAAGATGATGAACAATTTCAAGCCTCTTTTGAATGTAATAGTACACAGAAACTTGTTCTCTAGAAGCTTAATTATATTTAGTCCTGCTTTCTTGGCGCAATAATGAATTAGAACAACACGTTGAATGATTGGCTTAATATAAGAGTCGTAAAATTTTAATAGAAAAGGACGATCAAGAAAATGTCTAAAGCCTACAAGTTAACCTAATTACTTTTGCTATTTTACCACAAACATAGTCAATGTGCCATATAAAAGCTAACTTCTTATTGTTCCGACCGCTCTTGAGGGAGGAGGAACTATACACTCAAATGGGTTTTTTTTTGTTAAGAAAAATTTGGCCGATCGATATAATTCGGATTGTATTCAGTCGGCCTGTTAAAAAAATAAAAAAAAATCGATCTTTTTTATATATTAGTTCAATAACCGAACACTTCATATCAAAACTCATTAGCGATAGGTCCGATTCGATTCCTACTTAGCTTCACTTCGTTGTATTTAGTTTATTACTTGAAAGCTTATGGTCCTTTTCACTTTTAAAAACATTTGACCTTCAAAAATATAAAGGCTTATTGAGCTTCGCCTCCACTTTTCTCTTAATTTGATCAACTTGTAGCCTAGTGTCATTAATGAGAGAAAGTTTCTTCTTTCTACTGAATTTTAATTCAATCTGTAGTGCAGTTTTACGCCTCAGGTTATGGTTTTCTGGCTCTGATACAACTAGATTTCAAAAGTTTTTTATTTTCAGTTATTTGCCCATTTTTCACGTTTTCTAGTTTTCTCACATTATCACTTTATTGACATTTCATATATCACAATATTGGCGTTGAAAACAAATCACAATTGATAATATTAAAATCCTTAAGGATATAGACTCTGGTTTTAACGGCTTCGAGAATACTTTCACGGAGAATTTAATTGAATATTTTAAATTTGTCTTTAACTGTCCTTTTTACTTTGTCGTTTTAGTCATAGGAAATTCCCTGTATAATAACAGGACTCATTGGCTTTCCATGGAAGAATAGATGAGCCGATATTCTGATATAAGTAGATAGCTGATAGCTTTCATGGCTTTGAAAACAATTGTTCTTCAATATAAAAAAACACTTTTAACTTCGCAATTGTTCCTTTTATTGTCTGTTTGTTACCCAGTCTCATTAATTACAGGACAAATATGACCAAATTTTTGTTAGGGGAAGATGTCAAGGGGATGGGTGTCACAAAATCAAATGTTTTTACAGAATTCGTTATGACTTTACTGGCTTCGACACGGGTTTTTCGCAAAAACAAGTAATTTAATTTTTGATTTTTGTCAAATTTTTGAGTTCTTTTTGTAAACGGAAGATATATTCTGGATAACTGCAGGTCTCAAGGCCTTCTTTTGGAAGAATAAACGAACGTATTTAATTATTTCATTTCGCAATTAATGGCTTTTATATCTTCGGAAATGATTTTTTTTCGAAAAAAAAAAATTTACTTAATTTAGCCTTTTTCTGTCTACTTGTTACCTGGTTTCATTAATGAGAAGTCAAAATTACATTATCGAAGTTCGAAGGTGCAATCAAACATATTTCGAAGGCCAAATTATGGCTTTACGGTTTCGAAAGCGTTTTCTGGCAAAATTTAACTGATTTTTGTTTGTTGTTCTTTTTGTAACTGCATAAAAATTGAATACCGACAGTTCTTAATTCCCATCTTTAGAAACACTGGTAATCGTAAACCTATGGGATATTTTGGTTGATTTCTATTAGTTTTCGTTACTTAAAAATAATCGTTTTTTTAAAAGGCTAATTTTTCAAACTTACTGTTTTTGTTCTTTATTGTCTAATTGTTACCAAGCCTTATTATGGACCGGTCCCATATCTTTTCTGATGAATTGCAAGTTAATTTGTTTAGCTTCAGTTTTATCTGAGGCTATTTTGACTTTATTATTAAGTTTTTGTTTTTTAAAACGGACATAAATTTTTTGGTGTAATTTATGTTTGTTGTTGTTGTTTGATTTTGATGTTCGTCTTGACTTGCTTTCTTAATATTGGCATATCACATCAATCTAATGCATCATTTTTATTCCACTGAGTTATTTGCTTTGGAGGCTATCTTTTCGTTCATACACCAATTTCATTTGGTAGACAATTATGCCAAAATTGTGGATGAGTGGGGTCGGAACCTTATGTGCGATCGCACATTACGGAGCCTCCTTGTCAATAATAATACCAAGATATCTTGCTACATTGCTCTGAATGATAAGGCTTCCAGTTAATTGTAGCACGTCAACTAGACAAAAATGAAAATAATCCATTCCCAAATTAAATGATTTGAAGCTGAAGATATCATTAAAATGGTTTGTTATAAGATCTCTAACCATTTTCAGTCAAAATTCAAAAATCTGACCAAATCTATTTCGATCAAAAACCAAGAGAAGTTTGTAAAATGTTAGGTTCTCCATGGCTCCTCAAAACCTCAAAATTTCAAGAAAGGCTTAAATTGAAACATATTACACTAATGAGCATGAAATTTTACTATTCACAAATTTGTGAGAGAAACATCTCGATAACATTTAAGAAATGAAAAAAAGAGAAAATTCGGAACTAAAAAACATAGAAAAACAAAGCAATCAGTCGGAAACACTGCTGATAAGCAAGCCTCATTTGAGAATTACACAAGAACATATTGATTTATTGTAGATAAAAATTATCCCTCTGATACCTGTTTCTGTGTTGTAATTGAGAATTCTTACAGAATACTTACATTCAACCATAAATTTAGCGAATCAACTATCATAAAATGCATGCCTTTATCACCAAATTTACCACAACAAAAGTGAGCAACAAACTATAATTATATTACCTAACAAAGCGAACTGGTGAAGCGAACTTAAGCTTCGCTGTATAAGACTTCAAGGTCATGCATTTTAGTAATGGAGAATTCTGTAATTAGAGTTCATATGACTTAAGGCCTATTAAAGTCGTTTTAGTCAGTAATGATCTTATAAATGCACTTTTCATTTTGAAGTTCTCGTAAAATTTTGACAGAAAACAAAATTGAACAAAAAACTCAAAAACAATTGATGCACTTCAAAACATTCATTATTATAAAAATTGCGACATCGGCAAAAAATTCAAAAGCAAAGTTGTCTAAGGTAAAGAATTATAAACTTGCACAAAATTTTTCTGTTGCACTGCAGCAATAAAGTAAATGAACCAAACAAAGCTCTAATAGTAATTAAAAAATGGTAATTTACAAAAAAAAGAAAGTTACAAATTAAAGAAAGCTCCAAACCTAATAAAAGATTGAATACAAATAGTGAAAGCTTTTTAGATCATCAGCAGAATTAAAATAATCATAAAAACAATATATTAAGAATAACATTAAGACCTACATTTAAAACACACCTCTCATCCGAAAATTTTTAAATGAGTGTATGGGATTTGAATATACTAATAAAATCATTTGCTATGAGCAACAATAGCAATTGGCCTCTAGAATTAAAAAAAATCAAAAATGACATGCTTTTCTGCAGCTCCGAAAAAACTAATTACACCATAAAAGCAAGCATGTTACTATGGGAGCGCGCCTGTATGTATGTGTATCTTTATTTGTGTGCGAGCGTGTGTGTGTGTGTGCGTATGTATGTATGTGTGCGCGTGTGTCTCTTTTGTATGTGTTCATGTGCCTTTGTGTGTGTGTGTGTGTGTGTGTGTGTGCGTACGTGTGTGCCCGCGTGTCTGAGAGAGTGTGTGTGCGTGTGTGCTTGCGTGTGGATGAGTGGGTGTCTGGGTGGGTGGGTGCGTGCATGTGTGCACGCGCCAGTGTTTGCGTATGTGTGTGCGTGGTGTATGCGTGCACGAGTATTTGGGTGCGTGTGTATGTATGGGTGCATGTGTATGGTGTGTGTGGTTGTATTTGTATGTCTCAGTTTGTGAGTATGGCGTGGGTGCAGGCGTGAGTGTGTCTATTTGTGCATGTGTGTTTGTGATAAGGGCGGGGCGGAGTAGGTCTGCCTGTGTGTGTTTGCGTGTATGTGTATGGTGTGTGTGTGTGGTTGTATTTGTGTGTGCGTGTTTGTGAGTGCGGCATGTCTGTGTGGGCCTGCGCGTGTGTATGTTTGTGATTGTATGTATATACGGGTGCGTTCATATGGTGTGTTTGCATCTGTAAAATACTTTCCAGAAAAGGACAAGGAGATGAAGGATAAGAAATCTAACCTTACTCCTGCAGCAAGGTAAATGAAACAAACAAAACTCTAATATTGAAAGCTTTCTAGATGTTTAACGGAAACGGAACTATGATGAAAATAATATACTAAGAATAATATCAAGACCTTCATTTGATATATAAATATGAATGACAAAAAAGGAGTGAATGGGATTAAGAGAAACTTATAAACTCAGTTGCTATGAGCAACAATAAAAGTTGGCCTCTAAATTAGGTCTCAAGGCATTCTTTTGGAAGAATAAACGAACATATTTAATTATTTCATTTCGCAATTAATGGATTTTATTTCTTCGGAAATAATTTTTTTTCGATAAAAAAATTACTTAATTTAGCCTTTTTCTGTCTACTTGTTACCTGGTTTCATCAATGAGAAGTCAAAATTACATTATCGAAGTTCGAAGGTGCAATCAAACATATTTTGAAGGCCAAATTATGGCTTTACGGTTTCGAAAGCGTTTTCTGGCAAAATTTAACTGATTTTTGTTTGTTGTTCTTTTTGTAACTGCATAAAAATTGAATACCGACAGTTCTTAATTCCCATCTTTAGAAACACTGGTAATCGTAGACCTATGGGATATTTTGGTTGATTTCTATTAGTTTTCGTTACTTAAAAATAATTGTTTTTTTTAAAAGGCTAATTTTTCAAACTTACTGTTTTTGTTCTTTATTGTTTAATTGTTACCAAGCCTTATTATGGACCGGTCCCATGTCTTTTGTGATGAATTGCAAGTTATTTTGTTTAGTTTCAGTTTTATCTGAGGCTATTTTGACTTTATTATTAAGTTTTTGTTTTTTAAAACGGACATAAATTTTTTGGTGTAATTTATGTTTGTTGTTGTTGCTTGATTTTGATGTTCGTCTTGACTTGCTTTCTTAATATTGGCATATCACATCAATCTAATGCATCATTTTTATTCCACTGAGTTGTTTGCTTTGGATGCTATCTTTTCGTTCATACACCAATTTCATTTGGTAGACAATTATGCCAAAATTGTGGATGAGTGGGGTCGGAACCTTATGTGCGATCGCACATTACCGAGCCTCCTTGTCAATAATAATACCAAGATATCTTGCTACATTGCTCTGAATGATAAGGCTTCCGGTTATTTGTAGCACGTCAACTAGACAAAAATGAAAATAATCCATTCCCAAATTAAATGATTTGAAGCTGACGATATCATTAAAATGGTTTGTTATAAGATCTCTAACCATTTTCAGTCAAAATTCAAAAATCTGACCAAATCTATTTCGATCAAAAACCAAGAGAAGTTTGTAAAATGTTAGGTTCTCCATGGCTCCTCAAAACCTCAAATTTCAAGAAAGGCTTAAATTGAAACATATTACACTAATGAGCATGGAATTTTACTATTCACAAATTTGTGAGAGAAATTTCTCGATAACATTTAAGAAATGAAAAAAAGAGAAAATTCGGAACTAAAAAACATAGAAAAACAAAGCAATCAGTCGGAAACACTGCTGATAAGCAAGCCTCATTTGAGAATTACACAAGAACATATTGATTTATTGTAGATAAAAATTATCCCTCTGATACCTGTTTCTGTGTTGTAATTGAGAATTCTTACAGAATACTTACATTCAACCATAAATTTAGCGAATAAACTATCATAAAATGCATGCCTTTATCACCAAATTTACCACAACAAAAGTGAGCAACAAACTATAATTATATTACCTAACAAAGCGAACTGGTGAAGCGAACTTAAGCTTCGCTGTATAAGACTTCAAGGTCATGCATTTTAGTAATGGAGAATTCTGTAATTAGAGTTCATATGACTTAAGGCCTATTAAAGTCGTTTTAGTCAGTAATGATCTTATAAATGCACTTTTCATTTTGAAGTTCTCGTAAAATTTTGACAGAAAACAAATTTGAACAAAAAACTCAAAAACAATTGATGCACTTCAAAACATTCATTATTATAAAAATTGCGACCTCGGCAAAAAATTCAAAAGCAAAGTTGTCTAAGGTAAAGAATTATAAACTTGCACAAAATTTTTCTGTTGCACTGCAGCAATAAGGTAAATGAACCAAACAAAGCTCTAATAGTAATTAAAAAATGGTAATTTACAAAAAAAAGAAAGTTACAAATTAAAGAAAGCTCCAAACCTAATAAAAGATTGAATACAAATAGTGAAAGCTTTTTAGATCATCAGCAGAATTAAAATAATCATAAAAACAATATATTAAGAATAACATTAAGACCTACATTTAAAACACACCTCTCATCCGAAAATTTTTAAATGAGTGTATGGGATTTGAATATACTAATAAAATCATTTGCTATGAGCAACAATAGCAATTGGCCTCTAGAATTTAAAAAAATCAAAAATGACATGCTTTTCTGCAGCTCCGAAAAAACTAATTACACCATAAAAGCAAGCATGTTACTATGGGAGCGCGCCTGTATGTATGTGTATCTTTATGTGTGTGCGAGCGTGTGTGTGTGTGTGTGTGCGTATGTATGTATGTGTGCGCGTGTGTCTCTTTTGTATGTGTTCATGTGCCTTTGTGTGTGTGTGTGTGTGTGTGTGCGTACGCGTGTGCCCGCGTGTCTGAGAGAGTGTGTGTGCGTGTGTGCTTGCGTGTGGATGAGTGGGTGTCTGGGTGGGTGGGTGCGTGCATGTGTGCACGCGCCAGTGTTTGCGTATGTGTGTGCGTGGTGTATGCGTGCACGAGTATTTGGGTGTGTGTGTATGTATGGGTGCATGTGTATGGTGTGTGTGGTTGTATTTGTATGTCTCAGTTTGTGAGTATGGCGTGGGTGCAGGCGTGAGTGTGTCTATTTGTGCATGTGTGTTTGTGATAAGGGCGGGGCGGAGTAGGTCTGCCTGTGTGTGTTTGCGTGTATGTGTATGGTGTGTGTGTGTGTGGTTGTATTTGTGTGTGCGTGTTTGTGAGTGCGGCATGTCTGTGTGGGCGTGCGCGTGTGTATGTTTGTGATTGTATGTATATACGGGTGCGTTCATATGGTGTGTTTGCATCTGTAAAATACTTTCCAGAAAAGGACAAGGAGATGAAGGATAAGAAATCTAACCTTACTCCTGCAGCAAGGTAAATGAAACAAACAAAACTCTAATATTGAAAGCTTTCTAGATGTTTAACGGAAACGGAACTATGATGAAAATAATATACTAAGAATAATATCAAGACCTTCATTTGATATATAAATATGAATGACAAAAAAGGAGTGAATGGGATTAAGAGAAACTTATAAACTCAGTTGCTATGAGCAACAATAAAAATTGGCCTCTAAATTAAAAAAAGAATAAAATCAAAAATACGTCTCTTCTGCTGCTTCAAAAAAACAATTACACAGAAAAATTGTGCGTGAGACTACGGGCGCGCGCGCCCCGTGTGTGTGTGTCGTGTGTGCGAATATGTGCGTGCGAGTTTGTTTTTTTTCGTGTGCCTGGTGTATGTCTGTGCGTGTGTATATTTGTGTGTGTCTCTACGCCTCTACGCGCGTGTATGTTTGTGGTGTGCCTGCGTGTGTGGTTTGTCTTTGTATTTGTATGTGTGTACCCCAGAGTGGATATGGGTGGACTGAGGATGTATGGAGGGCGTAAGTGTTTGGGTGTGAGGTCACTGAAGGCGGTCAAATTGTTAAGACTAAGAACAGACCCTCACACCATGAAACTGTCCCTTCAAAACAGTTTAGGGGATTCGCATCCTCAGAGACTGGTAAGGCTCGAAGAGAAAATAATGCAATCCGGCGTTACCTGTTCATCCCAATTTCGAGGACTAAAAATCAAATGGGTCAGATCAGAAATCGGTCAAGCAAAAAACCGCAGAGGAAAGACCACAGGACTATTATAATTGCAACAAACTTCACTTGAAAGCAATTGATATTAAATTAAAATTGAGATCCTAGAAAAAATCTCTGTTCGGTTTTAATCAGAATTCAATTATCTGAAAAGCAGCAACTTAATGTGCAGATTAAGCCGAAGGATCAGTTTGTAAGTAACTCAAAATAGGTATGAAAAAAGGTTATTAGCAAACAATTCAATTGGATAGTTTCATTGAGAACCATCAGAAAAAAATGAATAGCTTGACTATTTTATAAGATAAAAAAAACCGGAAAAAAGAGGGAGTTTTAAAAAGTATGTAATAATTTTTTATCACTTTAGTTAGAATTAAACAACAAAAAAGTAAACCTAGGAGAAAATGTAAGAACTGGAGCGCTTGGACATAACACAAAGCAATCAACATTTCCAATAGAAAACATTTTTTTCGAACTGACAAGAAAAATTACTTTTATAACCAGTCAGTTAAAATTTAAAAGTTTCAACTAACTGCTAAACAAAAGATAGCACAAGTCCTGAATTAAAAAGCAAAGAATTGATTTAACAGATGACCCGGCAATAAATATTTTAAAGCAACATCAAACAAAGGCAGTTAACAAAGCGCCTGACCCAAGAATGAACAAATGCGCAGAAATGAACAAAAAATCTGAACATAACTGACGAACGTCGGGCGAACTTCTCTCAAACTACCGGCGAGTGGTTGGCTTCGTCAGTAGCAAGCTACGGTTTAGTGAGGCTAGCCTTAGCCTAATTGAAGGGACGTGAGGTGACGGCGAGCGCAGCGGGGGTGGATGCAGCAACGGTGGGGGCCTTGGCTTCATGTGGTCACATTTTTACGGCATGAACGATGTGGAGAGGTGGGGATTGGGCGGGGGTTGAAGTGAAAGGCGTGATGTGGGGCAGGAGTGAAAGGGGTGTCAAACTCTAAGAACCGCCCTTCACACCATGAGCCTACATCTCCAATGCAGTTTCTATGAAACGCATACTTGGACACTAGTGAGCTGAAATGCTCTAGGAGAATTAAATGCCCCCTTGGCGTTACCTATTTATCCCGTTTTTGAGGACGAAAAGTCAAATGGGTCAGACGGACAATCGGTCAAGCAAAAAAATTGCACAAAAAAGACCACAGGACTAATATAATAGCTACAGACTTCGTTTGAGAGCAATTAAAAACCATTAGAAAGCTTACTCGTCCAAGATTTAGTGTTCGAAGAAAATCCTAAAATAACAGCAATTTTTAAAAATATATACTCTATGCGTCCTCAGAATTAGTACATAATACAAATAACCTTGTGGGTATCAATGGAGACAAAGCAAAAAAAAAAGAGGCAATAACTGAAGAAAATTGGCAAAAAACAAAACTTCTAAAAACCAGTGCCGTGAAAATAAGAGAACCCCAGAACCAGAAATTGGGCCAATTTTCAAAACACCTGTCCAATATCGGAGGAAGTACTTCTAAACTTAATACACGCTTCCAATTGCATTAAATACAACGGACCTCGAAGTAATTGAACCATGAACCAAAACACCAACAGAGGTAGTAAAATGGCTAGATGAAACAATAGCATTCCATCACTAGAGCAGTGCAAAGCACAGAAAACAACGCCTTCCAAGGATTCTTCCCCAGTATTAAGATGTCCACTTTACCGCAGCCGAAGATCGACCGCATATCACCCGATAAAGGGTAAAATAAAGAAGAGTCACCATGAGCAAATTGTTAACAGGCAATAAAACGCGCAATCAACGCCATGGAAAAAAAACCACCCAATTTTAGACAGAAAACAACCCCCCCCCCCCCTCCACGGAAATAAAATCCCATTTTAAATTGAAATTTTGGTCGCGACAGTTTTTTCAGTTGTTATAGTTTTTATATCACGTCCCGCAATTTATCACAGATGCTGGTTCCTATAAACGTCTCCAAGTCTCTCAAATATGTTGAGCAATCAAAAAAAATTAAACCACTAAACGAAGGAGCCAAAATAACCTGACGGAAAGAGTGGTAGCATTGAAATAAAAGTCGCAGTATTTTGTAAAAGAGAGATGACTTTTTTAAATGTCGAAAGATTGTGACCCAGCAAGCACGCCTTGCAATTTGAATCTATAAAATCTGCAACTACAGACAAACATATAATGAGTGTTTGTTTAACCAGGAGGCATAAAAAACCGCAATTCGAAATTATATACCTCTGTGTGGTACTATCATGCCTTACTTAATGGTGCTAAAATATTGTCTTATAGCCAAGAACTAAAGTCATTAGCATTAAGCCCAAATAAAACATAGTTAAAACCAACTAAATTCAGTTGAACCTTAAAAAAACTTTTAAGATATCAAATATTTGTCTAAGTTTCGAGATATGAACCAATGCTTACTGACTGATTTGTAAAACATTTTTTAACTTAAAATGTCCCAATTTGCTGGAAATGAGCATCTGAACTCCTAAAAAATTATTACTACAATAGATACTCTTTTTCAACCCAACTTCCAATACTCAGATTTCAGCAAAAGGGATAAAATTAAAATAAAATTTGACCTTCAGTTCTCCACTAGTTAAAAAAGAAAATTCAGATCAGTCTCGGGCAGCTAAGCTTTATGTTCTGGCGCATAATTGAATACCTGAGTTATCTTATACTTTGAGGAACTTAGAGGTGTAAAGCTATCTGTGTGAGGATGAGCTCTCGCTTAACCATAGCTTCAGGTTGACCATAGCCTGGCCACTCTTGGCTGCGATGATCGTACCACGTGAAAGTCTCAGACACAAAAAATGTGGCCATAGTCACCAAAAAAGAACACTCATACTCATGAAATGAACAGTCTGAGATGTGGGGGAAAAATAGAAAAAGGACAGCTGAGATCAGGCTACTGTTAATGCATCGCTGACTAAAAGCCTAATGCTGCTCTGCTGCGATTACGCAGCAACAAAATTATTATTAAGAACTCACAGGTGTATGGTTCCCAATTGGTGTATTAGGAGGGTTCTGGGCGGGATTCGAACCACCACCTCGAGATGCGGAATTTCCCGCGTGGTTGCCACTTATTGGCCTGACAGTGGTTTGTTGCTGCCGTTGGCCCAGAAGATGCTGCTGCTTTCTAGGAATTGACGCCGCGCTACCCGGTCTTGCATTTTGTCCGCTGGAATTTTGCTGGCTTCCTTGTTCGGCAAATAGGAAACTACCGTCAATGTACTGGCTAGCAACGGCGGGGGGTGAACTGGTAGGTTTGATGAAATTATTGTAATAACCAACTGAGTTATTACTGATATAAACTGGCGGTTTGTGCTGGTTTGAGAGGTTATCATACGTTGGCAATGGAGCTTGGCGCTTATTGGCTGACATGTTTTCACGAATGCTTTCCCAAAGAGCGTTAATTTCTTCATCAGTCGGGGTTTTGTTAAGATGGTAATCATTATCACTATCAGAATTGATTGCAGACTTATGTTGGACTTGAGCATTTCGAATGTCTTCAATTTCTACCGGAACATTTTGAGATGCCGGAGGTTTCAATGGAGCACTTTTGGACCCTGTTGACTTTCGACTTCTATCGGGCGATTCGGCCACTGACCTCGTTCCTCTAGCTGACACGGCTCTAGCATGTGACCTTGGCAATCGCTCATCAATTTCGTCTTTGCTTTGCACTTGGACTGTCTCGGCAAACCGAACTGATCGCTTAGCAGATACAGATCGCTTTTCGCTAACTGGAGTCGGCGTTTTGGCAAGACGCTTGTTACTTTGGATATCCAAGCTGTCTTTGACAGTGATCGGACAACTCTCAAGACTGGGGGATCTCTTAAGGATACTCTTAGGACGAACTAAATGCTCCTCAGAGGCTTCGAGCTCCTCAATTTCATCAGCATTCGACCCATCAAGCAACCTGTCAAAAGGCGACGAACTTCTGATTTCAGGTCTAGATTTTTGACTTCCAACGGAAGCGTCGGAATCCTGTCTAAAGTTCGAACCTTTCGGTGGTCTTCCAGAAACAGAACTGGTTGAAGTACTGGCAATATCAGGCTGATGATGAACAGAACTCTTCGACGTTTGATGCTTTTGGGCACTTTCGGTTTCATTCGTACTTCTGTTTCCAGAATTGGAGTCCTTGTCTTTGGCAACCGGCACTGGAATCATTGACTTTTGCAACTGGGGTTGCGGCGTATTATCATCAGATTCATCGGTTGTTATATTTGAATCGTGACCTGTGTTTTGACGCATTTCGCGATCCGCAGACACAACATAATGATAACCGTTCGGGCTGTTTTTGTTCAATTCTTGAGGCATAACAAGTGGCTCGTACAACTTCTCGACGTTACTAGTCGAGGTCGTTTCATTTGACGATACGGACTTCTGGCTGTTATTATAAATCGAAAACTGTGGATCGATAACATGAGCTACTGTGGCTACAGGTTGCTGAGGAATAACAGCATTTTGAGACAAACCATTCATGTACATCTTGGCCGAGTGCTTCAAATCTTTAGCAGTTAAATTTTGTTCACTTTTAGAATTAAAAGGTTGTGATAAATTAGAGTCAAACATATTCTGTTCTCCGATATCCTTTGATGAAATGTTGTGGTCCTGACGAGACATCTGAGGAGCTGACTGAGAATCATTTCCGACCTCGCTACTCGGAGGTGTGCTAGGAACAGGCGCAACTTCGGCAACGGGTTTCGGGCTCACGGACCCAGGTGAGTCCCATTTTCTGATTGGCGTGTATGCTATGTACTGTAAGGGTGTCTTTGCTTGAGCTACGTTGCTGCTAGCATGAACAGTTGGTCCTGGTTCCTGTTTCAAAGGTTTTCCAGTTACTTGCGCGGTCGGGTTGGAATTTTCGGATTTGACAGAAGTAACTGGATGCACTACCTGTTGAGCAATTAAGTCATCCGGAATCTGATTATCATCTACAGGTGATGACTTAACCTCGTTAGCTTTGGCAACCGTGTTGGCTGAATTAACAGGTAACGGCTTTCGTTTAACCTGCTGCGTGTTACCAGTCGGTTTATGAATAATGATCGACTTAGTTATTGATTCATTTTCGGTCCCGTTTTTCCCTGGCTCTGAAGTGTTATGAGTACCCGGGGGTGCTACATCTGTCTGGTTTTCCTCAGTATTACTGGCAGGACTCATTAGAGTTTTCGCCTGTTCAGCTGAAATTGTACTTGTGCTATGAGGAGTTCTAAATTTGGACCCGTTTGGAGTTGGCGGCTTGCCATTGAGCGGCGACTTCCCATTTGCATCCGATCCTGATTTCTCATCATCGCGAGGTTCCGGGTTCATAGGGCGTTCTTGTACATTTTTGCGCTTCTGCGCCGGTGCTTTTTCATCGTCGCTACTATCCGAATCACCATCGAGAGAATCTTTCACAATCTTAGAATCACTAGACGTTGCACTAATGTTGGATCCATTTTTGTTCATTTCAACGGTCAGAACAGCCGAGTTGTTCAGGGCTCTCTGGAACTCCTCGACTGTTTTCTGTTGCATCTCTACCAGTTTCTTCTGCTGCAGTTCCAGTTGTTTCTCGAAAGCGCTTCTGCTGCTTTGAGCGTTTATTTGGGACGAGGAAGCAAGTCCCTCCCGCCCATTTCCATTGGCTATTCCTTGTTGAGGAGAAGCGCGTGGTATTACAACTGGCGGCTTCGTAGATTTGGGTGTGGCTGAGTTGATCTGATACGTTTCTCTAGTAAATTTTTCCCGCTCAGATTCCTGGTTGCCATCTGAAACGTAAAAAACTAAAAAAAACTATTCAGTTTGTTTTGATTAATTGTCCTATATTTATACTATACATTTATAAAGGGTGGTTCATACAGCTTTTAAAATAACTGACCTAATCGCAGTTCATAAATATATATAAAGGCCAGAAAGAAAACAAAACAAAAAAAACTAAGCATGAAAAATAAAAGTGAACAATTTAACTTCAGGAAGCGCCAAATAGTGCCTAAGATGAGTTCCACTGCCACAGTTGCCACTGTTTTTTTTCCGCCGGTGGACATGACAATATACAACTGTTCCCACAATTTAAAAAAATGTGAGAACTATTCGCCAGCGCCACTTTTTTGTTTAGCCAATTTTCGAATTAAGGCATCCCAGACTAACATATGTGGATCTAGACCAATTATGTAAAAGCACACCATGGTAATCATTTACAGCAAGAGATAAACAAGAAGGCTCGCTTGTTCTGTGCGTGGTACAAAATGTTCCCAAATTCGCAATTGAAAGCATAGCATAAAATCAGCATAGCAAACAAAACATCAAAAATGATGTTACAGAAACGTTTAAATTAGCACCAAAAATTGTTTTTATCAAACTGCTACGAAGAAAAAAGAAAAGTTATTTTCCATAAATCAAAACAGAAAAATAGGACAATAATCGAGTTTTCAGAAGCACCAAAAACCCTTCAATTACGAAACACTTATTTGCACTCAAATTAGGATAAATATTAACAAAAAAGTTTTCTCAAAACGTGTTATAAAAAATCACGAACCCTCAGATAGTTTTTGACGATTGACGATTCTGATTGCGCTCCATCAGTCTTTTCCTATGAATCCTTGGGGAACTGACGATTTTTCAAACAATTCTAACGCCAAATTGATTACTTCTGATTCAACGTTTACTAGTTCTCACTCTCCAAATTTCTCAGCAAGAACCTTTTAGTCAAAAACATTGGTATAAGTGACTGTATAAAGCAAAGTATTTTAAAAACAAACTGTCTACAACGAGAAAAACAGAGCAAAATAGAGGGAAGACATGTCAGAACGAAATTTAAAAAATAAAAAGATGTTTTAAAAAAAGGTCGTTTCTAAGCACGTAATCTCCAAGACAACAAATGAAACTGAATTAACAGAAACTGCCTCGCTTAAAAGCTAATTGTCATTATAATGCAAGGCGCAAAAAATTACCATGAATTGGAGAAATATCAACAATTTTTCAAAACAATTAATTTTAATCTCAAAAAAAATATCTGAGTTTCAAAACTTAATTCACGCATTTGACGATAAGCACAACAAGCATTAGACTGATACTTTTCGATAACAGTCAAACTGATATTGAAAGGGCTAACACTAAGAACATCCGTCAAAGCATGGCAGGTCAGCAAAAACTGGAAAATCTGATTTCACTCTTGTCTCAAAAATATCCGCTCCAGCCCTGAAGCTTAAAGTCTCTTGCGCTTACCTGCACTTCCGCAGTGTGAGTACCCGCTATGCTACCTGATGTACTCTACCAAATTTGACTTCTAATTGACCTCAAACTCTTCAAAAGTTATGAAGAATTCTTTAAAAATATATTGCAACTAAAAACATATGAAATTGGAACATATCAAAACATATAAAACATATGAAAAACATATGATATTGCAACTAAAAACAATCTAAACTATATGAAATTGGAACTCAATAAAAGCTTACTGAGTACGTGAAGCTCCTCCTAACGACTTGAAGTTTATCTCACTTGTAGTTTTACCAAATAACAAATATGAGAAAACAATCATAAGTGGCAAATAATTGATCGAAATTTTCAAAAATTTCTTAATAAGTATCTGATTTCTATTTCATACCACGTGAAGTGCAGTCCAAAAACGTAAAAAATGCAGAATGAATAATTGTTGATTGGTGTTCAGTGAACAGTTCAAACGGAATAGTGCAAGCTAGCACTAAAACTGAAAATTTCTCTTATTTTTGGATTCGAGATGAAAAACCTCTAAAATTTTTTTTTCATTTTGCCTATTTTTCTTTTTAACAATTAACTATTAACAGACAGATCTCATTTTCCCAGTTTACCCACACTAAACAAAAATTGAAAACAAACTGAACGTAGGTTGCAAAGTTGGGTTAACACAGTTGAGGGACGGGTTAGAAAATCATAAAAATGTCTAAAAATTGGATGAGACTTTGTCGCAAAGATTTTTTCCCCGAAAAACGCATTTTTTAAATTCCTGTATTATATGAAGACGTTGAAAAAACATTAGGATACTTCTTTCTCAGATAAACTCTTGAAAATGAATTTTTACCAAAATTTAGCTAAATTTAATAAAAAATGAAGCTAAATTGTCTGAAATTATCGGTTTCCAAAAAGCAAAATTCCAAAACATTCTCTTTATAGTGAAACTCTGGACGCAGAAAGCTTCAAATTGATGCCTCACATGCTAGCTTGGGATGCCCCCAAAAGAGTCAAAAATTGTCTCAACAAAAAATGGGGCTAGCATAGTTCTAACATTTTTTTTTCAAAAACCGTTTCCATTTTCGAGTGATATTTATTTAAGACGTTCAAGAGAGTGTACACTGCCTTCAAATGATTATTTATTTAACATAAAAGAGAATTCAGTGATTTTTACATTAAAATACGCAACGATTAACTGTTTTCATTCGCAACGATTAATTGTTTTCAATGAATTAGGATTTATATTAGAGTTTTACAGAATCAGGACATAGACAAATTTGCTTAATGAAGTCCGAAACACGGATCCGAAACAAAAAATATCAGAAATTAGAACCCACTTGAATGTTTTGTTGAATGTTGTGTTTGTTGTTGATGTTGCGCGAATATTTTTTGTTGCAAGAAGGTTGAATTTGCGGTCTGTGCTTTGTGCGATGAAGAATTTTCCAGCGGTACAATAGTGGTTGTGGTGGCACTGTTTGAAGCGGCGACCGCTGACGTCACAACAGCACTCTCAGGTCTGAAATGCCAAAAATAAAGCATCAATAACGTTTTAAAACGTTATGTGTTTCAAATTAAGTTTCAGCCCTCAGGATCGAAGTTTTGCATTTCATAAGATGAATGGATATTTTTTCTGTTTTTTCTGTTATTTACAACCCCTCTTATGAAAAAAAAAGCATAACAGTAATTCATTATGAGATAAATATAGATGTGCTGGGGGGGTTACAAAAGATATCCACTGAGCTATGGGGCACAGCACCAACCTTTTGCCCTTAAGATGTGACTGATAAGGCTGGATGTTGTATGTCTCAGTCACAATCCTCAATTTATCCCTGGCTAGCGGGGTTTGGGGTGTGCTGTAGGCACCTGCAGAACTGCTTCTGGCACCACCATTACCCACATTCACAGCACTGGCCGTTCCAGAGTTGAAACTGTTGCTAAGGTTCACATCTTGACCTCCCCCTCCTGCTCCTCCGGATCTGAGTTGTCCCAGATCTGTGGGGGATTCATCACCGTAGTTGAATGGCCCAGTGGTGTTATGAGTGTTTCCTCTGATGGAGAATTGAGATGCAGATCTGATGTAGTGATGGAACCCAGGAACGTATTGTTGTTGAGCATAGGGTGAGGTGTTGTTGTTTTGATCTTTACTCAGCAGAGAAGAACCTGAAACGAGATGAAAATTAATTCCGATTCAAATAGATATAAATATATTTGTAAAGTATTTGATTTTATTCTGCCAACAACCCCACCCCCGCCCCGATCCTGCTTATTGGGCATATAACTTTTACCCCCCCCCCCCCCCGAAGCACTGAAACTATAGATAAAACAAATATCTGTTCTCTTCCTTTAGGCCTGCTTGATATCTTTCTAAATCGAAACATGTAAATTAAGAAAATACAACAGCCGGATGATTAAACATGTTATCCAATCAATTGATTATCTTTAAATAAATCTGCATCTGTAAACATAATAATGCATTCGCAGAATTTTTAATTGGTTCTTCTTAATTGGTTTTTTTGGTTCTTCCTATTGTAGGTAAAAATAGGACATGAAAGATCCAACCTGTCGGCTCAAGGGTACACTCTCATGCTTATTTAGCAAACAATCTGTGAGTTTTTAAAATATATTTAAAGATAGAAGTCTGCATTTTAGAAGCCCGCGTGAACAAATCGAAAATTCATGATGCGAAAATTCAAGGCAAAAATTTGTGATGAAAATTCATGATACTTTCGTGGCGTGTTCGTGGATGCAAGAAAAATTGAACCATGAAGCGCCAAAATGTGAAGCGTTAAATTTAACTGTGTCAAGACGAGCAGCGAATTCCAGCGTCTCTTCGAATAAAAAATACAGTCGAAAATAGAAGATTTCGGATCTATTCTGTCCCCCCCCTCCCCTCCCCTCCCCTCCCCTCCCCCCCCCCCAGCTTAGTGAGCATAAATTTTTTATTACCCCCAGACGCACGTGCTAATTTCTTACATAGCAACGTGCTATATAACAACATAGAATTTGTAACTGGGGGTCATAAAAAACACTGGGGGGGGGGGGGGGCGAAACAGAATAGATCCAAGATTTCGTCAAAATAGGCGCCATGATGCGCACACATTTGATCAAATAAACTGAATGAGACGTTTCCAAATTGCCATTTAACAGTCACCCGCTTGTACAAAAGACTAACAGAATTTACTCAAGTATAGCTTACGTAGAAGTTAGCCTGTTAGGCCATGGTTGATAATAAGTTAGCAGATTTTAGTCTTCAAATTTATTATCGAAATAACCGTCGTCAGTATTAATGAAGTAGGTTGTTATAACTATACCTTGAAATGCGTCTGGACTTTTGGAATTCTGACGAGGGAAAGAGCTGGACCTGTCAAACTTCTGAGTCTGTATAGTTCTGAGAGCATCTTCTACTGATATACTTCTGGGAGGAGTTCTAGGACGAATTCCTACAATCAAATTATCACATAAGACAAAAAGTGATTGCTAGAACGTTGTTTCGACCCTAGCATGTCGCTTTGTTCGGGGTAGTTCCGGGTAGTTTTTGTTCTTTCAACATCGCTGCATCAAAAAGTTTACTTATAAAGTCATAAAATATATAATTAAAAATTCAGTCCATTCCCGGATCGAGTTTTCCCGAAAATGATGTCAGAAATGCGATGAAAAAATTCGGGTCTTTCCCATTATAGCGTCCCACGAAATTAAGGCCCCCATTATCGTATAATTACCATGCTTGGGGGTATACGTTATATGACCACTAAGCTTGAGGGGGGGGGGGGCTATAATGGTAAAAACCCAAAAAATCAGCGGATACATTTTACAGAATTATCCGCCTAATGTGCTAAATTTTCAGCATATATATTCCATAAATTTACCAACTGTCAAAACATTCAGCGGTTGATTCAATCAGACATATAAACTGAAAATATATTTTTAGCGGCTGTGAGCACTTTTCTTACATCTTTTCAATTTCAACACATTCCTATAAATCTTGTAGCAGAACTCAAATAAAAAATGTTGAGAATTTTGCATTTTAAAAGCAATAAAAGAAGTTTCAAAATTCGAAATTTGCCTAAAACACCACGTATTAATACAATTTCAACCAGTATTTTGAGTGATATTTTCCCGTTTACGCCTAAATGAGACTCGTAACATCCCCTCGCTCAATTTTTTCGGACAATTTGACAATTTCAGCGGCTCGTTTTTCAAAATTTCTTATTTGTACGATTAAGCTTAGCGTAGAATTTGTCATGGCACGGGTTTAGAAAATACTCTTTTTGGTGACCAAATTGTCGAAATCGTCGGATTTTTTGGAGCTAAAATAAACAAGGCGGCTCGTTAATGTGCGTTCGCACATGATGTTCCGACCCGAGCTCATCTACATTTTTGACTAAAATGTCAACCAAATCAAGAGATAACAAAAATAGATGTTTGAGTTTAAAACAATCGTTACACATTCTATCTACTAATTGAATTACTAATGCCATGCTTCATTACAGCACCAACGTGACCTGACATTGAAGAGACTAGAAAAAAAATAGCACCAACAAAATTTTGGCGGCAAAAAATGAATATCTAAATTTAAAAGCACCTGGTAACAACGTCAAAATGCAGTCAGATAAAACCTTAACTACACAAGTTTACCTTTTACTAACTATACAGCAGATGAAAAGTTTTCTTAACGAGACTAGGTAACAAGCCGACAAAAAGAACGAACAGTGAGGCGAAACTTAAAAATTAATCAACATTTTTTGCACCAAGAAAATTCAAAAATCTTAAAAAACATTGGTTTTTAATAAAAAAATCCTTGATAAATTACTAAAAAGTCATTACAAAACCAAAAGCACCCGTCTGTGGTCAGACTATGCCATAGAAACAAACTAAAGAGAAACTCAAAAAATTACAAACGATTTGCGAAAACACAAACCTTTGCTACCATTAAAATCAATAGCTATCATCTGAATATGTATTTTTAATTCAGTTGTTATTTCTGCTATTTCAGTTGAAGGATTTATACTGAAAGATTAAATAAGTTTACTTGGGCCACATTTAAAAACCATTGGGATCTGTTATTACGCGATTGTTCTGAAGGAAGAGAAAAAGAAACGCAAAAAATGGCCATTCAATAAACGTTCAGAAAAACGAAACAACAGTGGCACATAATATCAATATATATGTTATTTCTTGAAATACACGAAATTCGATGGGACATCTGATTGATGAATAGAAGTTAAATTTGACGAAAGGAACCTATTCGCTATATACTGAATGTTTCGAGCAACATCATTCATTCAGTCCTCAATTACAAGCCTATGAGATCTGTGAGCAATTTACGGCTACCTAAAGAACAAAAACAGCGAATTCAGGAAAAAAAAATGAGCGACAAAAGGGTCGAAGGCAATAAAAAAATGAACTTTTCACTAAACACTCTTCAATTTTAAATTAATTTTTCAGGAGCAATGGGAAAACCTTTTTTATCAATATAATTTCAAAAAATCAACAAATATAAACAAATACATTAGACGCACGAAAATTGCGGGAAAACACGTATTATCAACGCCATTAAATTCATTAGCCTTCAACGGAAGCCAGTATATACAATACATGATGCCTCGAGGGGACAATAAGTTTTTTTGCCAATCGTATTTCATCAATAAGACCTTACAACAAGTTAATGACTATGAAAACAACAACAGAGAGAGGCAAAAACCACAAATTCAGTAGAAAAGTGCCTGAAGAAAATGTCGAAGCAACTCAAATCATAAGCTCTTCCCTGAAAACTTTATTTATGATCCGTTGAACTTCTTCCCTAAACCAATAGGGACTCTCAGCAGTAAGATGATGTGATAAGATTTCAAAAGGATCGAAAAACAAAATAAAGTACCCAAAAAAAATATGAATTCTCGTGGCATTGATGTTTTAAAACTAATAGGTAGAAGATAAAACCGCTAACCAGATTAATTTTGGCTATAGTAGAACGGAAATGGATTCTGTTAGAACCAACAATGACCAAGAGTATTCACGAAAAAAAATTAGGAATGGTTGAATTTCAAAAAAGTTTCGAAAAATTATTTTTAAACCCTTAACAGCCAGTAAACTCAATCTTTCATCGGAGCTCAATGACGATGCTCAGATATAACCCATAGGGAGGAAAATGATGTCTGTCATGCATAGATAGTTAAAAAGACATCACAATAAGTCTTATGACAGAAAACAATAACAAAAACAGCAAAAACTAAAATTCAGTAGAAAAATGCGAGAAGAAAGTGTCGAAGACAATTAAACCATTAGCTATTCTCTGAAAACTTTCTCTGTGATCCACTGAACGTCCTCTCTAAGCCAATTGGATTACAATAATCTTTGGATAATGTGATAAAGAGTTCAAAAGTGACCAATAATTCAAAAAATCCAAAAAAAAATTTAAAAAAATTGAAATCTTTGTCATTGAAGTCATATAACCAATAGCTAGAAGATAAAACAGCTAAACAGAATATTTTTAGTCGCAGTAAAAAGCAAGTGGGTCCAGTCAATACTGAAACTCACTAACAGTTCAAGAAAAATTTAGGAATTGTTATTGTTCAAATAAAATTTTCGAAAAATGATTTTTATTTTAACAGACATTAAATTCAATAGCTTTCAACGGAACTCAATAAAAACGCTCAAAGATGCCCCGGTGGCAGTACATTTATGTTTGTCATGCATAGGTATTCATTATGAGATCACAGTAAGTATAATGACTATTAAAACAACAAAAAAAAACAGGAGAAAACCAAAAAATCAGTAGAAAAGTGCAAGAAGAACGTGTCGAAGCCATTTAAACCATAAATTTTTGTTTAAAATTTTTATTGGTCATCCACAGAACATCGTTTTTAAGCTAATGGGAACTGTCAATATTTGGATAATGTGATAAGATTTCAAAAGTAACCAATAATACGTAAAAATCCAAAAAAAATTTTAAAAAATTGAAATTTTTTGTCATTGAAGTCATATAACCAATAGATAGAAGATAAAACCGCTAACCAGTTTAGTTTTGGTTGCAGTAGGAAGGAAGAGGGTGCTCTCACCCCTGGACTGACTTACAATTCACTATAATAAGATTATGATTCTTTAATATTCAAAAAAAAATTCGAAAAATTATTTTTTAAGTCTTAACAGCCATTAGCCGCCCCCTCAATGAAATAGACATGTTCACTTAATGCTCATTATGGAACATATTGCACTGTTAGTCAATGAATCCCTACCATAGGACTCCAAAAAAAATAGTAAAACTTCAAAAAGAAATTCAAAATTTCATTCAAAATTACGAAAACTCAGAATCGAAGCCAAAAAAAACATGAGCAATTCCTTGAAAACGACGTTTTTTGTTCATTGCGCTTCATTCGACTATAAAGGAGTTTTGTCATTAATAGAACGTCGATATAAAATGTGACTTGTCTCTAGGTGACTTAAAAAAGCAAAAAAGAGAAAAGTTTTATTAAAAAAGGGCTCTCAATTAGAGTTCGATTTTTTTTTGATAGTGAACTTCCCTATGAGACCAGAACTAGTCTTTCTATCGCCTTGCATTCAACTTTTAAGAACTCAAAATTTATTCTTTTTATAGAAATTTGAATTAATGTTTTCGTAAAAAAGATCTTAGTTTGAAGAAAATTGTACTAAAAGTGAACAATCATGCTAAAGATCCCATTGTTCACACAAAACTTCAATCCTCGATAACTCCTCGAAAAAAACGAAATTCAAAAAAATCTTTTTACTTTTGAATTCTACGCTGGACCAGCTTTTTAATGATACCACTCACATTTCTCTACGACGAATATATCGATCGGCCAAAATTCACTGAACAAAAAAAAAAAACCCATTTGAGTATATAGTTCCTTCCCCCACAAGTGGGGTCGGAACAATAATTTTGTTGACACGTTTCTAATATTTGGTCACAGTAATAATTTTGAACAATAATTGATTTAAATAATTATAAAAATTTAAAATTAATGGCATCTTCAGTAGTATTCAAAAAATTTTTGTTGTCTTCGGTTTTCCAGTATAAATACTGTTTGACTTCTGCCAACTATTAGAGTATCGATATTCGCTTCATTGTTTTCTTGTGGGACAAATATTGACAAAACAACAAAGAGCTCTCAATATTTTTGGGTTCTGAGCAAATTGCAATTTTCAAAAACCCTTTTTGCTAATAAATGACAACTTAATGAAACATTAATCGAGCAATGGCACTTAATTTCTTCCAAAAAGGAAAAACAAATTCAGATCAAATCAGTGAAAACTTACAAAATTAAATTTGATTGACATATATTGTTCAAAAAATTGTATCGTTTTTAGAAATATCTGAACAACAATTTCATTTTCCTATCCTTCCTACTATACGCTGGTAGAGGACCATTTTTACGCTTTCTATGAAAGCTCAAAGACAACAGAAATAATCGGTCAAAAAGTAATTTTGAAGTGTTTTGTAAAATATAGTAGCCATATAATTAATTTAGGCTCACTTTTTGCACCAAAAACAAATTAGGAACATGGACAACATTATCTTGACTATCAAATCCAATTCATTTTGATCCTACGCAGCTACTGTTAAGTCTCTCTAGAATTGATTTTACAAACGAAACAAGGAGGCTCGGTAATGTGCGTTCGCACATAATATTCCGACCCCGCTCATCCACGTTTTGATTTAATTGTCTAATAAATGAAGAGATAGGAAATTTTCAAAAAATCACACACTGTTTGAAAATTGGGGTTTGAGGTATCATAACAAACTACTAAATGACTCGAATAACGCCAGACCGCATTAGAGTGCAGATGAGAACTCTCATTGAAAAACAAAGACAAGACAAACAATAAAATAGAAATATAAATTACGGCAATAATTACCTCTTTTGAAAACAAGTTGGTCATTACGTAAAAATACAGTGCGATAAACAGATAAACTACATACATTCTTTTATTCTTCGGTACACAGCAGATCGGACCTCTCTTTAGAGCGACTTGTTAACAAGTCCACAAAAAAAATGGAGGCGAGGTTCAAAAATCCATTGAAGTTTTCGAAACCAAATTTTGAAAGTCATAATAACCATTAACTTAACTAAGAAGTAATTGATAGGTTTAAATATCACCCCTTAGGAAGCAAACCGGAAATGGCCTTTGGTAAAACTAAATCATACGACTTGTAAAAACAACAAATGCAGAAACAATACAAAGCTTACAAACATTTTACGAATAAACAAAGTACTGAGGCCAGTTAATTCGTTATCTGCTACCTGAATGTCTTTTATTGTTTCATTATTGTTAAGTCCCATTTGAAAATCAATAGGTCTAAGTTAAAAGACAGCAGAAAGAACCACAATTATTGACTACTTACGAAACTCGAGAGGAGTGAAGGTTCTTCTTACAAGAAACTAAAAACAGAATCATAAACAACCTGAACAAAAGAAATTAACCTGCACTTCATTAGATAAGATATGAAGTAAGATATGGTCGACAAGGAAGAGCAAAAAGGGGCAAAGTTCAAAAAACGTTTCCATTTTTGAAAACAACTAATTTCAAATCGATAAAACCAGTACGTATCATATAGAATTATTATGAAGGCTAATTTATACCTCATAGGGAGCAACTGAGACCTTTCAGCAACCATAAAATGTCAGACAACTAGCAAAAGAACGGAATAAGCGAAAAAAACAATTAAATTTAACAAGAAAGCCTTACCGCAACTGAAACCATAAGCTATTCACGAGAAACAATAAAAATCTTTAATTGCTCATTTTTCACCGCCAATCACACTTATGAAAATGCGCAGTACCAAAGCCAAGAAACCATTAGTTCAAAATAAAATACCTAAAAGATTGAATTTCGTTGGAGGATGCAAGCTGTCGTCACAGAGACCAAGCTATATAAATGAGAAAAAAAGATATGTGACAAAGCTCAAGAATCCATTGATTTTTAAAACAAAAAATTTATTGTCAAAAACCAAACATATCATAATATTTCAGTTTCAAAAATTAACTTGAAACCACTCAGGAAGGCAGTTGTTCTTGTTATTAGTGAAACCAAATCATAAGGCAACAACAAAATAAACAAAAAGGGACAGAAATCAAAATTTCGCAAGCAATTTATAGAAACCAGTGTAGAAGCCATTAAAAACATAAGGCATTGAAAACCAATAAATATTTCAAATTGAAAAAAAGGGCTTAGGAATTGAAAAAAAGGATTTAGGAATTTTTTGCCTCGTTCTCTTTTTGTAATTGCCTATTTCTTGTGAAGTGTCTTTGTGAACGAGACAACAAAAAAAATTGAACATTTTGAACAGTAGCGAAAACGCAATAAATTCTTCTAAATATTCTTCTAAGCCCTAAAGACGTCAGTGAAAACAAACCACCAGTAAAAATATGTTTCGAGCAACAAAATGTTGATGAATACTGACAATAAGGAAACTAAGTTACTTCCTGACCACAATAAGAGCAAAAATTGGCAAATACGAAAACATTTTCTGCTAAAAACATTAAATGAAAGTGATTCAAACCGTTGGCTTTAAATTGAAATCAATAAGCAGCATCCAAAGAAGCAATTAAAGCTTTTGATTGTCACGATTATGCCGTACGGCAACAAAAAGAGCGGCAATTAAAAGCAAAAATAAAGAAGCTCTAATAAAATTCTCGGGAGAACGGTTTCGCAGCCGTTAAAATTAAGCTATTCAGTGAAATTCTTTTAAAAAAATTGCGCATTTTTTCACTGCCAATAGGATCTATCCTTAATGCGATATTTTGAACAGGGAACCAATAAAAACCTCAAACATGGGCAAATAAGCAACAAACCCAAGTTTTCTGAAATTTCTTTTTTGATGTATTTTTAATTTACCTCGAAAAAATAACCTTGTATTTATTGAGACTAAACTACACGTGGACAGACATAATACAAAAAATAGCAAAACTCCAAACATTATTGACATTTTCTTGAAACAAAAATATCATAAGTCATAAGGTGGCATTAGGTAACAACTGAAAGCGTTGTATAGGTTTACGTATAGCTCTTAAGGAACCCAATTGGATCATTAATTAGCTAGACGAAATCATGCGGCTAAAAAAGGAATTACAAATGAAGGCAAAAGGAAAGAAATCAATTAAAGTTTAGGAAAACACATAACGATATATTACTCCATATGATTGGAAAATAGATCAATTAGCAAATGAAATACTTCAGTAAACCAAAAAAGAATGTTGCATTTTGTATAATTATTGAGTAAATTTTTCAAAAAACTGGCCAAATTTTAAATCCAGGAGACTCCTATAGGTTTACGTATAGCTCTTAAAGAACCCAATTGGATCATTAATTAGCAAGACGAAATCATGCGGCTGCAAAAAGAATGACAAATCAAAGCAAAACGAAAGAAATCAATTAAAGTTTAGGAAAACACATTGTCAAAGCCATAAAAACTATGAAGTCTTCTCTGAAGACAAAATATATCTCCAATTGGACTCCTTTTTGGTATAACAAGATCATTCAAAAATTGGGTCGTGATTTGAATTCACTCTCGTCAGTGATCGACATAAAAATAACATATATGGAAAAATGTTTTGACGAAAAGACCGCGCCCAAAAACAATATGAATAACAATCGATTGGAAGAATCCAAGATGAGCCCAAGCCCTGATATTGCAGTGCGACCAAAATAACGATATATTACTCCATATGATTGCAAAACAGATCAATTAGCAAATGAAATACTTCAGTAAACCAAAAAAGAATGTTGCATTTTGTATAATTATTGAGTTAATTTTTCAAAAAACTGGCCAAATTTTAATTCTAGGAGACTCCTATAGGTTTACGTATAGCTCTTAAGGAACACAATTGGAGCATTATTTAGCAAGACGAAGTCATGTGGCTTCAAAAAAATGACAAATGAAGGCAAAACGAAAGAAATCAATTAAAGTTAAGGAAAACACATTGTCAAAGCCAGAAAAACTATGAGCTCTTCTCTGAAGACAAAATATATCTTCATTTGGACTCCTTTTTGGTATAAGAAGATCATTCAAAATTGGGTCGTGATTTGAATTCATTCTCGTCAGTGATCGACATAAAAATAGCATATATGGAAAAATGTTTTGACGAAAAGACCGCGCCCAAAAACAATATGAATAACAATCGATTGGAAGAATCCAAGATGAGCCCAAGCCCTGATATTGCAGTGCGACCAAAATAACGATATATTACTCCATATGATTGCAAAACAGATCAATTAGCAAATGAAATACTTCAGTAAACCAAAAAAGAATGTTGCATTTTGTATAATTATTGAGTTAATTTTTCAAAAAACTGGCCAAATTTTAAATCCAGGAGACTCCTATAGGTTTACGTATAGCTCTTAAGGAACACAATTGGAGCATTATTTAGCAAGACGAAGTCATGTGGCTTCAAAAAATGACAAATGAAGGCAAAACGAAAGAAATCAATTAAAGTTAAGGAAAACACATTGTCAAAGCCAGAAAAACTATGAGCTCTTCTCTGAAGACAAAATATATCTTCATTTGGACTCCTTTTTGGTATAAGAAGATCATTCAAAAATTGGGTCGTGATTTGAATTCATTCTCGTCAGTGATCGACATAAAAATAGCATATATGGAAAAATGTTTTGACGAAAAGACCGCGCCCAAAAACAATATGAATAACAATCGATTGGAAGAATCCAAGATGAGCCCAAGCCCTGATTTTGCAGTGCGTCCAAAATATCGATATATTACTCCATATGATTGCAAAATAGATCAATTAGCAAATGAAATATTTCAGTAAACCAAAAAAGAATGTTGCATGTTGTATAATTCTTGAGTTAATTTTTCAAAAGACTGGCCAAATTTTAATTCCAGGAGACTCCTATTGGAATCGAAGTACACCTAGCCATTTATTAAGTTCTCAAAGATTATGACAGCAGATGTTAATTCCCTTTTTCCTACATGTATAAACAAAGAGCAAGAAAAAAAAAGTATTTGAAGCCATTTTTGATTTAAAAAGTCCAAAATTCAAAAGTTTAGCCGAAATATTCACCAAAATACTTGGACAAAACCAATGGGCAAACCCCATCTACCCTTAAAAGTAACACACACAAAAAAAACATTTTTTAATAACAATTGTAACAAATTTTAGCAAAAGTGACAAGAAGTGGGTCAAAAAGTACGGAAAATGTGAACAAAAATAACGAAATTCTGTCTACTATTCACAAAACTTTAAACCTCCATCTCTCCCTGTGTAAAATTTAAAAAAATAATTCGATATTCTTCTCTGGACGGGCGTTCTAATAATGCCAGTCTCAACTCTTTACAATGAATATTTCGAACGAGTACTTCGAACCTCCAAGTGGACATCGCTTTGGCAGCATCCAGCTGGAATCCAGTGAAGCGGAGATCAGGGCTGAACTGGAGCGATTAGACCCAAACAAAAGCCGCGGAAACGATGAAATCCCACCAGTATTCCTGAAGAAAACTTTCAGCGTTGTAGTCTCATCGTTGAAAAATCTGTTTGCGAACATCAAGCGACTAAGGAAGTTTCCGTCGGAATGGAAAATTGGCATCGTATCACCCATATTCAAAGACAATGATAGGAAAGAAGTATCCAACTACCGTCCTGTGACACTGCTGAACATAGTCTCAAAACTATTCGAGAAGTTCGTGTTTCGAGCACTGATGAAAGCCTTCGGAGCAGAGATAAGTAATTACCAATACGGATTCCGAACGAAACGTTCTGTTGTTGTTCAATTACTCTACAGCTTGACCCAAATCTACAAAATGATTGGATCTGCACATTCCGTGAACTTTCTTGTTCTATTTGACTTTTCGAAAGACTTCGATAAGATCAAACACAGCCAGCTCCTACGGAAATTACTACAACTTGATTTGTCTGAGGGAGTATTTGAATTAGTACGAGACTACTTAAGCGGTAGAACCCAAAAAGTTAAAATCAACGATTTTAAAAGCGAACCTCTTGTGATCACAGCAGGCGTCCCCCAAGGATCTGTCCTTGGCCCGCTCCTATTCTTAATATACATAAATGACCTTCCCAATGTTGTTTTTTCTTCACTTGCCCTGCTCTTTGCAGATGATCTCAAGGTGATATTCAACGGAGATGACACCTCAGTACAGAAGCTACAGGAGGACATAAATAACTTACACTATTGGAGTGCTCAAAATCATCTGTTGTTCAATAGTAAGAAATGCTCTGTAACCGAATTCAAAGTTGGAAATCGACCAAAGACTCTGAACCAGATGCAGTTCATGCTTGGTAATAACCCGATTGAAAGTAAGGACCTCGTTAAAGATGTTGGTCTGATTGTAAATCGGCATCTGAACTGGGGAGACCATGCAAAACACCGAGTCGGCAAAGCAGTGAAGTCACTGTTCCTTCTGCGACGAAACACTTCTATGGCTTTACCACAGGAATCAAAAGTACACTTGTATAGAACCATTCTTTCACCAATCCTGCTCTTTTCATCGGAATGCTGGGAACTTAGAAAATCTGAATACCAGATCATGGAATCCTTCCACAAGAAAGCAATGAGATGGATCTGCGGGAGTATTGACTACAAGGACGCTATTTTAAAATCGAATCTACTACCACAACTTTATTTTAAAGTATTGAAAGATCTGTTGATGTTTAGTAGCCTTCTGAGCGGCAAGTATGATGTGGAATTCTCAGAAATCCGAGTTGTTGGAGAGGACAGAAGGAAAAGAGTGGCACTCCCAGAGGCCAAATATGAGGTTCAGAGATTGAACTTCTGGTACAGAACGGGGTTCCGAGTGAACGTCATCCAGAAAGTGATGGACTTCTTCTGTGAGCAGCAACTGAAGAGGAAACTCATTGAATACATGTGGAGCTATTTGGAAAGGAACTGGAATGAGCAGAATCCTTGCACATGGACATTCATTTGTATCTGTGAAAACTGTCGTGCACATCCTAGAACCTAACAGCGGGAATAACGTCCCAGTGGCATATCCACGAAGTCATAATAATAATAATAATAATAATAATATATCGATCGGCCAAAATTGACTGAACAAAAAATCCCATTTGAGTATACCGCACACACACACACACACACACACACACACACACACACAAACAAGTGTGTCGGAACAATAACATCTTTAGAATAAATTTTTAAATTTTGGTTAATAACCACAAGCATTTTTATGAAATGATTTTTGAAATTTTGTTGAAACTGTTTTATGCAATGTTTAAGAAACAGGTTTTGTGACCAGAGAATTTTGATATATAATAATCAGTTCTAATTAAAAACCCAGGGGTATTGCGTCGAACTCGAAGACCCAATTTGCGTTAAAATCAAAATCGCTGACAATTATCTTTTCAAAAACTTTTGAACTGTTGAGGAAGAGTTAATTTTAAATTTTAGTTCTATTTGATACTTTTATAATGTCTTGCTTATTTTAAAAATCGTCCAATTGTTTTGCTTTTTGTAAATTCATAGGTAAAAATAATTTTTAAATGTCATTAATCAAAATTTGTTTCCGTTAAAGAAACATTCTACAGAAAAGTCTACACAAAAAAACACGAAACTGATCGACATAAAAGAGCTTTTAGCATACTAACAAACAGGAACTTTTCAAAATTCTTTATCCAATTTCGTTGAATTCCTTACTATTTTCAGGTGTAACTTTTTAAAAGAGTATCAAAAACACGTCCAAATTTGTCAGCAATTTATTAACAGCTAAACTATTTTTGAAAAATTAATCTGTGTTGTTTAGTTTATAAAACGTAATTTTGAGTATTTGATAATGAAAAATTTAGTTTTTTTTTGCTTTGATTGTCCTGTTTTTATTCTTTGAGACGTTATTTGTAAATATTCAATATGGAAAAAACTGTTAAATCCTCGTTTTTTTTTTAACCTATTCGCGTATGATGTTATTTAGTTAGTTAGTTACTTAACAAGATTTAGGGCACGCCCATGGGAGTTATAGCTCCCTTTCATTTGTTATCAAAGTCCAGTTTCTCGTGGTCATTGCAATCGCAGCAGCCACAGTATAGTCTCCAAGCGCATTGTCTGTCTGGATCGAGCTTCAATTGGAATAATTTGTAATAAACGCGGTCAGTCTAGTTGGTTGTCAAAATGGTGCAATTTCTCGTACGCTTTTCCGCAGAAAAAGTTCCGATGATGTTTGCCAGCTTTGTCACCCTTGTCCAGAAGTCACTTTTCAGTTTCTGCTTTATGAAAATCCGAGTACTGAAGGACGGTATTCTTTTACTTCTCAAGACTGATTCATTATTTGCAGCTTCCTGTGCATGAGACGACCAGTCAATGCCGTAGCGATTGTCTAGGGTATCAAGTAAACTAAACTAGGAGGATGTACGTTCCTTGTGCATAGATCTGGTAGATCTGGGTACCGAATTCAGTCTCTTCATTCAGTCCTTGTACGTCCGTTTATCAGTGTTGAGAATCCAGGCGATTGCTCTCTCCTGGACGGATGCAAGAGTTCATAGACTCCGTTTGATTAAAAATCGGAAAGTAAAGCAATCAATTGCAACAGTTTGATTTAAAATAGACTCTATTCAATGGAAAAAGTATGCAGCAAAAATATCAAGGAATTTAAACAATATTGAAAAATAAAAATTTTTGCATTTTTAGAAAAACGTCCAAAACTCTAAAATTCGAAATTTCTGGTTGAATCTTTCTTGTTTGTGTAGCTGTCAAACAAAGCTGAAATTCGCAGGTAATTTTGGCGGGATACAGGCTCTTATTGCCGTTTTTAACAAAATACCCTAGTTGCATTTGTATCATAATTATGATAATAGATGTATTAGAAGTAGTGTGTGACTGCCTATCCACAACTTTCTTGTGGTGCGTCAACCTTTCTGCATCTACGCCATGGTGAATGACATGCTTCCCCGGGTTATTGGACCAGGAGGGGCATCGTCAACATCAGGGAAAAGGGGCAAGGAAGGCGGATTATTTTGTGCAGTGTGGTCGTGTAGGACTGGTGGTATTAGGTTCAGCCATTTGGCTACCTCTACTGGTCTTTCTACAGGTCAATCCCTTTCAGGTCCGTGGTGTTCTTACAGCAGTTGAAATTGTGGTTTAGGTCATATGGTGCTACATCACATTTGGCACAGCAGTTATCAACATTGTCACAGATCCTAGTCAAATAAGAGTTTTTAGGGGGACAGTATCCAGTTCTCAGTTGTGCGAATCGGGTACGTGCAATTCGTGGCAGCGTTTGTTCATCTGATATCTTTGGTGACAGTTTACCTAGTTGATTGCTGTCTTTGTTCATCTGAGTATGGGCCGTGTGTCGGTGGATACTTTTGAGCGCAATTTTGTATTCTGTGCGATTTAAATGCTCTTTATTGTTTGTGTGTTGCTTCACACGTTCCCTATAAGTATCATTTAGTGTCGGTCTTATGGGAAGAAAATTTTTTGAAGAGGTTGTTTTATGATCAACATGATAGCTCTAATAACTGCCGGCCAGAAGCTGCCCTGCTAACATTTCTGTGTGAGCTTTAACAGGCAATATTTCACCCTCAATGTGTAAGTCATTGATGTCAGACAGTTTTACAGAGTCAATAATTGTGCGAAGAGCAATGTTTTGTTGCCTTTGCAGGTGGTTGCAGTTTGTATTTCTGATTGTAGAAGCCCAAATGGAAGCACTGTAATTCAAGACGCTCCGACCAAAAGCTTAGAGACGCTCCGACGAAGTCGCTGAGAGTCTCTTTTGTGCAGCCTCATTCGCTAAAAGCAATCTTTTTCAGTATGTTAGTGCGCTTTTGTGATTTCTCTTTGGTTCTTCCGGCGTTTTCTCCAAAATTGAGCATACTATTGATGGTAACACCCATTACTTTGACTTTGGACTTTACTGGTATTGGTAAATTGTGGATAGTGAGGTGTGGGTCAAACTTGGCCTCCTGGCTCCAGGTTGTGAACACAGTTGCACTTGATTTTTCAGCTGATAACTTAAGTTTTCTTGATTCTAGCCAGTCATGTAAAGTATTTAGGTATACTAGGGACCAGCGAGACTGGGCTTGCCTGATCCCGCCGCAAAAACCCGTTTCTCGCACTCTCTGTTAAGTTTGTATGGATCCTGGGAGCGGTTGCTCGCTCGTAGTTCAGCCCCGTAGGGGCGTCCATACTTGAAAACCAAATAAATTCACAGCGTCTACTTAAACGAGTACGTAAGGTCATTTAAGTAGACTTTGAATAGAATGGGACCGACGACAATCCTTGGGGACTCCACTGAGGACATCTCGTTGTTTTAATAAACAATTTTCATTTATGACAGTCTGCGCTCCTCGGGTGAGGTAGCTTTCCAGTAGGTCCAAGAGATTCCCATAATGGCCAGTATAATTTATGGAAAATTTTTTGTTTTCAGAAAAACACTTTCTCATTTTGTTTTGTTAGTTAACCCATTTTAGGGACGATTTTCTCAATATATACGCTACCTGAGCATTCAGAGCCCATAAAAGTTGTCGAATACTTTGTGTCAATCAATGCTTCGCACTTTTAGCTTCAATTTGGCTTCAGATTGCGAACCGAAAAATTAACTAGGAACTAAACCGTTTATTGCTTACAACGGCTGTCAACAACGCCTCAAGAGTACCCAACAATGCCTCTACAAATTGGGCAAACAAGTAAATGATCTAACAAAAAACCCATTTCAAATCCGATTTATTAGCTAACATACGACAGAATTCCTTTTGACAATAAATTGGCTGTCAATCAATTCGTTGTGAATTTATTTAATTAGGTCCAGTTAATTCTGCAGCATCTTCCAAAAAAACTATCCGATACCTAATTGAAAACTATCTGATTAAACTTTTCTGCTGAGATGGATCTGTATAAGCCAAAATTAGCCAACAAATAACATGGTACCGAAACAGTGGCCCATTAATGTAAAAATATTGTGAGAGTCAATAAGCTCGTTAAGAGACTATGGAGAGCATTGCACTAGATGGTTAACTTTATTACAACCACTTCTCCGGGGTAAAACGAGAAAATAATTTGTTCGAAATGTTTCGTCACTCCGTTATTACGGGTCCTCATGAATCTTTGCAATTTTCCATCACGATAGCCACGTTAATCATGATGGGGGTTATCTGACCACTAAGCTTGGAGGGCTAGAATGGGAAAGACCAAAATCATTTATATACTAACGTGAGTATTTGAAATTGCGTTTCTCAGGAGGCAAATGTGCTCTCTGAAACCTTATGGTTGCTTGATTTTGCCATTCTCTTCGCTGAGCTAGGATTGCTTCTCTTCTTTCTTCCTCGAGTCTCTCTTCTTTGGAGCGCTTTTCCTCGATAGCTCTGCAAATTTTGCGGAAAACATAAATAATTGATCAAATATTGAATAATTATTGGCGTCTTATTAACTAGTTTTAAACTCTTAAAATATTAGCATTTTTGGAGGATTTGGCTTTGCCAGCTTAACCATAAAGTAAAAAGCTCAATATCATTATTGACGAACCTTCGACGTTTGTTAGTGGCTTGAGATAAAAGTTTTGCTCTTTCTCTGGCCACAACTGTCCTTTGGTTTCGTTCTTTAACTTTCTGCTGATCCAGGAAGCGATATTTGTCACTAAAATTTGACGCAGAAGCTCTGTACTGTTTGACTATTTTTCTGTGGCTCAAAAAATTTACCAAAAATGCTCAAACTATTAAATTTTGACACAAGTCTTCTCCATGTTAATCTTCAAAGCTTTTATATGCACTTTCTAGGCAGTTCCCAATATAGCCACTATTTTTAATACTATTTTAAATATAACGAACTGTCCATCTCCCTCATAATATACTGCAAATATTTAAAAGAATGGGGAGGCTATCAAAATGGCTGTAATAACTCGTCCTTGCTGTAATAACTCATCTAAAAGGGTTCGGAAAAGAAGCGGATGATTTCGAAAACGAACATGAGCTACATATTTTGAAATGAACCTGTATTTTCCATCAACCAGAGTCATTTGAACGTCTCCTGTTGATGCACAACGCTGTCCCCTTAGGCTAGAAACATTTCTTCTGAAATAACTTCAAATCAGTCAGGCTGTTTGGGAAGGGGCAAAAACGCAGCGAAAGAACTTCCAATCCACTTCAGGAAAGGCTAAATTTTAGATTCACGACACCGGAGTAATTTTTAAATCAAAATCAACACCTGGTAAACCTCACACTGAGGGAAACCGTCAAAAATTACGTCGAGCGGAGACTAGAGATTTCAAAGCCAAAGTCAAGTAGTAAATCAAAGCCAAAGTCGAGTAACGCATTGATTAAATTTCTTCAGACGCATGGAAAGTAAATTGTACGCATGAAAAAATGTGGTCGGTTTATTCACATCATCATGCCCACTAAGTGTGAGACACAATCAATATCGAAAATTTGAATTCAATTAACTGATTTTAGAAATTATAAATTTCAGTCGGAAGCTTCAATATGATATTGCCAGGATTATTGTTTTTCAAACTGGAAATATACCGGGTATTTGAATGATCCAATAACACTGGAAGAAATTACCGATGAAGCTTCAAAGTTAAAAGCTGGTAAGGCAGCGGGACCAGATGGAATAACCAACACTAGTATTAACCAACACTAGACAAACAGATGGAATAACCAACACTAGACAAACTCTCACCACACTTGTTTAGTTTATTCATAGCTGATTTGTATTTTGAGTTGAAATGCAAGGGTCTAGATGTTATATTTTACGCTGATGACTTAGTACTTGGGAGCCATAGCCAAGGCCAACTACAAAAAAGCTTGAATAATCTGAACACGTATTGTAGCAGGAATTATTTGAAAATTAATGTGAGCAAGACAAAATGCATGAAATTTAGAAGAGGTGGCCGTTTAGCTGTCGATGACAAATTCTATATATCGAAAAAAGAAGTTGAATTTGCTAACACCTTCTGTTATCTAGGTGTAATTTTTTCGAGCACGTTATCTCCCAGTCACCATCTACGCCTTCTAATGAACAAAGCCTATCAATCAGTAGCTTCAATAAACCAGAAACTAAATCTGCAGAAAGTCAACTTCAACTCAGCACAACAACTCTTTAATTCAATTGTTTTTCCAGCCTCAACTTACGGATTAGAGACGTACATCGATGAACTTTTTGAAATAGATATAAAACAACATTACCGGAAATCAGAAGCCGTTTTTTGGAAAAGTTGGTGCGGAGTAAGCAAGTACACATCAACCACAACGCTTTTAAACAAATTGATGTTTCATGATATACACGGACTGAAGGACTGCCCGCCAAAACACAGGAGAATAATTGCAAAGTTCTATGCCAATGGACTGCACAATAATTTTTGTTGTATGGAAGGTTGTTATCAATGGGAGGAAAACTTATGTGTGTGCAGATTTTGCGAAAGAACTCTTTTATCAACAGACCCTATTCTTTATTGTAGTCACTTTTTAAGTTTGACACCTTTACAGAAGTTCTATGAACTCTTAAACAGTTAAATTTAATGCTCATTTCTGAATCTGTAAATAATTTGGACAATTTGTCAGTGTGATCTGATGTTTAATTCAATCTTCTTCTTCTTCTAGTATTAAATTAGTTTTTAATCCAATGCAAAGATACGTATTCCATTTATTTAACCTCTGCTTTGCGGAGCATAATGTACCCCGAAATTGGAAGCTATCATATATTAAACCACTGTACAAAGGCAAAGGGAGCAAAGCAGAACCAAGTTCCTACAGAGGCATTAGCCTATTATGTTGCATGTACAAGTTGTTCACGGGTACCATTTACCAGCGTTTGCGATCATGGGTGGAGAAAAATCAAATTTTACCACCAAGCCAATATGGTTTTAGACGCAAACTGTCAACAATCGACGCAGTTTCGCACTTAAAAAGAGCAATCAAGCATAACATCAGCTGCAGTGGCAAATACTATGCCTGCTTCATTGACTACGAAAAGGCTTTCGACTTTTTGAACAGGAACCTGCTGCTTACAAAACTGATCAAGATGGGGCTACATGGGAACATTCTACACACAATACAATCAGTGCTAAAATGCAACTTTCAGCAGATCCTTGATGGAGAATTCCTGTCAAACGAGATTGAACAGAAAACAGGAGTAGCACAAGGAGACAAACTCTCACCACTCTTGTTTAGTTTATTCATAGCTGATTTATATTTTGAGTTGAAATGCAAGGGTCTAGATGTTATATTTTACGCTGATGACTTAGTACTTGGGAGCCATAGCCTAGGCCAACTACAAAAATTTGAATAATCTGAACACGTATTGTAGCAGGAATTATTTGATAATTAATGTGAACAAGACAAAATGCATGAAATTTAGAAGAGGTGGCCGTTTAGCTGTCGGTGACAAATTTTATATATCGAAAAAAGAAGTTGAATTTGCTAACACCTTCTGTTATCTAGGTGTAATTTTTTCGAGCACGTTATCTCCCAGTCACCATCTAAGCCATCTAATGAACAAAGCCTATCAATCAGTAGCTTCAATAAACCAGAAACTAAATCTGCAGAATGTCAACTTCAACTCAGCACAACAACTTTTTAATTCAATTGTTTTTCCAGCCTCAACTTACGGATTAGAGACGTACATCGATGAACTTTTTGAAATAGATATAAAACAACATTACCGGAAATCAGAAGCCGTTTTTTGGAAAAGTTGGTGCGGAGTAAGCAAGTACACCTCAACCACAACGCTTTTAAACAAATTGATGTTTCATGATATACACGGACTGAAGGACTGCCCGCCAAAACACAGGAGAATAATTGCAAAATTCTATGCCAATGGACTGCACAATAATTTTTGTTGTATGGAAGGTTCTTATCAATGGGAGGAAAACTTATGTGTGTGCAGATTTTGCGAAAGAACTCTTTTATCAACAGACCATATTCTTTATTGTAGTCACTTTTTAAATTTGACACCTTTACAGAAGTTCTATAAACTCTTAAACAGTTAATTTTAATGCTCATTTCTGAATCTGTAAATAATTTGGACAATTTGTCAGTGTGATCTGATCTTTAATTCAATCTTCTTCTTCTTCTTCTCAATCTGATATTTTGATGCGCAAAGCCAAAGATACACCAAAAATGCCTGCCAGAAATACACCAAAAGACAAAAATACACCACAAGTCAAAAAAATACACCAAAAATTCAAGTAAACCAAAAATGCCTGCAAGTTACAGACAGTTGACAGCTTGATAACCTTTATTCAAAGGCAAAAATGCCTGCGATTAAAGGTTATCAAGTAGCTGTAGATTGTCAAATGACTGCGGAATGTTGACTGATAATCGCGTGTACACATTTGAAATGAAAGCACAAACGGAATTGTTAGATTTCACTTGCGGTTTCTGTGGAGCCAAAGAAAAAAAGAGGCTGAAGAAGCAAATAGAAAATTACGAGAAGGCCTCGATAAAATTAGGACAAATACTCAAGAACTCAGTCACTAGATAAGAGAAAGCAGCGGCGTAAACCAAGAACAGTTTGAAAAGAAAAAGCGCTCAAAGAAGCTGGTTCTCGGGACAAAGCCAGTTAGCGAGAACATGGAATCATCTGACAATCTTGTTTCCGAAATTGCGGAATCCCTGAAATTAAACAAGAAATTTGAACTGTTCCCATTATAGCCCCCCCCAGCTTAGTGGGCTTGTAACCTATAGCCCCCCAGATGAAAATTCATAACCACCTCTTTAACACAAAATCGGAAATCGATGTAGGCGAGCCACTGAAATTAATAATCACTTCTTTAACACAAAATCAGAAATCATTGTAGGCGAGCCGCCGGATGATGACATGGGCTTGCCCATTATAATTGATTTTAGTTGACTTCTCATAACCGCATTTCAGCTGCTACAGAGATAATACGAAATGACTCCTATGAACCTAATGAAAATTGTAGAAACTTGCAAACATAAATGGGAAACAATGGCGCTCTTTCAAGAGTATGATATAATCCCTCTAGTGAAGCATTGCCCCAACGGGCAAGAGATGCTGTTAAGCAGCCCTGACGACCAACTAGCGCGACGGGATAAATGGCGATGCAAAATCAGGGGATGCCGAGTAGATTACAGTATCAGAACTTGAACATGGTTGGCTGGTTCTCGAATGGGACCTGACAAAATCTTTTTGCTCATATACGCCTGGAGCACTGATGTTAGTGGCTTGAGATAAAAGTTTTGCTCTTTCTCTGGCCACAACTGTCCTCTGGTTTCGTTCGTTAATTTTCTGCTGATCCAGGAAGCGATATTTGTCACTAAAATTTGACGCAAAAGCTCTGTACTGTTTGACTATTTTTCTGTGGCTCAAAAAATTTACCAAAAATGCTCAAACTGTTAACTTTTGACACAATTCTTCTCCATGTTAATCTTCAAAGCTTTATATGCATTTTCTAGGCAGTTCCCAATATAGCCACTATTTTTAATACTATTTTAAATATAACGAACTGTCCCTCTCCCTCATAATATACTGCAAATATTTAAAAGAATGGGGAGGCTATCAAAATGGCTGTAATAACTCGTCCTTGCTGTAATAAGTCATCTAAAAGGGTTCGGAAAAGAAGCGGATGATTTCGAAAACGAACATGAGCTACATATTTTGAAATGAACCTGTATTTTCCATCAACCAGAGTCATTTGAACGTCTCCTGTTGATGCACAACGCTGTCCCCTTAGGCTAGAAACATTTCTTCTGAAATAACTTCAAATCAGTCAGGCTGTTTGGGAAGGGGCAAAAACGCAGCGAAAGAACTTCCAATCCACTTCAGGAAAGGCTAAATTTTAGATTCACGACACCGGAGTAATTTTTAAATCAAAATCAACACCTGGTAAACCTCACACTGAGGGAAACCGTCAAAAATTACGTCGAGCGGAGACTAGAGATTTCAAAGCCAAAGTCAAGTAGTAAATCAAAGCCAAAATCGAGTAACGCATTGATTAAATTTCTTCAGACGCATGGAAAGTAAATTGTACGCATGAAAAAATGTGGTCGGTTTATTCACATCATCATGCCCTCTAAGTGTGAGACACAATCAATATCGAAAATTGGAATTCAATTAACTGATTTTAGAAATTATAAATTTCAGTCGGAAGCTTCAATCTGATATATTGATGCGCAAAGCCAAAAATACACCAAAAATGCCTGCCAAAAATACACCAAAAGACAAAAACACACCAAAAGTCAAAAAAATACATCAAAAATTCAAGTAAACCAAAAATGCCTGCGAGTTACAGACAGTTGACAGCTTGACAACCTTTATTCAAAGGCAAAAATGCCTGCGATAAAAGGTTATCAAGTAGCAGTAGATTGTCAAAATGACTGCGGAATGTTGACTGATAATCGCGTGTACACATTTGAAATGAAAGCACAAACGGAATTGTTAGATTTCACTTGCGGTTTCTGTGGAGCCAAAGAAAAAAAGAGGCTGAAGAAGCAAATAGAAAATTACGATAAGGCCTCGATAAAATTAGGACAAATAAAAAAGAACTCAGTCACTAGATAAGAGAAAGCAGCGGCGTAAACCAAGAAAAGTTTGAAAAAAAAGCGCTCAAAGAAGCTGGTTCTCGCAACAAAGCCAGTTAGCGAGAACAAGGAATCATCTGACAATCTTGTTTCCGAAATTGCGGAATCCCTGAAATTAAACAAGAAATTTGAACTGTTCCCTTTATAGCCCCCCCACCCCCAGCTTAGTGGGCATGTAACCTATAGCCCCCCAGATGAAAATTCATAACCACCTCTTTAACACAAAATCGGAAATCGATGTAGGCGAGCCACTAAAATTAATAGTCACTTCTTTAACACAAAATCAGAAATCATTGTAGGCGAGCCGCCGGATGATGACATGGGCTTGCCCATTATAATTGATTTTAGTTGACTTCTCATAACCGCATTTCAGCTGCTACAGAGATAATACGAAATGGCTGCTATGAGCTTAATGAAAATTGTAGAAACCTGCAAACATAAATGGGAAACAATGGCGATCTTTCAAGAGTATGATATAATCCCTCAAGTGAAGCATTGCCCTAACGGGCAAGAGATGCTGTTAAGCAGCCCTGACGACCAACTAGCGCGACGGGATAGATGGCGATGCAAAATCAGGGGATGCCGAGCGGATTACAGTATCAGAACTTGAACATGGTTGGCTGGATCTCGAATGGGACTTGACAAAATCTTATTGTTCATATACGCATAGAGCACTGATGTTGCAGCAATCAACTATAGCAAAAACCAGCTGCGAATGTCCAAGAATACCGCTGTGGATTTCAACATGTACATGAGGGAGGTTTGCACATGGCTGATGATAGACAATTCGGAAAAAAATGGTGGAAAAGATTGCATCGTTGAGATAGATGAAAGTCTCTTCTCCAAACGTAAATCAAACAGGGGCCGAGTGTACCCACAAGTTTGGGTTTTTGGAGGAATATGTCGTGCCACAAAGAAAGCTTTTGTTGTAAAAGTTGAAAATCTGAACTCTGACACACTTATGAAGTGCATTGAAAACTATGTTGAGCCTGGGTCAACGATAACTTCGGGTTTATGGTCTGCATATAAAGTTCACGACATGCATCCCTCATACAGTCATCAAACCGTAAACCATTCTGAAAACTTTGTGGATCCGACGACAGGCGCACACACGAATAGAGTTGAGTCAATGTGGAGGGATGCAAAATCAAAAAACAAAAAAATGCATGGGACTAATAGGGATATGATTGATTCGTATCTTGCGGAGTTCCTGTTCAGAAAGCATGTTTCTCGAAAAAACCTGGACCCGTTCCATGAAATAATGACGGCGATTGGAAAATTCCAGCATTCGATACTGGAACAAAACAAAAACTTGTAAACAACAATTGTAAGCATAAATGATGAATTTAATTGTATGCTATAACTTGATTTTTGGGGGGCTATAATTTTCTGGGAGGGGCTATAATGGGAAAGACCCAAATTTTGTTTATGGAATGTGGATGATGCTAAAGGAACATTATCAATATGCTCATGTGACGCAATCACATACGATCTCTTACTATTAACAGGAGCACTCAGCGTAAAGTCAGTCGAAATACCTGTTATGCTCAACGGCAATAAAAGCGAGAAGGGACCAAAGAAATCAGCCTAACTATAATTGTAAAATATTTCCCACCAAAAACTGATTTATAGAAAATACATCAAGCACGTTCCCAACTTTTTTAAGAACGTAAGATCTTGGGCGGCGACTCCAATTGCGGACTCAACTCAACTAAAAGAAGCAATTTTTGTTTAATTGGAATCTTCAATGTGTTAATGACAATAAAGAAGTAATGTAAGAATTTCAGCAGGATAAAAGCGTTATGGACTTATTTCTTCGTTAGAAGGGAACTCCTAGAACACTAAACAGATAGAGATCAATCCATTCTTATCAACGCAAAAACACTTTTCCTGCTGCCTTCACCTAAAAGTCAGACAAGGTTTAGCGGAAAGCAGAAGGAAGCAAATGCGTAAACTCGATGTTGAACAATTGAACGAACGAATGAAAATTGTTCAAAGTCCAATGGACACCTCTTATAACGAGTTCTCCAGGGTTATTCAGGGTTATCGGCAACCATTCTGCCTAAAAAAAAATCAACAAAATGGCTCAAAAGAGAACTGTACTTATCGCAAATGCAGTTGAACGCTGAATAAACTTAGAGACATTAAACAGATTCTAATTATTTTAAAATATGAAAGGCCTTAAGAAACAGAAAACTTTAAATGATGCATGAAATAGATCGTAAAAATTTCCTAATCAAAAAAGCGGAGTCAAAAAAGCAAGAATTATGGAAAATTCTGAAAACAAAGAAAAATTTAACTAAAGTATCCGGAATTACAATTTCAATTTAGGACTCATATTTCCGAGGACTAATTAAAGATGAGAACGAATATTCGGATAACTTTTAAGACAAGTTGTTTTTCAAACTGGAAATGTATCGGACATTTGAATGATCCAATAACACAGGAGGAAATTACTGAGGAAGTTTTAATGTTAAATATTCGTAAAAAAGTAGGACCAGTTGGAATAACAAACAGTTGTATTACATTAGGTTTTCATCAAATGCAAAGATACGTATTCCGTTTATTTACCTTCTGCTTTGCGGTGTATAATGTACCCAATAAACCCACTTGATAAAAACAAAAGGAGCGAAACAGACGCAAGTTCCTACAGAGGCATTAGCCTGTTATATTGCATGTACAAGTTGTTCACGGGTATCATTTGTCAGCGTTTGCGAACATGGGTTGAGCAAAATCTAGTTTTTCCACCAAGCCAATATGGTGTAAGACATAAACTGTCGCATTCGAAGTAGTTTTGCACTTGAAAAAAGCAGTCAAGCATAACACAAGCTGCAATGGCAAATACTAAGCCAGATTGACTTATTTAGAAAGAGCATTCAATTTCCTAAATAGGATCTGCTGTTCGCAAAGCTGATAAGACTGTTGATCCGCGGGACAATCCTACACACAATACAATCAGTGCTAAAACAAAATTTCCACTAGATCCCTAATTGTCAAATGAGATCTAACAGAAAACAGGAGTAGCCTAAGGAAACAAACTCTCACTCCTTAAATTTAGTTTATTTTTTAGCTTATTTATATCTTTAGTGGAAATGCAAAGGGCTAGATGTAGAATTTAACGCTGACGACTTAGTACTTGGAAACTATAGTTAATGCCAATTACAACAAAATCTAAAGAATCTGTACGCAGGAACTAAATGGAAACCAAAAACAAGAAAAATTGCATAAAATGAAGAAGGTGTGGCCGTTTGGCTGTCAATGACAAATTCTTTATACCGAATAGAAAAATTTAAATTGCTGAGAAATTCTGTTATCTAAGTGTAGTTTTTTCAAACACGTTATCCCCCCGTCAACAATTGAAGCATCTAATAAATCAAACTTTTCAGTCAGTAGCTTCAAAAAACCAAATCTGCAAAAGTAAACTTAAATTCAACTCAACGATAATTATATATTACCACAAGAAGCGCATGGCTTGGAGACTGAAAATGAGCTACGTATTTTAAAGTTAAATTGTATTTTCGATCAAATCGAGCGATTTGAACGTCTCCTATTGATTCACATTACTGTCTTTTTAAGCTAGAAATATTTCTTCTGAAATAATCAGTCAGACTGGTAACGTCACATTGATAGACACCGTAAAAATAGAGCCCACTGAGACCAAAGAATTCTAAGCTATAGTCAAGCAACTCATAGTCAAAGCCAAAATCGAGTAACGCGTGGATTAAATTTCTTCAGACGCATGGAAAGTAATTTAGACGCATGAAAATTTAGGAAGGTTTATTCACATGATAATGCCCCATAAACACGATTAATACCGAGAGTTTTCATTCAATTAACTGATTTTAGAAAACGGATCTTTTCCGTTTGTGCCCCCCCAGTACGTTATGCTCCCCCCAGTTACAGAGCACGTGTCATTACATAGTAAATCATGATGTAAAAATATTGCACGTGCGTCTGGGGTTTGCAAATAATATGCACCCACTAAGCTGGGGGGCACAAACGGAAAAGATCCTAGAAAACAATTCCCAGTCAGTAGCTTCAATAAACCAAAAACTAAATCTGGAGAAATTCGATTTCAATTCAGCTCAAGAAGTTTTTCAATTCAATGGTTTTTCCAGCTTCAACCTACACACTAGAGACGAAAATCGATCATCGTTAAACTTTGAAATTAAAATCAAACAGCATTATTGAAAATTGTGTCGAGATTTATACGGATTAAAATACTGCCCGCCAAAACAGAAGAATAAATGTCAAGGTCTATGCCAATTGACTGCACAACAATTTTTGTTGTATGGTAGGTAGTTACGAATGGGAGGAAAAGCTATGTGTGTGTAGATTTTGCGAAAGAACTCTTATCAACCGATCATATTCTTTATTGTAGTCAATGTTTTAAAACTTGACACCATTATAGAAATTCTATACCCTCTTGAACGATTAAAGTTGGTATTATGAATCAATTTTGTACGATATTTCTATAAAGTAAGTTTTGAAATTTTTATTCTGACTGGCGAAAGCTCAAATTGGCACATATAACAAATTTTAGGGACTCATTTTGTAATATTAATTCTTGCAAACGTTTAGCTGATAAGTTTGTATAAAAAAGAGTTAAAATGGTGACTAAAGTTATTTGAACTAGTCAATATATGCCCAGGATTTCCATCTAGTAAAAAAGTAGGAATATCTAGAGCCTTTTCCAGAATCTCCAAATTCCACAATTTTTAAATGATATTCCACAATTGTTTTTAAAAAGGAATTATTTAATGAATTATTTTCGACTATTTGTATGTGTGATCTAATGGTTAATTCAATCTTCTTTAATATTCCGAGAACCTCTTATTTTACTTTTTTAATATTATTTGAAAATTTTGCATGGCTTATAGCACGTTGCTGCGCAATAATTAGATCATGAGCGTGGAGTTTATTATTGATATGCTCATTAAAGGGGGGTGGGATAAATAAACCGGAAATTTATTTTGGCAATAAACAGCAACGCCAGCGTCTTCCCCAAATTCGATTTAAACTACTCAAAAAGGTCAATAAGTTTCCCTCTAACAAAGTTTCCGTGGTAAGTAGAATAGTTTTTCTGTTGAAGCTGAGATACAAAGAAATTTATTGATCTCACTTGTTGCGTTTAGCAGCAAATGTTGATTTTGCCCTGATTTTATGTCAAAGATTCCTGGTTTTAATTGCTCTCAAACGAAGTTTGTAGCAATTATATTACTCCTGTCGGTCTTTTTTATGCGATTTTTCACTTGACCGATTTTTCGTTCGACGCTTTTGACTTTTCGTCCTCAAAAATGGGATAAACAGGTACCCACCCAGTGTTCCCCCCCCCCCCCCCGTGGCTAGCTACTGACGAAGCCAACCGCTCGCCGGAGAGCAATTCGCCCGACGTTAGTCGGTTATGTTTATGCACGTGAAATTACTAGGTCAGGGTTTAAGTGATTATAATAATCACATAGGAGCTGACGCATTTTTTTTGCTTGAGTGTTGTCTTAGTGCAGATCGTTGTTCGTTCTTTTTCATATTGAAGCTTTTCTTTAAGATATAATGACACTGAAACGATCTTCTACCGCAACAATGCAGGAATCAAGTATTGTTAAATCAAACTTTAAGAAAACGAAGTTATCTGATTCAGCTGCTTTGGGATCCAATTTAACGAGCAAAGAGTACTCTAAGTTGAAGAAAGCTGGAAAGACTGGAAACGTTAATTTGAATCGAATCAAAGCTGACAACCCAATTGTCAAAAACAATGAAAAGTCAGCACGCGAGAATGATGCCCATGTCGAGACGGAAACGAGCGTCAAAGTGTTTAAGAAGAAAGTATTCGATAAACTCACCAAAAAGCAAAAGAAGAAATTGCGCGAAAAACGCCGACTGTATTACGATGAAGCAATTGATATCAAGCAAACGTGGGAGTTGCTAAGAAATGAAGATGACAAAAAGAAGAAAAAAGAATTAACTGAGAGCATCTGGGAGAAATTATCCGACAAAGAAAAACTACTGCAACTTTGCTACTCACACGATACCTGTCGCGTTATTTGCTGGGCATACAGGTGCTCCAGTGAAGACAGAAAAGCAAAAACCTTCGACACCTTGTTTACATCATTCGAAAAATTAGGTGAATACATTTGATCAGTTCAGCATAAAAAAATAAGAAAATTGAATAATCCTGTTAAGCTCAAAAGATACAACGTACAGCCCCACCACCTGTAAATATACCATAATGGGGGCTTTAATTTTGTGGGGGGCGATAATAGGAAAGATTTTAAAAAAATGTTAAATGGTGACGTTTTACTGGGTTTCAATATTGTGTCTTTAACAGCAACATCTAGACATGCGAAGCATATGGCGTTGACGATGGTTAGGCATGGTAGTAAATCTCAGCGAATCAAGTTGATGGAATCCTTGACGGGAAAAATCCGAGACCTTTTTCTCCACTGTTCAGCCAATGACGTTGTAGAAGAGTTGTATAATTGCCATGCAAATGAACGACAGAGGGCGGCAATGTACCATGAGATTTACAGCCGATATTTTGTAATGAAAGCACAACAAGAGATTCAGAATGCTGATGACAAGTCGGGAACACAAAAACAACAAATCAAAAGTTTACAGGTTAATCAAAGTTTTCTGCTTGAACGTACTGCTACTTTTTTTCAATTTGAAACATGTAAATTAAACTAACCACGTGGTTAATGTTACATGTTAGAAATTTATTAATCAAACATTATTATTAATTGCTCTCAAACGAAGTTTGTAGCAATTATATTAGTCCTGTTGGTCTTTTTTTTGCGATTTTTCGCTTGACCGATTTTTCGTCTGACGCTTTTGACTTTTCGTCCTCAAAAACAGGATAAACAGGTAGCGCACAGCGGGCATTAAGTGCTCTTAGAGCCTTTCAGCTCTGTTTCAGCTCAAAGTGTTTAGGAGACTTATACTTATACTTATGGTGTGAAGGGCAATCTGCCCCGGTGCACCCCCCCTTCGTGGCTAGCTACTGACCAACAACCGCTTGCTAAAAACGCAATTTTATTTCATTGACTTTTCGTCCTCAAAAGCGGGATAAACAGGTAGCGCCCAGCGGACATTAAGTGGTCTTAGAGCTTTTCAGCTCTGTTTCAGCTCAGACTGTTTTGGAGACTTATACTTATGGAGTGAAGGACAGTTCTTAGTGGTTAAAGACACCCCCGCTGTTGACCCACCACCACCGCGCTGTTGCCCACCCCCTCCCCAGCAGCCCCCCGCGATGCCCCCCCCCCCCAACCGATCGCTAAAACCACGCAATTTTATACTAGTTTTCACAATTTTTTTCAAGCTTTTTGAAAATTTTTTGTCATTTTTCTGTTTTTTTTCAGCCCTAGATGTCAAAGAACCTTCTCTAGGGTTCGATAACAGGTTACTGCATTGTTTCTAGTTGTAATGGAATGGTTTCAACATTTTACTATCACGAATTTTAGCAATTTTTTGACAAAACGTGCAATTTCAAATTTTTTGACATTTTTTTCCTTATTCAGGTCTTTCCAGACTCAGGAGCCTGGAAACATCCTCAGGGGTTCGATAATAAGTTACTGACAAATTTTTAATGGCAATGGAATAGTTTGTCAACTTTTTAATGTTACAAATTTTAGCAATTTTTTAGCTTTTTTTCAAGTTTTTTGAAGTTTTTTAGTTTTAGAAATTGTCAGCCTCAAGAGCCAAGGAACCTGCTCTAGGGTTTGACAATACGTTACTGAATATTTTTTAGATTAAATGGAAAGTCTTGCAAGATTTTAACATCACGAATTTGGGCATATTTTTGATATTTTTAGCCATTTTTTTTCCAATTTTTGACTTTTATGCTCATTATTCAGATTTCTTAAAACCTCGAAGGTCAGAAAGTCTCCGTTAGGGTTTGATAAGTTACTGGAAAATTTTTGTTGCTAATGGATTAATTTTCATCTTCTTTAATATCACAAGTTACAGCAATTTATTTTTATAAAACTTGCAATTTTTTTTTAAATTTTTTTAAATTTTTTTGTCATTTCTTAGTTTTCTCTAGCCTCAAGGGCCGCGGAACGTCCTCTAGGGTTTGATAATATATTACTGCATAGTTTAGAGATGAAATGGAATGTTCTTCAAGATTTTAAAATCATGAATTTAAGCAATTTTTTAAAATATTTGAAATTTTTCACGTTTTTGATTTTTTCCGGCAACAAAGGCCCTCGAACCTCCTCCAAGGTTTGATAATAAGCTGCTGCATAGTTAACGGAATGGTAATCAGTTTTTTTATGACTCCAGTTTAGGAAATTTTTGGATGAAATTAACAATTTTTTCAATTTTTTGGAAAATTTTTATCGTGTTTGAAGTGTATCTTTGAGCCTGTAAAACTATTTCTGGCTTGAAACAGGGATACCGGATGGTCTCTTGAGACAATGAATTGGTTCTGAAGATATTAATGTCTTGCGTAATGTCATCATCTTCTTTGCTTAATGTCATCTATGATCCCTTTTATCAATGAGTTATAGTTGAAATGTTTTTTATCATAACTGATCTAACAAACACTTTTTAGGAAACCATTGTTAATTGCTCTCAATTTGTAGCAAATTTATCCACCCTGTTTGTCTTTTTTGCAATTTTTCGCTCGGCCGATTTTTCGTCCGACCCATTTGACTTTCGTCTTCAGAAACGGGATAAAGATGTAGTGCCCTGAGGTCACTAAACCGTGGCTAGCTGTTGACGAAGCCAACCGCTCGCCGTCGTTTGAGAGCAATTCGCCCGGCGTTAGTCGGTTATGTTTTTCTAATTCAACAAACTAAGGTTCGGTTATCTTAGTTTTCATAGTTTTATAAAAAATATGTTTGAATCCTGCAACCGTTCTGTCTATTGGAACTCTTTCGTGTCATTTAAGCATTTCCGCTGTAACTTTGTGTTTAAATTTGGTCTTCGACGTTTCTTTTCTAATTGTAATTGGAAGTGTGTTCCATTTTCCAATAAAGTTACGAACAATTGAATCATTACTCCATTTTGACTTACATTTTTTCTAAGAAAATGTCATGGGTTCGTTTGTTTGCAATAATTGGCACGTTTTCTAAAAATCTGAAATAATTTTTAGAGTGATTTCTTGTTTGTTGGAGAATATTGAAAAACCTATTTAATGACACCCTTGTTATTTGAAGCTCTGCTGGAAGAATTTAAGTCTCCAGAAGTAGATCTCTGGCAGTATCGTATTTGGGTTTCATAAAGCAAACTTTTATGCCCCAGTTTATCTGTTTGTTAATTCTGTCAATAGGAAAAGATGGTAAATTTTAAAAAATCGCACTAAAATCTAAATGAGACAAAACTGGTGATTTAAAAAGATTTAGTCTTGTTTTTAACGGTACCTGATAACGAACCAAATATAATGATCAGATTGCTGAAGCCATTTTACTGATAACCTTATTTAGTTGATTTTGGTATGTCAGTTCCCTATCATTTATTACACCTAAATATCTACATTTTTCAGATGCTTCCAATCGGTATCCCTTGAATTCGACAGTTTCAATGATGGACAATTTTTCATTCCCGAACACCATTAACTCCGTTTTTTCCTCATTCATGTTTAACCTGTTTTGTTTCATCTATTGATCTCTCTTGTTTAATGTATCTTCAGCTATTAGCTGCAAATCTGCTTCATTCTGTGCATGAGATAGAATTGCTGTATCATCGGCAAATTGTAATACATCACAATTTGTTGATACAGCTTCACTGAAGTCGTTGACATAAAGTATAAAAATTAAAGGCCCTAAGACAGTTCCCTGAGGAACACCGTGATTTATGACAACCCAATCTGATTTTGCTATCCCATTTTTTACACATTGTTTTCTATCACAAAGGAAGGAGTTTAATAAGATTCTTTCATTCTTTCCAATTCCATACCTTTCTGTTTTGTCCATAAAACATCTATAGATATTGAGTTGAAAGCCTTTGCTAAGTCTAAAAAAAGTGTGACAACAGTTTTGTTTTCGTCAAGGCGTTGATTTATTTTTTCAGTTAACGAAATAATAGTATCGAGATAGGACTTTTGCTTTTGAGATCCGAATTTATTCTTGTTAATCGACCATTAAGAGTTAGGCGGTGAGTTAGTTGTTCAAGTAGTAATTGCTCAAAAATTTTTGCTAGAGTTGGTGTGAACGATATGGGTCGATAGTTTTCTGGTTCTAGTCGGTCTCCTTTCTTATAAACAGGTGTAACATGGGCTGTTTTCAAAATATTAGAAAACGTGTTTTTGTTTATACATTCATTGACGACAAATTGTAAATGATTTCCAATAGACAGTTTACTATCTTTTAGCGCCCATGCTGGTATATAGCCCGGTCCGGGAAATTTATGCTTAGGTAGATTATCATTAAATTTATACAATTCTTTTCTGGTGACTGGTCGGAAGCTAAATTCCGGTCCCTCAAATGTTAGGGAAGAATGATTTGGAGAAACGTCTTTGCCTGTGTATAATCCGAGCCTCGCAAAACAGTTGTTAAGAATATTGGCAATCTTTCTGTCATCCTCAACAAAATGACTACCTTCCTTTAATTTGTCAATTTCTATTTGACTGTTGGAGTTGATCCTGTTTTTGATGAATTTCCACTGTTCTCTTTAAGTTGGTAGCTGCTGAAAAAAATTTTTATGTGATCATATGCAGCTTTTTTTAGTTCTCTATTCACTAAATTGCGTAAAGATTTGTAAATATTATAAATCTCTGGTTTTGGGTTTTTCCACGCATTAAAGAGTGGTTTTGGGTTTTTCCACGCATTAAAGAGACGGTGTTTTTCAGTTATGAGACCACGTAATTCCTTTTACAACCATTGCTTTTGTTGTTTTTTGGTACTACTTTACCAACTTCAATGGTGCATGACAACTCAGTATTTTTTCAAAAATGTCGATAAATTTCAAAAACATTTCGTTAGGCTCATTTATCTGGTACATAGGCGACCAATCTTGCAGCGCAATGTCACGATTGATATTTGATCTTGAATAGTTCTTGGTAATATGTATCAAAAACTGTCTTTTCTTATCACTGTGATCTATCTTTAATGATGACTGATATATTATTGTCAAGTGATCAACTCCAAGAGTCGACTCTAGAATATTGACTTCAAAAATTTGGTTCTTCGAGATAAAACAGTGATCAATTAACGTATATTTTCACCATTTTTCCGTGTTGCCTCTGTTTCATTAACGTAACTGAACCCATTGTTTGCTGTGGAAATATCAATTGACCGTCTACCTTTTGCGCCTAACAAGTTTATATTGTAATCTCCGAATAAAATCTGTATACGAAGATTATCTGTATACGAATACTCATTTGAGATTACTACAGTCATTTCATCCAGCAAAAAGTTAGAAAAATTTACATTGGGGCAGTATTTTACATTAATGAGTGGTTTTTGTGTTAAAGGCTTACCAATTTCAATCCACATTGACTCAAAAAAACTTCCATTGATTGTGTTCAAATCATTTCTCATTTTTACTGTAAACTGTTTGGGAGCCCAAATACCTACCCCTCCGCTTCTCTGTACATTAGTTTATGATGGTCTTGGTTGGTAAACGAAGTGATGACTATTGCACAGATAAAACTCGGGAATGTCAGTTTATCATTTATCAATGACGTTGTAGAAGAGTTGTATAATTGCCATGCAAATGAACGACAGAGGGCGGCAATGTACCATGAGATTTACAGCCGATATTTTGTAATGAAAGCACAAGAAGAGATTCAGAATGCTGATGACAAGTCGGGAACACAAAAACAACAAATCAAAAGTTTACAGGTTATTCAAAGTTTTCTGCTTGAACGTACTGCTACTTTTTTTCAATTTGAAACATGTAAATTAAACTAACCACGTGGTTAATGTTACATGTTAGAAATTTATTAATCAAACATTATTATTAATTGCTCTCAAACGAAGTTTGTAGCAATTATATTAGTCCTGTGGTCTTTTTTTTTGCGATTTTTCGCTTGACCGATTTTTCGTCTGACGCTTTTGACTTTTCGTCCTCAAAAACAGGATAAACAGGTAGCGCACAGCGGGCATTAAGTGCTCTTAGAGCCTTTCTGCTCTGTTTCAGCTCAAAGTGTTTAGGAGACTTATACTTATACTTATGGTGTGAAGGGCAATCTGCCCCGGTGCACCCCCCCTTCGTGGCTAGCTACTGACCAACAACCGCTTGCTAAAAACGCAATTTTATTTCGTTGACTTTTCGTCCTCAAAAGCGGGATAAACAGGTAGCGCCCAGCGGACATTAAGTGGTCTTAGAGCTTTTCAGCTCTGTTTCAGCTCAGACTGTTTTGGAGACTTATACTTATGGAGTGAAGGACAGTTCTTAGTGGTTAAAGACACCCCCGCTGTTGACCCACCACCACCGCGCTGTTGCCCACCCCCTCCCCAGCAGCCCCCCGCGATCCCCCCCCCCCCCCCAACCGATCGCTAAAACCACGCAATTTTATACTAGTTTTCACAATTTTTTTCAAGCTTTTTGAAAATTTTTTGTCATTTTTCTGTTTTTTTTCAGCCCTAGATGTCAAAGAACCTTCTCTAGGGTTCGATAACAGGTTACTGCATTGTTTCTAGTTGTAATGGAATGGTTTCAACATTTTACTATCACGAATTTTAGCAATTTTTTGACAAAACGTGCAATTTCAATTTTTTTGACATTTTTTTCCTTATTCAGGTCTTTCCAGACTCAGGGGCCTGGAAACATCCTCAGGGGTTCGATAATAAGTTACTGACAAATTTTTAATGGCAATGGAATAGTTTGTCAACTTTTTAATGTTACAAATTTTAGCAATTTTTTAGCTTTTTTTCAAGTTTTTTGAAGTTTTTTAGTTTTAGAAATTGTCAGCCTCAAGAGCCAAGGAACCTGCTCTAGGGTTTGACAATACGTTACTGAATATTTTTTAGATTAAATGGAAAGTCTTGCAAGATTTTAACATCACGAATTTGGGCATATTTTTGATATTTTTAGCCATTTTTTTTCCAATTTTTGACTTTTATGCTCATTATTCAGATTTCTTAAAACCTCGAAGGTCAGAAAGTCTCCGTTAGGGTTTGATAAGTTACTGGAAAATTTTTGTTGCTAATGGATTAATTTTCATCTTCTTTAATATCACAAGTTACAGCAATTTATTTTTATAAAACTTGCAATTTTTTTTAAATTTTTTTAAATTTTTTGTCATTTCTTAGTTTTCTCTAGCCTCAAGGGCCGCGGAACGTCCTCTAGGGTTTGATAATATATTACTGCATAGTTTAGAGATGAAATGGAATGTTATTCAAGATTTTAAAATCATGAATTTAAGCAATTTTTTAAAATATTTGAAATTTTTCACGTTTTTGATTTTTTCCGGCAACAAAGGCCCTCGAACCTCCTCCAAGGTTTGATAATAAGCTGCTGCATAGTTAACGGAATGGTAATCAGTTTTTTTATGACTCCAGTTTAGGAAATTTTTGGATGAAATTAACAATTTTTTCAATTTTTTGGAAAATTTTTATCGTGTTTGAAGTGTATGGATCTTTGAGCCTGTAAAACTATTTCTGGCTTGAAACAGGGATACCGGATGGTCTCTTGAGACAATGAATTGGTTCTGAAGATATTAATGTCTTGCGTAATGTCATCATCTTCTTTGCTTAATGTCATCTATGATCCCTTTTATCAATGAGTTATAGTTGAAATGTTTTTTATCATAACTGATCTAACAAACACTTTTTAGGAAACCATTGTTAATTGCTCTCAATTTGTAGCAAATTTATCCACCCTGTTTGTCTTTTTTGCAATTTTTCGCTCGGCCGATTTTTCGTCCGACCCATTTGACTTTCGTCTTCAGAAACGGGATAAAGATGTAGTGCCCTGAGGTCACTAAACCGTGGCTAGCTGTTGACGAAGCCAACCGCTCGCCGTCGTTTGAGAGCAATTCGCCCGGCGTTAGTCGGTTATGTTTTTCTAATTCAACAAACTAAGGTTCGGTTTTCTTAGTTTTCATAGTTTAATAAAAAATATGTTTGAATCCTGCAACCGTTCTGTCTATTGGAACTCTTTCGTGTCATTTAAGCATTTCCGCTGTAACTTTGTGTTTAAATTTGGTCTTCGACGTTTCTTTTCTAATTGTAATTGGAAGTGTGTTCCATTTTCCAAATTACGAACAATTGAATCATTACTCCATTTTGACTTACATTTTTTCTAAGAAAATGTCATGGGTTCGTTTGTTTGCAATAATTGGCACGTTTTCTAAAAATCTGAAATAATTTTTAGAGTGATTTCTTGTTTGTTGGAGAATATTGAAAAACCTATTTAATGACACCCTTGTTATTTGAAGCTCTGCTGGAAGAATTTAAGTCTCCAGAAGTAGATCTCTGGCAGTATCGTATTTGGGTTTCATAAAGCAAACTTTTATGCCCCAGTTTATCTGTTTGTTAATTCTGTCAATAGAAAAAGATGGTAAATTTTAAAAAATCGCACTAAAATCTAAATGAGACAAAACTGGTGATTTAAAAAGATTTAGTCTTGTTTTTAACGGTACCTGATAACGAACCAAATATAATGATCAGATTGCTGAAGCCATTTTACTGATAACCTTATTTAGTTGATTTTGGTATGTCAGTTCCCTATCATTTATTACACCTAAATATCTACATTTTTCAGATGCTTCCAATCGGTATCCCTTGAATTCGACAGTTTCAATGATGGACAATTTTTCATTCCCGAACACCATTAACTCCGTTTTTTCCTCATTCATGTTTAACCTGTTTTGTTTCATCTATTGATCTCTCTCGTTTAATGTATCTTCAGCTATTAGCTGCAAATCTGCTTCATTCTGTGCATGAGATAGAATTGCTGTATCATCGGCAAATTGTAATACATCACAATTTGTTGATACAGCTTCACTGAAGTCGTTGACATAAAGTATAAAAATTAAAGGCCCTAAGACAGTTCCCTGAGGAACACCGTGATTTATGACAACCCAATCTGATTTTGCTATCCCATTTTTTACACATTGTTTTCTATCACAAAGGAAGGAGTTTAATAAGATTCTTTCATTCTTTCCAATTCCATACCTTTCTGTTTTGTCCATAAAACATCTATAGATATTGAGTTGAAAGCCTTTGCTAAGTCTAAAAAAAGTGTGACAACAGTTTTGTTTTCGTCAAGGCGTTGATTTATTTTTTCAGTTAACGAAATAATAGTATCGAGATAGGACTTTTGCTTTTGAGATCCGAATTTATTCTTGTTAATCGACCATTAAGAGTTAGGCGGTGAGTTAGTTGTTCAAGTAGTAATTGCTCAAAAATTTTTGCTAGAGTTGGTGTGAACGATATGGGTCGATAGTTTTCTGGTTCTAGTCGGTCTCCTTTCTTATAAACAGGTGTAACATGGGCTGTTTTCAAAATATTAGAAAACGTGTTTTTGTTTATACATTCATTGACGACAAATTGTGAATGATTTCCAATAGACAGTTTACTATCTTTTAGCGCCCATGCTGGTATATAGCCCGGTCCGGGAAATTTATGCTTAGGTAGATTATCATTAAATTTATACAATTCTTTTCTGGTGACTGGTCGGAAGCTAAATTCCGGTCCCTCAAATGTTAGGGAAGAATGATTTGGAGAAACGTCTTTGCCTGTGTATAATCCGAGCCTCGCAAAACAGTTGTTAAGAATATTGGCAATCTTTCTGTCATCCTCAACAAAATGACTACCTTCCTTTAATTTGTCAATTTCTATTTGACTGTTGGAGTTGATCCTGTTTTTGATGAATTTCCACTGTTCTCTTTAAGTTGGTAGCTGCTGAAAAAAATTTTTATGTGATCATATGCAGCTTTTTTTAGTTCTCTATTCACTAAATTGCGTAAAGATTTGTAAATATTATAAATCTCTGGTTTTGGGTTTTTCCACGCATTAAAGAGTGGTTTTGGGTTTTTCCACGCATTAAAGAGACGGTGTTTTTCAGTTATGAGACCACGTAATTCCTTTTACAACCATTGCTTTTGTTGTTTTTTGGTACTACTTTACCAACTTCAATGGTGCATGACAACTCAGTATTTTTTCAAAAATGTCGATAAATTTCAAAAACATTTCGTTAGGCTCATTTATCTGGTACATAGGCGACCAATCTTGCAGCGCAATGTCACGATTGATATTTGATCTTGAATAGTTCTTGGTAATATGTATCAAAAACTGTCTTTTCTTATCACTGTGATCTATCTTTAATGATGACTGATATATTATTGTCAAGTGATCAACTCCAAGAGTCGACTCTAGAATATTGACTTCAAAAATTTGGTTCTTCGAGATAAAACAGTGATCAATTAACGTATATTTTCACCATTTTTCCGTGTTGCCTCTGTTTCATTAACGTAACTAAACCCATTGTTTGCTGTGGAAATATCAATTGACCGTCTACCTTTTGCGCCTAACAAGTTTATATTGTAATCTCCGAATAAAATCTGTATACGAAGATTATCTGTATACGAATACTCATTTGAGATTACTACAGTCATTTCATCCAGCAAAAAGTTAGAAAAATTTACATTGGGGCAGTATTTTACATTAATGAGTGGTTTTTGTGTTAAAGGCTTACCACTTTCAATCCACATTGACTCAAAAAAACTTCTATTGATTGTGTTCAAATCATTTCTCATTTTTACTCTAAACTGTTTGGGAGCCCAAATACCTACCCCTCCGCTTCTCTGTACATTAGTTTATGATGGTCTTGGTTGGTAAACGAAGTGATGACTATTGCACAGATAAAACTCGGGAATGTCAGTTTATCATTTATCCTTTGTTTCGGTAACAACTAGGAATGAAGTTTCATCAAGATTTTTAAAAAAACGAGACAGTTGCTCATGTTTATTATTGAGGCTTCTACAATTCAGATACCAAAAATTGGGAAACTCCGATTTTCTCCCACACCCACCATTGTACTTTTCAATTGTTATATCTAATTTTGATGGACCTGGGTTTCTTTCAATGTCAACACATTTTTGTAGAATAACTACGATGATTATGAGTAGATTTTTAATGTTAAATATTCCGAACCATAGTAAAATTTTTTTGATCTGATCGATGTGACGGCAGTTAGGTTTTTTAAGTTTACATAAATTTGAGTGACTTCTGAGAAACTAAATCTTTTCGAAAAAAAGCGAACTTAATCAAAATTAAAACCAAGATAAAAATCCACCTACATCTCGAATAAAACATTTTTAATGATTTCTAAGAAGTCACACAAATGTATCAGAATTCAATACGATTGTCATTCCATCCATCTCTCATGGGTACAAAAAAATCTTTGAGCTTTAGTGGAATTTGTCTCGAAGGGGCATCGTTTGTTGAACAATTGTAACCAATCCTTTTCAAGTGATTTCTCAGAGTTGCTACCATTTTACTAATTCCATTTAAATTAGGGTGAACACCATCATGCCTTATATCTGTGTTTTCCATATCGTAATTCAGGACATTTTCTTTACACGACTGAAATTCAACATTAAGTTGATGGGCTATATTATTGACTTCCTTGTTGTTTTCATTAATTTCTTTGTCATTCACATCTCTTCCGTACAGACCACTATTTACATTAGGTAATTTACAAATGGCAACCTTATGTGGTTTGAATTTTGTTATACTTTTGCCAACCAGGTCACCAATTTGCTCTGCTGCTTTTTTTCCGTCTGTACCCTGATCAGTAGTGTTATGCCCAAGGTGAAATATAAGGCTTTCCGACTTTGTTCTGTTGAATACGAATCAATAGTACTGTTGACGTCATTAATGGTTGCAGATGGGTAGGAGTGTATAGCTGTTTCGCTACTGATATCGCTTTGTTTTACAATTTTGTACGTGCTGTCCGAAATAACTAAATTTTTAGCAAACCTAGGTACAAATTTGGGGAAAAACTTTTTGCTAGCGCTCTCAGACGCTTTACGTTCATTGTCATCGATACCATCAATAATTTTTGTCAGTATTTTGTCATTTTGAGCTCTCAAGTGAATGATTACTGACGTTGACTGATCATATAATCTTTTTTCGTTGTCTAAAGCTGCTCGAAGTTCCTTGTTTTCTTGTTCAATTAGCGCAGCTTTCTCTTTATATAATTTTACATCTTTCCTGAGCTCATCTATTTCATATTGTTGCAAACTACTATTAAGTTCTTTTATTTTCTTCTTAGTTTCAAAATTTCTTGTATCAACTTTTCCTTTTTCCTTTTTGCTTGTGCAGTTGCTTGTGCTATTTAGCTTATTTTTTTATCCACCGTAAAAGCTGAAAGCAAACAGAAAACATATTGGTGGTTGTTTGCTCATTTCAAACTTGCTGTTGACATGAACAGGATAATGATAACATCGCGAAGTGCAATATTGATAAGTAATGAAATAATAATATTCGAACTCGAGTTGATAAAAAATTGGAAAGTAAAGCAATCAACTGCAACATTTTGATATAAAATAGACTCTATTGAATGGTTAAAGGGCAAAATATGCAGCAAAAATTTACTCAAAGATTCAATTAAAAAAAGCATACAATTTTTAATGTAAAATTTTGTTTATTAACCGGCATTCTTTTTTTTATTTGTACAATCGAACGCTAAGAATCCGCTTAAAAAATTTCAAGGAATTTAAATAATATTGAGAAAGGTAATTTGGGCGGGATACAGGCGCTTATTGCTGTTTTTAACTGTCGCCCTAGTTGCATTTGTACCATAATAATAATAGATATATTATTAGTAGTGTGTGACTGCCTATCCACAACTTGCTTGTCGTGCAGCGACCTTTCTGCATCTACGCCATGGTGAATGACATGCGGTCCCGGGGTTATGGGACCAGGAGGTGCTCTTTATTGTTTGTGTGTTGTTTCACGCTGTCCCTATAAGTATCATTTAGCGTCGGTTTCATGGGACGAAAACTTGTTGAGGAGGTTGTTTTATGATCAGCACGATGGCTCTGACAACTGCTATTAAGTGATAACTGAATTGCTGTGCTAACTTTTCTGTGTGAGCTTTGACAGGCAGCATTTCACTCTCACTGTGTAATTCATTGATGTCAAACAATTTTACACAGCCAGTAATTGCGCGAAGAGTATTGTTTTGTTGCGTTTGCAGGTGATTCGTTTTAGTTGCTGATGTTGAAGCCCAATTGGGAGCACCATAGTTCAGGACGCTCCGACCGATGGCTTTGCAATCCACTGAGAGTCTCATTTGTAGAGCCGAGTCGCTACCAGCAATCTTTTTTTGTTATGTTTTTGCGGTGTTGTGATTTCTATTTGGTGCTTCCTACATGTTCTTCAAAATTGAGCATACTATCGAAATTAACACCCAGTACTTTTGACTTTACTGGTATTGCTATATTGTTGATAATGAGGTGTGGGTCAAACTTGGCCTCCTTGCTCCAGGCTGTGAACAGTTGTACTTGATTTTTCAGCTATTAACTGAAGTTTTCTTGACTCTAGCCAGTCGTATAAAGTTTTTAATTGCTCTCTAATGAAGTTTGTAGCAATTATATTAGTCCCGTCGGTCTTTTTTATGCGATTTTTCGCTTGACCGATTTTTAGTCTGACGCTTTTAACTTTTCGTCCTCAAAAGCGGGATAAATCAGCTGACATTAAGTGGTCTTAGAGCTTTTCAGCTCAGACTGTCTGGGGACTTATACTTATGGAGTGAAGGACAGTTCTTAGTGGTTTAAGACACCCCCGCTGTTGACCCCCCCACCACTGTTGCCCCCCCACAGCGCTGTTGCCCACCACCTCCGCAGCAGCCTCCCGTGGATCACCCCCCCCCCCCCCGCCTCCCCCGTGGCTACGTTCGGACAGCCGATCGCTAAAACCACGCAATTTTATACTAGTTTTCAATTTTTTTTTTCAAGCTTTTTGAAAATTTTTTGTCATTTTTCTGTTTTTTTTTCAGCCCTAGGTGTCAATGAACTTTGTCTAGGGTTTTATAATAGGTTTCTGCATGGTTTCTAGTGGTAACATTTTAAAATTACGATTTTTAGCATTTTTTTGACAAAACCTTCAAATTTTTTCAATTTTTGACATTTGATTTTCATTATTCGTCTTTTTAGACGCAGGGACCAGAGAACGTCCTTCAGGTTTTGATATTAAGTTACTGAAAATATTTTGTTTTCCGTGGGATAGCTTTCATTTTTATTATATGACAGATTTTAGCGATTTTTTTTATAAAACTTGCAATTTTTTCATTTTTTTTTTGAAGTCTTTTTGATTTTTTTAATCAGTTTTTCCGGCACCAGGGTCTTTGGGACCTCATCCAAGGCTTGATGATAAGCTGTTGCATAGTTTCTAGAATTAATGGTATGGTTATCATTATTTCAATGATTCCAGCTTTAGCAATTTTTTGATAAAATTTAGTTTTTCTCAAATTTTTGGAAATTTTATCATGTTCCAATTTTATGGATGTCGATGACCCAGTGAAACTTTTTAAAGCTTAAAATAGGGATATTGGATAGTCTCTTGAGACAATGTGATTCTTTTGAATATTTTAATAACTTGGAATTTTGTTAAAATTTGCGATTGTTTGCAAATTTTTTGAACATTTTTGTTTAGCTATCATTACTGGCCAACGAAGCTTTTCAAGTCTTTCAGATGGATTACCTGACATAACTCCAGAGACAAAAAATAGTTTTGAACTTTTTCACTGCAAAATATGGAACCTTTTCAAACATTTTGCAATATTTTGCAAATATTCTAAATATCATTTTTGTTTGATTTTTTTTTTTACTAAAAAGGCTAGAAAGTTTTTTGAGTCAAATCAAGCTAAGACTGGCCTCACTAAACCGTGGCTAGCTGCTGATGAATTCAACCGCTCGCTGGTTGTTTGAGAGCAATTGGCCCGACGTTAGTCAGTTATGTTTAGGTATGGAGTTACCATGTCACGTAATTTGTCAACCTGTGCGTGAGATGTATTTAAAGTTCTATCATCAGCGGAAGACCTGATGTTTATATGTTTCAATGTTTTATATGTTTCATGCAGATGTTGAAGAGCATTGGCTATAATACACCACTTTGTGGGACACCCTGTTTGACTTTTACGCTTTGATTTTTTATTGTTATATTCTATGTTCGAAAACCTGTCCTGTAAGTATGAAGCGACCCATCTTTTAGTTCTATTCGGTAGTACTACCTCGAGTACGTCGCTTATTAGTAGTTTGTGATCGAATGTGTAGAAGGCGGCGGCGTTGTCTACGGCTACTAGTAGATTACGGTTGCCGGGTTTCTTTTGATTGGGGCCTTTTTCTATATTGTTGGTGACAATTTCCAGAGCTGTTTTTGTGGAGTGGTCAGTTCTAAAGACATGCTGTTGTTCTTTGAGTGGATATTCTATAAAGTCACTTAGTAAAAGTTTCTGTTAGTGTTGCAATGAGGGAGAGGAGTGCAATTTGTCTGAAGCTTTTAGATTCTTCTATGGGGTTTCCTGGCTTGTGTAGGGGTATAACTCGGCCAAATTTCCAGTTGTTGGGGTGTTTGCACTGTTTAAAGGACGGTTTATGGTGTCAGTGAGGTATCTCCCTGCTATGGAGCCTAGATGATGTGAGGGAATTGGCGCTATTCTATCTGGGCCCAGCGTCTTTCTTTTCTTTTTGACTCTGATTGCTTCTTTCACTGTGTAACACTTGAACATTCTGCCCTCGATTTTCAGTTTCCTTATTTTTTTTGTGTATTTCTCTTCTGTTTTTAATTTTTCTTGGGGTGTGGAATGTATTGTTGGTTGAACTCATTGGCGCATTTCCTTGGATCATGGCGAGTAGTCTTCTTAGCGCCAAAATAGTTTTAGCGTCAAAAACATACTCAAGCGGATAATATAATCCCATGGTTGGTTGATAGTTTCATATCAAGTCCCACGGACTGCTGAGGTATGGCCATGGCCATTAAGTACGTTGGAACATACTAGTAATAGCGACTGCTAATTGGTAGTCGGGTTAATGAACAAAAATTTCACAATGCGTTGGGTATTATGGCCTTGGGTATAGTGGCATTGGGTATACTGTCCTGACACCAGAATTGAAACTTTTTCAGTATATTACTAAATGTTTAAGAATGGTTTGTTTTTAGCTTTAAGTAGAGCCAATTAATGCTTTTAATTTTCTGCAAAGGAATTTGAAAGTTTGTCACTTCCAATGAAATTGTAATGTGGTTCCAAAACCGTAGGGTACAGTCAATTTAAAATTTTAGTAGTTTCAACAAATGTGTTCAGCACGATATTTCTTCAAAGCTGTGATACCATGAATTAATACAGAATTAAAACAGAAAAGTTTAATTAGGCTTACAGGCTAGATTTTGGGACAGTTTTAAGTTATTTGGTGCCGTGGAAAAGCAAAAAAAAATTGAAAAATGAAAAGAAAGCATAAGCCTTATTTTTCAAACATCGGATGTATCTGTTCAGTTTTTGGAAAAGCATTTAAGTGGTACTCTTTTTGTATCGATTGGAAAAAAGTATTTTTCGGCCAATTTTGTCTAAATGAAATCCAGTATATCAAGTTCCTAGCCCAAAGTTTGGGTGTATGAACAGCAATATTTTTGCTTTTTGTCTAGTTGCTCTTGAACGAAACTCATTGCAATTATTGTAAACGTGTTGGTCTTTTTTATGCAAATTTTGTGCTTTGTTTTGCGCTTTTGTTCTAAAACATTCTTTAACTTTTCAGGTGACTTTCACGCTTTCGTTCTTCATTTGTGAATGATCTCTATTGCTCTCACTCTTGTTGCTAATATAAAGCTGGTTGCAGCATAGAAATAGTAAGCGCCAAATAACACAGTTGGTAGTGCATATGGTTATAAAGCGGGAGTTCAATGTTTCGAATCCCGGTGGGGGTTAAATGTTTTTGCACCCGCCTGTCGTTCGAGAGCAATTCTTCCGACATTAGTCGGTTTGTTTATTGGTTCTAGACAAATTGGGGTGTGATTATGAGCATTTTGTATCACTTGGGATGGGCATCCAAAGAGGCTACTGCTCAACTTTTTCTCCTCGCTTACTACCACCTGGTTTTCCTAGAATGAGCTGTGCTGTTTTTGTACATAATAGAGAAACGTCGAAAATTGAATTTTATGAATTGCATAAAATCCCCAGAAGTAGTCTCGTCTCCTGCTGATTTTCCAAACTGATATTGTTTTTTTAGCTAGGATAGCAACTCTTTTATTAACAGGGCTCTTGTAGCGTTTCTATTTAAGAGCGGCTCTGCTCATGCTTTGCTATTATTGGCCAACATTATGTTTCGTTTTTTTTTGCGGGAAATGGTGCGAGGATCTTAATTGTATATATTTTTGGATCTGTTATCCCCCCCCCCCCAGTTTTATGGGCATATAACTTTTACATCCGCCAGACTCACGTGTTTTTTTACACAATAATGTGCTATATAACATATAAATTAAAATTAAATTGGGCATAAAAACACTGGGGGATCGAAGCAGAATATATTCATTTCTAAAGGTTTGTTTTAGAGCAATGATTATTTTCATTGGAGCAATTGTTCAGTATTTTGATGCTACTTTTGCATAGGATTGGATAATCATTTCGATGCATCTAAATTAGGGGTTTTGAGAGAAAAGGCCGTTTCATTTTGCCTGGTTATATCGAGAGGGTTTGAAGCGTTGTTTTTAGGGATCTTATCGTCTTTATTTTTGGAGGGATGTTATGCCTGTAATTGCAATCACTGTAAAAAACGCCTTTGCACAATTTGGCTCGTGTCGTGCTCGTTAATTTTTGTAAAGTGCAGCTTTTCTCGGAATTCATAGTTCATTGGCGCGATCGTTCTCAGATGTGGAAAAGTTGGATTTTCAAAGTTAAAAAGTTAGGCTGCTTTACCCTAAGTATGCTTCCCCCAATTTCCAATTTTGCTCATCGATTTTTACAAGTTCGAGCTCTTCTGAGATTAAAGGTTTTGGCAAGCAGGTCAGAATGAATTGGCGTCTGTGCATTGTGAGTTACTTTTGTATGCTTTATTTGGTCTTCTAAAATGAATTTTGTCTAACTGTAGATGCTCCTGGATAAGAGTCCCCATTTGCGCAGTCCAGTCCTATCAACAGTGAAAGCATTCATCCTCAAATGTGTGTCCACCAACTCAGTTAGACACTCATTTGCTCATAAAATTATCCTCGAATACTTCAATGTTCTGCAAAATTCATCATCGTCAACAAATAAATCCGCATCTTCAGTTGAAAATGAAAAGGAGAAGGAAGGCGATGAGAGGAAGAATATAACTGAAGAAGGGTTGTTTGAAGATGGTGAACAACCCGCAAAACAGGTGCAAGATGGAAAGGCTGTGATTGGCGAGATTGTGCCCTTGTGCAGAGATTGGCTCATTCAAATGGCACACACTCCAAATGGAGCAAAGGTAAGGCCACTAAATTAAATCAATTCACGGATATGAAAATAGACTTTGCTGTTTCCTGTATACATGCCAACTTTTTAACGATTGTTTGAACAAATGAATGCGTGATTCTGCATTGACTGTGTTGAGTATATCTTGATAGGATTTAGGATTAGAGATTCAACTGAAATACCAATAGAGAGTGCTGCAGTATTGATCATAGGTGATCACTTTGTACGTTGGGGGGGGGGGGGAGACAATGAAGAAGTTCTAAATTTTAATGGGATTTGAGATGGAACTAAAATGATTTTTGTTAGCAAGCGGTATAAATCCCCGTTTTCGGCCATTTATAAAGGGTTCTAGTTATAAAGGTTTTTTATTAAGCATGTATATTTGATGCTCAGATTGTGGTGTACGCATTATGGTATTCGGATGCGAAGGACAGAAAAGCAATTTTGAAGATGTTCAAAGAGAAGATAGTGGAGATAAGTCAACACGAGAGTGCATACCTTATCATATGTGCCATCTTAGACTGCGTGGATGACACGAAACTGATCAACATCTCAGTTCTACAACCACTTTTAAAGCAGTTTTCGCAGATTATTACAAACACGTACGGACTTAGGTCTGTTATATACGCTATTTGTCCAAGGTACAGTTTGCTGTTCAATGCCGAGATACGAGAGTTTTTGTCACTCGGTGACTCGAATGACAATAGCAGAAAGCCGAAAGAAGTGAGGTATAAGGAGTGTGCACAAGTTATGCAGTTAACAGTGCAGCAGTATCTCTGTTCAAAGTTGGAAGAAAGTAGCGGGGCGTTGGAGGACAAGACGAATTATCAGTTAACATCTGCTTTTCTCAGCAGCGATTATGTCGAAAATTCAGGTATGTTTACAGGATTACTAGTATTGTAAGTCTCGTTTATTCTAAAAGTCACTTTTAAGGCCTCCTGTACACGTGTTGACATGGAAACCCGATGTCGGGGCAGCAAAAGAATTCAGATCTAAATGTAAAGCAATATAATCAAGGTCATGCTAATTTTTTTGAATGGAGAAACCGCGTTGGTACAAAAAAAAATGCTAGAATTACGTGAAAAGAAAACTGACTTGAAAGAAGTCGAAAGTTGAGTTAAATTTGGTTCAAATAGCTCTTTCGAAGTGTTAGTTTGTATTTTGGTTATTAGTTGTGAAGAAATACTGCTAGCAACGTATCGTAACTGAAATTGCAGTGAAAAAAATTGTGACAACTTCTAACTTGACGTATTTATGCCCGATTAATCCCGAATGTTGTATGTGTTTTATTATAGCTGCGAAGCTGTAAGCTGAGCGAAGCTATATTGCGGTGCTCTTGGTTTTTTTACAATTCAAAGAATTTGAATTGTATTGGGGCGCTGTCTTTTTTTTTTTTAAGATCCGTTCACACATTTTCATGATTTTTGAAGTCAAATTGGCGTAGTGATTTTGGTCACGCCGAAACAGGAAATGGAGCGAAAAAGCGAGTGGTTTTGCGGCGTGAATTTTTTTCGCTCTAATTTTAAAGTAGAGTGAGAAAACGGTGTTTGAACAAAAATTCGCTTTCTCGCTTGTGGTTTTTTGTTCTCATGCGGCAATTTCACTCTGATTTTTGCTGTTTTTTCGATTTTTTGGATCAGATTTTTTTCTAAATGGTTTTCCCAATCCATTCACAGCTCATTCTAGGCCTAGTTTTTTGTTTGAATGAAATTTTCATTTCTCGCTAGTGGTTTTTTTGTTCACATGTGGCATTTTGATATTGATTTTCTTTTTCTTATTTTTTTGTTCTGATTTTTTAAAAAATGGTTTTCTCAATTCACTCATAGTCCATTCTAGGTCTAGTTTTTCTGTTTAGTCAATGAAAATTCTTTGAATTGTGCTTCAGGACTTGTCCTGCTATGTTTTTTTGTTTCGTCGTCTGACGCTCTTTTTTCGTTTTACATTTGTTCACACAGCAAAGCTAAAAAAGTCAAATTTTCTGAATGACTTCTTCCTCTCACTAACGGAATTTGCGCGCGTGACGTCATTTCTCACTCGCTTTAGCAAAAGTTTTTAGGTTATTTGCGTGATTAGATTTTGATCATACGTGACTTACCTCACTCAATAAAATGACTTTTGCACTTAAAACTTAAGTTTAATTTGAATTTGTTTACGGTCAAATGAACTCATTTGTGCAGTTAAGGTCCCTAATCAGAGGCTTCTGTGGAATGAAATTTAACAGGCTTTATTAATTTATCGCTGAATGTTTTTTACCTAGTTTTTTTGCGGCGTCGATTTTTTTTTTCAATTTAGATCAGTATCTGTTTCTATCTCGATTATATGGCACGCGGGTCTATTCTTTCGCAGCTATTCCGGCAATCTGCCGGCTATGTTTCTTGTTTTAGTGAAGCAACCACTACTAGAGAAAATAAGCAGCTTGTGTTTCGAAACGGACGAATTTCTAACTTCATTCTTGAGCTACTCGGTAGTTAAGGGTATCCTGAAAGATGGCCACCCTAATCGAGACGAATTCGCCCAAATGATGTTGCCCAAAGTGAACGAATTTGAAAAAGACGTTTTGAAAGGATGGAGTGAACAGTCGAGGAAGTTGAACGTGCTGCGTATTCTGGCTGAGAAAGATGAGAAGTTTAAGAGGAAACTTCAAACTGTGATTCCAGATAAACTTTAATCAATTGAACTTTTAAAGAAGTGAATGCAATTGGCTTTTAGCTTGAAATAGTTGTCTGCAATTTGATAACTGGTACAAATACAATTTGGAGTCGCTGTTCTCTTTTCCCCATCCCTACCTAGAAGCTACGTACTTTATGGGCGATATTACCGGTATCTGAATAAATAATTCTGGGTTTCCTTTGCAATTTGAGCTGGTCAGAAAGTTCATCAATGACGTGAAAATTAAACCTTAGCGAACTGTTAACGAGGTAATCGATGACAGTGATTATGGATTTGCCTAATGAACTAAATGTAAAGGTTGGCTGAATAAATGAAGCAGCCAAATTGACTTAATAAGATTTGATGACATTGGAGATCAGAAAAAGGAATTTCACGACCATATGGAACAAACTTTAATTCACTAAAATGTTTAAACAGCGATGAGTGAATTCTTAGGCTCGACTTAAGTCTGTTTTCGCCCACAAAGTTGGGAGCAACTTAAGGCGAGTCAATGAGTAATTTTGCATAATCGTTTTGTTGAAATCGGATATTGTGAAATTTTGAACTAGTTAGGCCTAAAAATTAGGATGTTGTAGAAAAATTTACTATTTGGTTAACTTAGTTCATGCATTAGACGTCTATTTTAGGAAGCTGTTTTAGGATGCACAGAAACTGGTTAAAGACAAAATTTAATATTCATTTGTGTCCTGTATGTGTTCCGTTTAATGAATTACTAGGTGTTTCAATCACCAAAAAACTTAGCCTATATTCATGCGTTTCAGGCAATAGATAAACCAAATTTAGAAACGTAAGGTTTCACTTTCTTTTAGGCTACATTCACACCTTTTTCGTCATTGTTTACTTGTGAATGCACAGAATGGCATTTCGATGTTGCATCAAATTCGATGTTGCATTTTTTCCATTCGTATTTGGACGTTTTTAATTTCATAATTTGTTGGCGATTTTGGTTAAATAAGGGGCGTGAACACTTTAAAACGTACATAGCATTTTAGGAAAATTTTGATAGAAAAGTTTGATCTTCTAAACTAGAAAGAGCTTTATCATGTGTATCTCGATTTGGAGCACATTTGTTTCCATAAATATGTTCCTTTAATCAATATCGTTAGTGAACGGCAGACGCCTGTCTACTTATCTAATTACGCGATTTTGAAATCTTTTGTTCCCTCAAAAACTTATTGATTCTTGGTGATCTGTTAGAAAAATGAATTTATTGCAATTTTAAATTTTTCGCGAAAATAAATAATTTTAGATTACTCATATCACAAGGTCAATCGTTTTTTCAGCAATCTGCTTCCATTTTCTATTGCAGGCCATGCATGTTTTGGTTTTGCTCACTACATGTACGGAGCATTTTTTACCTCTTGTTTCATTGTTTTTTAAAAAGAAAATTTCTGCTTATTTTTGTTAATTTGATATTTTGTTCTGTTTTCAATCCATTTACTTAGCAAGTCGGTACAACTTTGGGACCCAGAATTTGAGTTCTCCAGTAGTTGTCTAAGGAGTCGAGATAGATCTCAAAAAATTGGATAAATTTTAGGTTTTAGAAAACGGTACTCATGAAATGTTTTTGTTTGAGATTACGAGATATGTCCATGTAAGGTTATTTTCAAACCGAACCACTCTCTAGGTTCTCCAGACAACTCCCAATAATGCAGATTTTTTCTGGTCGACGCTTGTCAGTACAAAATCAACATCTCCTTCGTGGTCCAGTTGCCGCAATTTTCTAATTACAAAAGTTTGACCAAAAATAATCTGGCCAAAATTTTACGGTCAGTTGTTCATTAATATTTTTTTGCATAAAAATGTTCTGTAGAACTTGTTGATGAATCTGTATGTTCTGACTGCTTTTGCTTTCAAAATGATTAAAGGTACATTATTAGGCAATAGCACCGTCGAAATGATTTTGACTGTGTGCGATTATTTTAAAATATATTTATTTGAACAATTCTAAAGCAAGTCCAATTTATAACAAATACAAATGGCTGACACAACGCCATGAGTTGAAATTCTGTTTTTGTATTACTTATTGAAAAATTTGGAATCAATGCAAGCTTTAAAAGTTTGAGTTTAGCTGTAATTTCAACTAAAAGGATATACAGGTCATTTTTTTAGCCATACAAATTTTGACGCCGATCAACCTTCGAAAATCAATCCTAAAATTTATACCTTTTTTATTTTCCGGAGCCCCAACATCAAATCGGTGAGGATCACTCGCTTCATTTTTTCCAAAATTTTTGAAGTATAGGTATGCTGTGAGCTTCTGTGCATATGGAAGTACTAATTGAGCGGTTCTCTCTAGATTATTGCCAGCAAACGATAATTTCATCATAAAAAAGCAGAATCTAAGAAAAACGACGCTAGACTCGGATGTAATTTCAATTCTCCAAAATTTGATTATCAGTTTTACTTGTTCTCTTTGGAAAAACTCTTATTGGTTTTAGCATGATAAAACCGAAAGCGTGGCCAAAACCATTTTGAGTAACTTTTTTTCAGCTTCAATGTTCTATAGTTTTCTTTAGTTTTTCCATATTCAGTATTTTCTGCAGCTATGAGGAAAAAACTAAATTCACAAAGCACATCTAAAAAGTATTTTCAAGTGAAAAACTAAAACCCTGTATTTGAGAATTTTGTAAATCATTACTTCGTCATCCACCTGTATTACACAGCCTTGAAAAGGAACATTCACTTTTCCTGAAAAAACGCCAATTTAGTTTTTGCTAGCCTTCTCGTCGTAAATGTTAATCATTTTTAAATAGTGTTTAAAATTTTTTATAGGCTAACTATTTGCAGCAAGATGCATATGAAGTAGGAGTGTTTTGTCTTTCGAATTTATAGATTAAAGAGCGATGTTATTTTCAAAAGCAATTTGTTTTGATGCTCATTTCGTTTCCATTACTCTCATCGTTTAAATTACTAAGCACCAACCGTTGGATTTTAATAGCAGTTTTCAGGTGTTGATCAAACTATTTTGGCTAATTGGTGAACTAATTTGTTTAAATCAAAGCCTAACTATCATTTCTTTTGCTTCTGCAATTGCCTGTAAAAAAGCTGCCACAAAGCATTTTTCTAATTTAAAGCAAATCACTTCGACCACAGATTGATATCGAAATTATTTTGTTAGACATCAGGCTTTTTGTTATTCAAGCAACCAGTCGCAGGGTTCACCGAGACCGCAACTTTATTGATCGTAGGTTTAAACATTTCCATTTTTTTCAAAAAACTTTGTTCATTTCCATTTTTTTCAAAAGTTAAATATTGGCATTTATTTCGTCATTCAGCTTTCATACGAATCTAACTATCTGGTAAATATCAAGACAAGATAAGCGTTCCGCGCTCTTCAAAAGAAACTTTGCTTTAACTTTTAGCAGTACAAAGTTTTGTTAGAAGTTTATCAAGTTACGTTCTCTCCCCACGAGAGAGGTCACTAAAGAAACTTAAAGAAGAACCGATTGTATGGACGACTACTTTCTGATTCTTGTGAACACAGGAATACAATACGAAAAAAATCGAGCAGATTTTTGGAAAAAACCACCTTTGATTCCCACTCCCCAATTGGGATCAGAAGTACAACGGGACACCTTATTGTTTTACAAAAAGAAACATTTTACAGTGCCAGCTAATAGAACTGACAATTGTTACTAAATAGATCAAAGTTCAAAGACCGATAGTTGGGCACTATGGGTTTTTTTCTTTCCGTTTTTGATACCGTTTTTCGATAGGGACTAATAAAGATTAGACTTAGTTTTAGATTGCTTAGCTGAGCGACTGCTAATAAAAAACTCTTTGAGCGGAAAGAGAGCAACCTAAGACTAGCGTAGTAAAATCAAAGATTTTCATGCAAGAATTTTAACTGAATTAAACCGGAAAAACTTTTTCTAAGATGTCTAAAAACATAGAACATTTCTTGATCTGTAATTCAACTTTTTTTTAAAATTAGACCTAAAATGGCCTAGAAATGGGTCCATGAGAAAAGAGTAACTAAATTTAGTGAGGGGTCTTCAAATCACGTCATCAGAGATCAGCAAATACAACTAACTATAACCATCAATATAATTTCAAATGAAAAAATTATTTCAGTTTTGGCAAAATTTGGCTTTTAGTACTTGCTTGAGTTCGGCTGTTAGCAGTTGTGAGTAGGCTAGTGGTTTAGATGACTGAAAAGGATGTAAATTCTATTGAAAAGTCAAAACAGTGAACCAAAAATTTTGTATGAAAACACCAACACGTTTGATTTAATTGCTTCAATCTTCATTCGAGAGCAAATTAAAATATCACCAAAATGTGGAAAACAGGTCGAATTGCTGAGAGAAATAACAATTGATGCTGTGATAACTTTGAACACAGGTTGTTGACTCTACTTTAAAAGTAGAGTAGTAAAGTACATACCGCAAAATTACTTGCTTTTTCGTCCTACTTCCAGGGTTAAAGCAGTCACTTCAATTTGACTTCAAAAATCTTTGAAATTTGTGATCAGATATCTAAAAAAAGTACCGCGCACAACGATTCAATTTCATTTAAACAGTAAAAACAATTCAAAATCAGTGAATTGTAGAACATAGCCTCGCAATAATAATCGGCTGAGAAGACACGGGTTACTGTTAATCAAATCATTATTTGATCTGATTGTAACTTTCCGACTCAGAGGTTGCGCGAGATGAACTAAAATTTCCAAGAATTTGGTAATTGCAAATTTTAAAAAAGTACAAAAGAACCATCGGTGTCGATTCCGGGAGTTCAATTCATTAAGCGATTTCAAAAGAAATTGTTGGAGTTTTGAAAAATACTAAATTACTAGCCCGCGCCCCTAGCTTCAATGAATATTGCGCTAGGTTGTGGAACTTGACAATACAGGACAGACATTTTGAAAGAACAGACAAATTAGGAGTACCTCAAAAGATTTTTCAAGAATGTGGCTAGGTTGGTTGATTCGAATTGATGTGATAATAATAACAGCGATTGGTTGTCAACAAAGAGGATCTACTCTGTTTCGGCCCCAGTGTTTTTTATGACCCTCATTTACAAATTATTTGTTGTTATATAGCACGTTACTCTGTAAGAAAATAGCACGTGCACCTGGGGGTTATAAAAAATTTATGCTCACTAAGCTGGGGGGGGGGGACGAAACAGAATACGGGACGAAATAAGGGCTCGATTTTCATGTTTTTGAGGAAGCTATTATAAAAGCGTCGTCAATCTACCTAGACACTCTTGTTTCATGAAATGCGGGTATCGCTCTTGAATTTTGCATAAGCTTAGATCTTCGGGGTGTAAAATTAACGGCTATATAGGACTGGGGGATCGATAAATTTTTGTTTATAGGTGCAAAAACGTCCACCAGGTGTGGGATTTGAACCCGCAACCTTGCAAGCCCTCAACAGATGCAACTACCTCTCGGCAATCAGACCCATGTGCTCTCATCTGCTGCAATCGCGTTTACTTTGGTAGCAAACATTATTTTGGAGTGAGCTCAATTGAGGTCACTCAAAATGAAAAAAGATAAGCGCGAAAAATTTACTGGAGAAGTCCAAGAATGTTCCGATCTATTCTGTTTTGGCCCCCAGCTTAGTTGGCTTATATTTTTACGCACCCAAGGCGCACGTGCTATTATTTTACATAGTAAAGTGCAATATAACAACACATAATTTGTAGGGGGGTCAAAAAATACTGGGGGGATCTATTCTGTTTCCAAATACTTTGGAAACAGAATAGATCCAAATGTTCTAGAACAAAAGCGCAAAAATATTCAAGCAAAAATTTTGCATTAAAAAAGACACACGTTTAGAAGAAAAGAATAATTATTCCAAACTTCGTCCAAGGCACTTAAAAAGAAAATTACCAATAAAATTGATAGCTTCTATATTGCCAAATCACGCTGAAAGGTCATTTTTGCATAAATTATCATAAATTTTGTATAATTAATTTGTTAAATGGGTCTGAATTGTCCAATAATTTTTCCGCAATTATATCAGCCACTTTTAAACCTGTAAAAATAATTAGCACTATTAATATTGGCACGTATCGATAGAATCATTGGCCCATTACTCGCGGGTCATACCTTAGCGGCCCGTGGAACTTCCTAGCAAACTGTTTCAACAAAACATGGGGTTAAATTATCCGTTTTTTAAGGGAAAGCATGCTTGCAATGCCGTCTGCTGATTTGGGGCTGAAATGATAGGGTGTTAAGATATGGGGGTTAAATGAACGGGGCTGTGGTTTAATCTTTCGCGGTTAAACCACAACCCGTGTAATGTTTTAACATTCTGGGATCGTTTTCAAGCTAACTTGTGATCTATGGATGATCAGAATAAGAAAACAGTTTTTTCTTTGTGGGGAGTGACCAATAATTGATTTTTCAGAGGCCTCTGTCCAGAATTTCACAATCTTCATGAAGTTACATGACTTCAATTTCGTTCAAAAGGGACGCTTTGAGGAGTTTGTGCAGACAACATTGACAAAAGCATGATGCAGCAGATAAAAATGTATCATGTGAATTCTCCACCAATCACAGACTGAGAAGACTCGATTCTTTAAAAAAACATGACACTCTTTTATAACCAGTCTTCTGTGTATATCGTTGAATATATTGCCGTTTTATTTCAGGTTCTCCTTCAGTGTGTTTTCCTGAGTCGGTTAGTCAGAGTTAGGTGAGTCTACTTCGGGCTCAAAAATAAGTATCTCCGTAAACACTAAGGCAGTAAATAGAGCCTAAATAGGGTCAGTCTTAATTATTTGCCTAAAAAGCATGTTTTAATTTTCATTAATTACTGAAGTGACTATTTAGAGAAATCCATTTTTCTCAAGAGCATCTTATCGACAGAAATTAATTTGCTTTTCTTTCTTATTACACGATTAGTAACACGAGGGCCTTTATGCAATTGTTTACTAATAAGGCTTTCTTGGAGTTATTTCTGATTGACACGTTTTTGAGAGCAACCAGGGAAAACAGTAACAAATTCGTGTAATTTTACTAGAGCAAATGTAGCTCTTACAACCTAATGTTCGTTCAAGTCGCAGGGGCGGTTTAGATTGTTACCCTTCCGTCAAAAACAATTTTAGGTTGGACTGGTCTGTCTTAAAAATTGCAAAGTTCCAAAATTTGTTCTCATAAAATACTTTAGTTTGACTAATAGAAGTCAGTAATGCCTTTCAGGACGTGTGACCGGAATTCAGAACCGTCAACCCCACGAAAAGAGTTGATTCAGGCTACCCTTTCTTGTTTTCCATTTATTCCTCGGCCACAATTTTGAAAAGGTTTTAAAATCAATTAGGATGAATTAAAAAGGCACGATGCATCACAAAAAGCCATCAACAAATCTCATCAAAATCACACAATCAATGATTTTTTCAGTTTGTCAACAATTTGGGCCATTTTGCCATTCTGTAGATACAATGACGAAGCAACATTCAATTTGATACAATTCAGGTCTAGTCTCAATTGGTTCACACCATCTGAGGTCTCTTCACTGCTCGTTGGAACAACTCTTTGTTGATTAAGACAACTGCGAATAACATCTGCGCAAGTGTCAAGCAGATGGAAGCTCTCCTTGTAAGTGTTCAGCTCAGTTGGTTCAAACAGCACTTCTGTGTCTTCTTGGATATCAGGTTTGTGGCTGGAGTTCTTGGAGATTCCGGAGAGTTCCTGAACACAAAATGAGATGCGATATCAACAAAAACTTTGCATTAAAGAGACACAGACGACAACAATAACTCATTCAAACTTCTTTTGAGAGCGATTAAACACGAACTCGTCAACCACATCTGGATCATTTTTATTTGAATCAAATTGATTTTTGGTGGGGAAAAACAATGAGCATCTTAATGCAATTGAATTGAACTATTTGATTTCTAAGGAATTTCTGAAATCTTTAAAAAACCAAGAACCGATCTAAAATAGCGCCCTATTTTAAAGCGACTAGCAGAGAACTGAACGGAAACTTAATAACCCCGGTCTTTACCATTTTATCCCGTTTCCGAGGGCAAAAGGTCAAATGGCCAGACAAAAACTGATCCATCAAAAAATCGTATAACAAACAACCGGTAGAATACCAAACACAATCCAAAGATCCGTGCCAAAAGAATTTTGGATCCAACCGTTCCCAAAACAGACAGTTGTAAACAGAAAATATACCAAGCAGATTGCCCGAACGAAGCCGCTATTGATTTCCATAACCCCATTGAGATTGACAGAACAGAAAGTAATAAAAAATAGCTTTTTAAAAAACAATTTTAAGAGTGCAAATTATTTTGATGTTATATCGCAGTCAAACATACAGCGTAGCGAACAGTGGGTCAATTATAGACACGCTATTTCTCTATTCTTTCCTCCAAGCTACAGAAAAACAAGGAGGCTCGGTAAGTTGCGTTCGCACATAGTGTTCCGACCCCGCTAATACACGTTTTCATTCAATTGTCTGCAAAATGAGGAAGAGAAAGAAAACTTCCAAAACTTCACAATTCGTTCAACAAACCACTCAGTGATAAAATAATGCTCAGCTAGAGGGCCGATGAGAATTGCCATTAATGAGAGTACTGGACAAGTCAAACATAAAAATCAAAATAGCGAACATCAATTACGAACAAAAATTGATGTCCATAATTAAAACTTAATACCGAAAATAAAAAGAAACCAGATAAAATCTGAACTAAGCAAACTAACCTATACCTCATTAGAGAAGATATGAGACTTGTCAATAATGAGACTAGGTAACACGCCGACCAAGAAGAGCAAAAAGGGCAAAGTTCAAAACTATGTTTTAAAAACAGCCAATTTCAAACCGATTAAAACCAATGTTTATCAATTCTGCTCGTTAGGAAGGTAAAGTTATTACTCATAGCAAGCCACAATCTAGCATTATTCATAAAATGTCACGCAAATTTTCAACGCCAATTGGGCTGCCCCATTAATGTGACAATGTGGCAACCAAACAAAAAAACTCAGAAATGGGCAAATATCAAAAAATCGAGCATATGAAAATGCGTACTACCAAAGCAAAGAAACCGTTGGTCGAAAATAAAGCCATTTCACAGATTAGATCTTAGCTCACTAGAAGGAGTATGCGGCCTGTCCCCACAGGATCTGTTGCCAGAAATAACGCAAAACTGAAACGTCAAAATGCACTGCATTTTTTGTAACAAATATTTTCAAAATTTTAAGCAAACCATACGCTTTCAACTTTTAAAAAAGAGTAAATTACAACTGCCCAGGAAGTCAGTTGCGCTCGTTATAAGTGAGGCAAAAGCATAAGACAACAAAAAATTGAAAACCGACAGAACTCAAAATTTTGCAAAGTTTGACGAAACCACAGCGGAAATCATTAAAACTTTAAATTGATAAAAAATGGTTTGCCATTGCGTCTCCTCTAATTTTAATTGGCTGCTCATTGTAAAGCGTCTTTTTGAAAAATATTTTTAAAAAAACATAAATAATGACCAGTATCTAAAACTCTTGAAATTCTTATGAAAAGAAATTTCTAAGCTCTGCAGACATCAGCAAAAATATGACCAAGTTTTGTTTGAACTAATAGAAAAATGATGAGCCCTGTCAAAAATGATACTACTTTAGCTGCTGCAGAAAATGAGAAAACTGGGAAGTACAAATATATTTTCTTTTTAAAAAAATAACTGAAAGGCAATGAAACCGCAAAAACCAAATTAAATTGATATCAATAAGTAGATTATTTAAGCATCCATAGAAGCAACTAAGGCCTTCAATTGTCAAGAAGATGCGACAAGAAAATGCGTCAAGAAGATGCGATCAATTGGAGGAAAAAAACAAACAATTTCTAATAACTGTGGCGAGAAAACGGCTTCGCAGTCGTTAAAACTTTAAGCTATTTCCTGAAGTTTTTGATAAATCTTTCGCGCATTCCCTTCCGTGCCATTTGGCGCTGTTTCTAATAAAACAATTTGAAAAGGGAACCAAAAAACCTCAAATATAGGCAAACATGCAAAAATAAAAAATGTTTTAATGAATTTCACATGGTAACAAAGCCAAGAAAGCAATAGTTGAATAAAAAATTTTCATATTAAGAACTGTAATATATTAGCTTTTTATTTTCTTCTTCATTGGGAATCAGTTTTGACCTGCATATATTGAGACTAAGCTAAATATTTGGAACTACATGCGCATTCAACAAAAAAATATTTTATATTTTTGCAAAATAGAGCAATTTGCGAATGAAGTATTTCAATAAACCAATATTAGATGACGCATTTTTTATTATTCATTTATTTCTTCGGAAAAGCGGCAAAGTTTCGATTCCAGAAGACCCACTGTGGAAATAGAAACTACAATTTGCCTTTTTTAAGTTTTCAAAGACTGTGACAGCAGATGTTAGGGCTCTACGTACGGCATATTTAAACAAATTGGGATAAAAAAGCGTATTTGTAGCCGTTTTTGATTAAGAGAAAAATTTAAGAATCAAACTAAAGAGAAAAATTTTTTGGATTCAAAAAAGTTAATAATATTAACCAAAAGACTCGGATAAAACTTTTCCGCCAGCCTTCTCTATCCTCAAAAGCAAAAAAAAACATTTGACATTGTTGTTGACAAAATTAAGCAAAATTGACAAAAGTGCTCCAAAAATAATTTTAATGAAAACAATGGAAATCTGTCTACTATTCACAAAACTTTATATCTAGATAGCTCCATATTAAAAAAAAAACGAAGCAAAAATTTTCCATATTCTACGGGCTGGACGGGCTGCCTAGTCATACCGCTTGCAACTCTCTATGTTGAATATATCGATTGGCCAAAATTGACTAAACAGAAAAACCTTATGTAAAAAAACCCTTTAAGTAGTTACTTCAACTCAAAAAGGGGTGGGAACAAAGAAACATTGATTACGTCAATTATCTTCATCATTTGCTTAACATCGAAAACTCGTTGCATATATAACATCTGAAATTTATTTTTCTGCTTGACTGTTTAGAATCTGACTACATAGCAGTCAAATAAACAAAGAAAGATTGATACATATCGATTTGCGATTTGGCTACACAAAAGAATACTTCTTTAAAAAATTACTAAAACACTTGAACTAAATCAGAAGAATTTTCTACTTCAACAATTTATTCATTGAAATTTACAACTTACCATGGGTGGTGAAGTTCAACCAGATGTGTTGTAGACGCAGCATCAGGTATGAGTGGTGATACTGTTTTGAATTAAAAAAATCTTTTGATGAACTGTCTAAATTTGTATCAAGTTTAATCGACACCTGCAGTGAGCATCCACAGAAGCTACTAAGACCTTCAATTGTCAAGAAGATACGACAAGAAAAATATCAATTAGAGGAAAAAAAAACAAACAATTTCTAATAACTTTTGGCGAGAGATCGGCTTCGCAGCCGTTAAAACTTTAAACTATTTAGTGAAGTTTTTGATAATAACTTTCGCACAATCTTTCAGTGCCATTTGGCGCTGTTTTTTATGAAACAATTTGAAAAGGGAACCAAAAAACCTCAAATATAGGCAAATAATCAGAAATAAAAAAATGTTTTAATGAATTTTCATGGTAACAAAGCCAAGAAAGCAATAGTTTTCTCTTTAAAAAATCATATTAAGAACTGTAATACATTAGCTTTATATTTCCTACTTCAATGAGAATCAGTTTTGACCTGCATATATTGAGACTAAGCTAAATATTTGGAGCTACATGCGCATTCAACAAAAACATATTCTATATTTTTGCAAAATAGAGCAATTTGCGAATGAACTATTTCAATAAACCAACAATAGATGACGCATTTTTTATTATTCATTTATTACTTCAGAAAAGCGGCAAAGTTTCGATTCCAGAAGACCTCCCGTGGGAAGCGAAAGTACAATTTGCCTTTTTTAAGTTTTCAAAGACTGACAGCAGATGCTAGGGCTCCACTTACGGCATATTTAAACAAATTGGGATAAAAAAGCATATTTGTAGCCGGTTTTGATTATGAGAAAAATTTAAGAATCAAATTAAAGAGAAAAATTTTTAGATTCAAAAAAATTAAGAATATTAACAAAAAGACTCGGACTAAAACTTTTCCGCCAGCCTTCTCTATCCTCAAAAGTAAAAAAAAAACCTTGACATTGTTGTTAACAAATTTAAGCAAAAGTGACCAAAAGTGCTCCAAAAATAGAGATAATTTTAATGAAAACAATGCAACTCCGTCCACTATTCACAAAACTTTATATCTAGATAGCTCCGTGTAAAAAAAAACGAAATAAAAATCTTCCATATTCTACGGGCTGGACGGTCTTCCTAGTCATACCGCTTGCAACTCTATGTTGAATATATCGATTGGCCAAAATTGACTAAACAGAAAAAACCTTTGAATATGTAGTTCCTTCACCTCAAAAAGGGGTCGGAACAAAGAAACATTGACTACGTCAAATATCTTCATCATTTGCTTAACATCAAAAACTCGTTACATATATAACATCTGAAATTTATTTTTCTGCTTGCTATATAGCAGTCAAATTAATAAAGAATGATTGATACATATCGATTTGCGATTTGACTACACAGAAGAACAGTTCCTTCAAAAATTACTGAAACACTTGAATGAAATCAGAATAATTTTCCACTTCAACATTTTACTCATTGAAATTTACAACTTACCATGGGTGGTGAAGTGTCAACTAGATGTGTTGTAGACGAAGCATCAGGTACGAGTGGTGATACTGTTTATAATTAAACATACCCGGCAGATTGAGCGAAAATAGCCGCCGTTGATTCCAATAAGCATGATTGGGATTGAAAGAATAGAAGATATCGAAAAAAAAAGATTTTTGTACAAAAACATTTTTTAAGTCCGATTTATTTTGATGGCATTTCGTAGTTGAACATACTTCTGTTTCTTAGAGAGAGGCTACAGGGGCTACTATCAATACCAATAAGCATATGAGATGGTAACTAAGACTTATAGGAACGACGTTCAAATAGCGGGCATCTAAAATTGGGCTTTATGGGTTTATCCCGTTTCTATTTCTGACTTCAGTTTTTTGTTCTGACTCTGTTCATTTTGAATTGCTTTGCTGAGCAAGTGATGTTCAAATTCACTTTTAGCAGAATGAGAGAAGAGAGAAACTAGCCTAGAGAAGTCAAAAAGATTTCACGCAAAATGCTGAAAAAGCGGCAAAATGGTAAAGCGAAAAAAGTTCGACGAAGTAAAAAAACATAGCAGGACAAGTCCTGACGTACAATTTAAAGAATTTTCATTGACTAAACAGAAAAACTAGACCAAGAATGGACTATGAGTGAATTGAGAAAACCATTTTTAAAAAAATCAGATAAAAAAATAGGAAAAAAACAGAAAATCAATGTCAAAATGCCGCATGTGAACAAAAAACCACTAGCGAGAAATGAAAATTCAATCCAAAGAAAAAATAGGCCTAGAATGAACTATGAATGGATTGGGAAAACCATTTAGAAAAAAATCCGATCCAAAAAATCGAAAAAACATAACCGACTAACGTCGGGCGAATTGCTCTCAAACGACCGGCGGGCGGTTGTCAGCACCTAGCCACTGTTTAGTGAGGTTAGCTTTCGCTTGATTGAAGAGGCGTGAGGCTAGGGTAATAGACGATATTATCACGCCACATAACAGCCGCTGAAGTCAACAAAAGAGTTAAGGAGAGAGAGTGCGAGGTAAAACGTGAGCGAGAAAGAGAAGGAAAGAAACGCCAACCAAAACACACACAGAGAGAAAGAGAGAGAGCTAGAAATTTTTTCCATGAGATTCTAGCCTTGTTAGTAACTAAATCATATAAAAAACTGAAAGTGCAAAATTCAGAAGAAAACTTCCCACATTTCGCAGTGACGAAAATGTTCAAAGAACATTTTTTGCCTCTGGATTTTTGTCATGTAACCCATCTGCAAGACTTAAAAAGCTTCGTTGGCCAGTATTAATCGTTAAACTCAAAAAAGGACTCAAAAACTGCAAATAAAATGACAAAAATTTAAAAAAAAATTTGAAATAATCATAAGTTTTATTAAAAAATCGATAAAATTTGTGATATTAAAAAGTTCAAAACTATTCTATCGCAATAAAAATTTTTCAGTAACCTATTATCAAAGCCTATACGAGGTTTCTTGGGGCTGGAAGAACTTAGATAATGACAAATTTAAAAATTTGAAAAAAAAATTCAAGTTTTGTCCAACAATTGCTAAAAATCGTGATGTTCAAATGTTGAAAAACATTCTATTACCACTAGAAACTATGCAGCAACGTATTTTCAAACCCTTCAGGAGGTTGTCTGACCCCTGAGGCTGAAAAATCTTGAATAATGAAAATATATGTCAAAAAATTTTAAAAAATATAGCAATTTTTGTCAAAAAAATGCTAAAATTCGTGATGTTTAAATCTTGAAAATGATTCCATTACTTCTAGAAACTACATAGTAACCTATTATTAAACCCTCGAGGAAGTTCCTTGGCTCTTGAGGCTGGATAAACCTAAAAAACGACAAAAATTTTCAAAAACATTGGAAAAATTTGCAAAATTTATCAAAAAAATGCAAAAAATTCGCAGTGTTCAAATGTTGAAACCATTCTATTACCACTAGAAACTATTCAATAACCTATTATCAAATCCTAGAGTGGATTCCTTGACACCTAGGGCTGCTAGGGCTGAAAAAACTTAAAAAACTGACAAAAATTTTCAAAAATCTTGAAAAAAATTGTGAAAATTAGTATAAATTTGCGTTTTTAGCTAGCGGTTGTTCGTCAGTAGCTAGCCACGAGTGGGGGGGAGGGTGCACGGGGGTGCCGATGGGGGTGGCGACAGTCGGGTGGGGGGGGGTGGGGGGCAACAGGGCGGTGGGGGGGCAATAGTGGGGGGGGTCAGCAGTGGGGGGGGTGGGGGGGTCTTCAACCTCTAAGAACCGCTGTTCACACCATAAGTATAAGACTCCAAAACTGTTTGAGCTGAAACAGAGCTAAAAGGCTCTAAGAGCACTTAATGCCCGCTGGGCGCTACCTGTTTATCCCGTTTTTGAGGACGAAAAGTCAAAAGCGTCAGACGAAAAATTGGTCAAGCGAAAAATCGCATAAAAAAAAAGACCGACAGGACTAAGATAATTGCTACAAACTTCGTTTGAGAGCAATTAAACAGTAAAAATCAGAGTGGAATTGCCGCATGTGAACAAAAAACCACTACCGAGAAATCGAATTTTTGTTCAAACACCATTTCCTCACTCTACTTTAAAATTAGAGCGAAAAAAATTCACGCCGCAAAACCACTCGCTTTTTCGCTCTATTTCCTGTTTCGGCGTGACCAAAATCACCACTCCAATTTGACTTCAAAAATCATGAAAATGTGTGAACAGATCTTTAAAAAAAAGACAGCGCCCCAATACAATTCAAATTCTTTGAATTGTAAAAATAGGAGCGCTATAATAGCCGGCTGAGAAGATGAGGGCGGCTATAAAAAATCTTTTGATGAACTTTCTAAATTTGTAACAGATGTCAACTAGATGTGTTGTAGACGAAGCATCAGGTACGAGTGGTGATACTGTTTATAATTAAACATACCCGGCAGATTGAGCGAAAATAGCCGCCGTTGATTCCAATAAGCATGATTGGGATTGAAAGAATAGAAGATATCGAAAAAAAAAGATTTTTGTACAAAAACATTTTTTAAGTCCGATTTATTTTGATGGCATTTCGTAGTTGAACATACTTCTGTTTCTTAGAGAGAGGCTACAGGGGCTACTATCAATACCAATAAGCATATGAGATGGTAACTAAGACTTATAGGAACGACGTTCAAATAGCGGGCATCTAAAATTGGGCTTTATGGGTTTATCCCGTTTCTATTTCTGACTTCAGTTTTTTGTTCTGACTCTGTTCATTTTGAATTGCTTTGCTGAGCAAGTGATGTTCAAATTCACTTTTAGCAGAATGAGAGAAGAGAGAAACTAGCCTAGAGAAGTCAAAAAGATTTCACGCAAAATGCTGAAAAAGCGGCAAAATGGTAAAGCGAAAAAAGTTCGACGAAGTAAAAAAACATAGCAGGACAAGTCCTGACGTACAATTTAAAGAATTTTCATTGACTAAACAGAAAAACTAGACCAAGAATGGACTATGAGTGAATTGAGAAAACCATTTTTAAAAAAATCAGATAAAAAAATAGGAAAAAAACAGAAAATCAATGTCAAAATGCCGCATGTGAACAAAAAACCACTAGCGAGAAATGAAAATTCAATCCAAAGAAAAAATAGGCCTAGAATGAACTATGAATGGATTGGGAAAACCATTTAGAAAAAAATCCGATCCAAAAAATCGAAAAAACATAACCGACTAACGTCGGGCGAATTGCTCTCAAACGACCGGCGGGCGGTTGTCAGCACCTAGCCACTGTTTAGTGAGGTTAGCTTTCGCTTGATTGAAGAGGCGTGAGGCTAGGGTAATAGACGATATTATCACGCCACATAACAGCCGCTGAAGTCAACAAAAGAGTTAAGGAGAGAGAGAGAGTGCGAGGTAAAACGTGAGCGAGAAAGAGAAGGAAAGAAACGCCAACCAAAACACACACAGAGAGAAAGAGAGAGAGCTAGAAATTTTTTCCATGAGATTCTAGCCTTGTTAGTAACTAAATCATATAAAAAACAAAGTGCAAAATTCAGAAGAAAACTTTCCACATTTCGCAGTGACGAAAATGTTCAAAGAACATTTTTTGCCTCTGGATTTTTGTCATGTAACCCATCTGCAAGACTTAAAAAGCTTCGTTGGCCAGTATTAATCGTTAAACTCAAAAAAGGACTCAAAAACTGCAAATAAAATGACAAAAATTTAAAAAAAAATTTGAAATAATCATAAGTTTTATTAAAAAATCGATAAAATTTGTGATATTAAAAAGTTCAAAACTATTCTATCGCAATAAAAATTTTTCAGTAACCTATTATCAAAGCCTATACGAGGTTTCTTGGGGCTGGAAGAACTTAGATAATGACAAATTTAAAAATTTGAAAAAAAAATTCAAGTTTGTCCAACAATTGCTAAAAATCGTGATGTTCAAATGTTGAAAAACATTCTATTACCACTAGAAAACTATGCAGCAACGTATTTTCAAACCCTTCAGGAGGTTGTCTGACCCCTGAGGCTGAAAAATCTTGAATAATGAAAATATATGTCAAAAAATTTTAAAAAATATAGCAATTTTTGTCAAAAAAATGCTAAAATTCGTGATGTTTAAATCTTGAAAATGATTCCATTACTTCTAGAAACTACATAGTAACCTATTATTAAACCCTCGAGGAAGTTCCTTGGCTCTTGAGGCTGGATAAACCTAAAAAACGACAAAAATTTTCAAAAACATTGGAAAAATTTGCAAAATTTATCAAAAAAATGCAAAAAAATTCGCAGTGTTCAAATGTTGAAACCATTCTATTACCACTAGAAACTATTCAATAACCTATTATCAAATCCTAGAAGGGATTCCTTGACACCTAGGGCTGAAAAAACTTAAAAAACTGACAAAAATTTTCAAAAATCTTGAAAAAAATTGTGAAAATTAGTATAAATTTGCGTTTTTAGCTAGCGGTTGTTCGTCAGTAGCTAGCCACGAGTGGGGGGAGGATGCACGGGGGTGCCGATGGGGGTGGCGACAGTCGGGTGGGGGGGGGGGTGGGGGGCAACAGGGCGGTGGGGGGGGGCAATAGTGGGGGGGGGGTCAGCAGTGGGGGGGGGTGGGGGGGGTCTTCAACCTCTAAGAACCGCTGTTCACACCATAAGTATAAGACTCCAAAACTGTTTGAGCTGAAACAGAGCTAAAAGGCTCTAAGAGCACTTAATGCCCGCTGGGCGCTACCTGTTTATCCCGTTTTTGAGGACGAAAAGTCAAAAGCGTCAGACGAAAAATTGGTCAAGCGAAAAATCGCATAAAAAAAAAGACCGACAGGACTAAGATAATTGCTACAAACTTCGTGTGAGAGCAATTAAACAGTAAAAATCAGAGTGGAATTGCCGCATGTGAACAAAAAACCACTACCGAGAAATCGAATTTTTGTTCAAACACCATTTCCTCACTCTACTTTAAAATTAGAGCGAAAAAAATTCGCGCCGCAAAACCACTCGCTTTTTCGCTCTATTTCCTGTTTCGGCGTGACCAAAATCACCACTCCAATTTGACTTAAAAATCATGAAAATGTGTGAACAGATCTTTAAAAAAAAGACAGCGCCCCAATACAATTCAAATTCTTTGAATTGTAAAAATAGGAGCGCTATAATAGCCGGCTGAGAAGATGAGGGCGGCTATAAAAAATCTTTTGATGAACTTTCTAAATTTGTAACAAGTTCAATCGACACCAGCAATGAGAAAACAATGCTTGAGCTGGAAAAGAAACAAATTCAAATAAGAGATAGACTTAGAGCTCAAGAACAATATACGAACAACGATTGCGTAATTATTTGCAATCCACCTTACGACTCTAGAGAAAAATTGAAATGTCTTGTGAAAAACTTTGAAATTACTTCTATTGTTTTCTAACTATTGTTTTTATACTGAAATTACTTGAAAATGTCTAGAACTTTTATTGAGAATTACTTCAGAATTAAACGAGAGCAGTATGAAATCTTGCCATACCCTGCCGGGTCTGCCTAAAACGGATGCCCAGATTCACTGATCATCAAGTTTGTCTTTTTTGAGTGTTCCGTGCCAAAAGAAAACTAAAGAAGGTAAAGACTCCTCTGAACGACTTCATTATGTACATCAATGAGTCTCCCCAATTATCACGCCCAGATATCAGAGAAGCAAAAAAAACGGGGTATGATTACTTCCGCCTAAAGCTGTCCGGTCTAAGTTGTTTAAGAATGCCCAAAATGAAACAATTCAACTTGTTAATTTTGCTACCGACCTTAAATAAAACCAGAACCGTGATTCGCGATCATGGACTCAGTCAAAGAAAAATGAATCAGATTACTGAGGATGAAGTTAGGGCAAATGGACAGTAGAATCTCTTAAAACAAAAAAAAAACAAAACTACTGATCGACGATACACAACATTACTGTTACCTCAAATTTTGTTATTATTATTATGATGCTGTAAGCCTAACAGCGCTCTGAAAAGTAGCAGTACTAAACTATTGATGAAAGAATGATTCATGCATTCAAACAGCAACGCGCTGACTAATCTTCAATGCAAATAAAAATTAATTTTGTTTTTTAAGTTGTTTATATATCCATCTGCTTGCAATATCCGCAGCAGATAGGAAAAAAAAAATTTTCTGTAATATCCTACTTAGTTTGAGTCAACCGACGCATAAAAAATGAGACCCATCTAACAAAAAAAATATTCTGGAAAACCCATTGTCTTGCGATATTAGCGGGCCACGGTGTCTCCCAGCTCCTAGCATTTTTTGTCTTGGCATATCCATATCATTATCTTGGTATATCCATTTTTGCGATATACGCAAAAATTGTTGAATGTTAGCTAAAGTTGATGCCAAAAGTGATTTTCTGAGACAACGAAAAACATTTTTACAAACAGTTATATGAATTCTGATTTGAAATTATTATTATCTTGTTATATCCAATTTTGCGATATACGCAAAAATTTTTAAATGTTAGCTAAATAAAGTTAATGTTAAAAGTGATTTTCTGAGACAGCGAAAAACATTTTCACAAACAGTTATATGAATTTTGATTTGAAATTATTATTATCTTGTTATATCCATTTTTGCGATATACGCACAAATTGTTGAATGTTAGCTAAAGGTGATGCCAAAAGTGATTTTCTGAGACAACGAAAAACATTTTTACAAACAGTTATATGAATTCTGATTTGAAATTATTATTATCTTGTTATATCCATTTTTGCGATATACGCAAAAATTGTTGAATGGTAGCTCAAGTTGATGCCAGAAGTGATTTTCTGAGACAACGAAAAACATTTTTATAAACAGTTATATGAATTCTGATTTGAAACTATTATTATCTTGTTATATCCATTTTTGCGATATACGCCAAAGTTGTTGAATGTTAGCTAAAGTTGATGCCAAAAATGATTTTCTGAGACAACGAAAAACATTTTTACAAACAATTATTTGAATTCTGATTTGAAATTATTATTATCTTGTCATATCCATTTTTGCGATATACGCAAAAATTGTTGAATGTTAGCTAAAGTTGATGCCGAAAGTGATTTTCTGAGACAAAGAAAAACATTTTTACAAACAGTTATATGAATTCTGATTTGAAAATATTATTATCTTGTTATATCCATTTTTGCGATATACGCAAAAATTGTTGAATGTTAGCTAAAGTTGATGCCAAAAGTGATTTTCTGAGACAAAGAAAAACATTTTGACAAACAGCTTTATGAATTCTGATTTGAAATTATTATTATCTTGTTATATCCATTTTTGCGATATACGCAAAAATTGTTGAATGGTAGCTAAAGTTGATGCCAAAAGTGATTTTCTGAGACAACGAAAAACATTTTTACAAACAGTTATATGAATTCTGATTTGAAATTATTATTATCTTGTTATATCCATTTTTGCGATATACGCAAAAATTGTTGGATGTTAGCTAAAGTTGATGCCAAAAGTGATTTTCTGAGACAACGAAAAACATTTTTACAAACAGTTATATGAATTCTGATTTGAAATTATTATTATCTTGTTATATCCATTTTTGCGATATACGCAAAAATTGTTGAATGTTAGCTAAAGTTGATGCCAAAAGTGATTTTCTGAGACAACGAAAAACATTTTTACAAACAGTTATATGAATTCTGATTTGAAATTATTATTATCTTGTTATATCCATTTTTGCGATATACGCAAAAATTGTTGAATGTTAGCTAAAGTTGATGCCAAAAGTGATTTTCTGAGACAACGAAAAACATTTTTACAAACAGTTACATGAATTCTGATTTGAAATTATTATTATCTTGTTATATCCATTTTTGCGATATACGCACAAATTGTTGAATGTTAGCTAAAGGTGATGCCAAAAGTGAATTTCTGAGACAACGAAAAACATTTTTACAAACAGTTATATGAATTCTGATTTGAAATTATTATTATCTTGTTAGATCCATTTTTGCGATATACGCAAAAATTGTTGAATGGTAGCTCAAGTTGATGCCAAAAGTGATTTTCTGAGACAACGAAAAACATTTTTATAAACAGTTATATGAATTCTGATTTGAAATTATTATTATCTTGTTATATCCATTTTTGCAATATACGCCAAAGTTGTTGAATGTTAGCTAAAGTTGATGCCAAAAATGATTTTCTGAGACAACGAAAAACATTTTTACAAACAATTATTTGAATTCTGATTTGAAATTATTATTATCTTGTCATATCCATTTTTGCGATATACGCAAAAATTGTTGAATGTTAGCTAAAGTTGATGCCGAAAGTGATTTTCTGAGACAAAGAAAAACATTTTTACAAACAGTTATATGAATTCTGATTTGAAAATATTATTATCTTGTTATATCCATTTTTGCGATATACGCAAAAATTGTTGAATGTTAGCTAAAGTTGATGCCAAAAGTGATTTTCTGAGACAAAGAAAAACATTTTTACAAACAACTTTATGAATTCTGATTTGAAATTATTATTATCTTGTTATATCCATTTTTGCGATATACGCAAAAATTGTTGGATGTTAGCTAAAGTTGATGCCAAAAGTGATTTTCTGAGACAACGAAAAACATTTTTACAAACAGTTATATGAATTCTGATTTGAAATTATTATTATCTTGTTATATCCATTTTTGCGATATACGCAAAAATTGTTGAATGTTAGCTAAAGTTGATGCCAAAAGTGATTTTCTGAGACAACGAAAAACATTTTTACAAACAGTTATATGAATTCTGATTTGAAATTATTATTATCTTGTTATATCCATTTTTGCGATATACGCAAAAATTGTTGAATGTTAGCTAAAGTTGATGCCAAAAGTGATTTTCTGAGACAACGAAAAACATTTTTACAAACAGTTACATGAATTCTGATTTGAAATTATTATTATCTTGTTATATCCATTTTTGCGATATACGCACAAATTGTTGAATGTTAGCTAAAGGTGATGCCAAAAGTGAATTTCTGAGACAACGAAAAACATTTTTACAAACAGTTATATGAATTCTGATTTGAAATTATTATTATCTTGTTAGATCCATTTTTGCGATATACGCAAAAATTGTTGAATGGTAGCTCAAGTTGATGCCAAAAGTGATTTTCTGAGACAACGAAAAACATTTTTATAAACAGTTATATGAATTCTGATTTGAAATTATTATTATCTTGTTATATCCATTTTTGCAATATACGCCAAAGTTGTTGAATGTTAGCTAAAGTTGATGCCAAAAATGATTTTCTGAGACAACGAAAAACATTTTTACAAACAATTATTTGAATTCTGATTTGAAATTATTATTATCTTGTCATATCCATTTTTGCGATATACGCAAAAATTGTTGAATGTTAGCTAAAGTTGATGCCGAAAGTGATTTTCTGAGACAAAGAAAAACATTTTTACAAACAGTTATATGAATTCTGATTTGAAAATATTATTATCTTGTTATATCCATTTTTGCGATATACGCAAAAATTGTTGAATGTTAGCTAAAGTTGATGCCAAAAGTGATTTTCTGAGACAAAGAAAAACATTTTTACAAACAGCTTTATGAATTCTGATTTGAAATTATTATTATCTTGTTATATCCATTTTTGCGATATACGCAAAAATTGTTGAATGGTAGCTAAAGTTGATGCCAAAAGTGATTTTCTGAGACAAAGAAAAACATTTTTACAAACAGTTATATGAATTCTGATTTGAAATTATTATTATCTTGTTATATCCATTTTTGCGATATACGCAAAAATTGTTGAATGTTAGCTAAAGTTGATGCCAAAAGTGATTTTCTGAGACAAAGAAAAACATTTTTACAAACAGTTATATGAATTCTGATTTGAAAATATTATTATCTTGTTATATCCATTTTTGCGATATACGCAAAAATTGTTGAATGTTAGCTAAAGTTGATGCCAAAAGTGATTTTCTGAGACAAAGAAAAACATTTTTACAAACAGTTATATGAATTCTGATTTGAAATTATTATTATCTTGTTATATCCATTTTTGCGATATACGCAAAAATTGTTGAATGTTAGCTAAAGTTGATGCCAAAAGTGATTTTCTGAGACAACGAAAAACATTTTTACAAACAGTTATATGAATTCTGATTTGAAATTATTATTATCTTGTTATATCCATTTTTGCGATATACGCCAAAGTTGTTGAATGTTAGCTAAAGTTGATGCCAAAAATGATTTTCTGAGACAACGAAAAACATTTTTACAAACAATTATTTGAATTCTGATTTGAAATTATTATTATCTTGTCATATCCATTTTTGCGATATACGCAAAAATTGTTGAATGTTAGCTAAAGTTGATGCCGAAAGTGATTTTCTGAGACAAAGAAAAACATTTTTACAAACAGTTATATGAATTCTGATTTGAAAATATTATTATCTTGTTATATCCATTTTTGCGATATACGCAAAAATTGTTGAATGTTAGCTAAAGTTGATGCCAAAAGTGATTTTCTGAGACAAAGAAAAACATTTTTACAAACAGCTTTATGAATTCTGATTTGAAATTATTATTATCTTGTTATATCCATTTTTGCGATATACGCAAAAATTGTTGAATGGTAGCTAAAGTTGATGCCAAAAGTGATTTTCTGAGACAACGAAAAACATTTTTACAAACAGTTATATGAATTCTGATTTGAAATTATTATTATCTTGTTATATCCATTTTTGCGATATACGCAAAAATTGTTGGATGTTAGCTAAAGTTGATGCCAAAAGTGATTTTCTGAGACAACGAAAAACATTTTTACAAACAGTTATATGAATTCTGATTTGAAATTATTATTATCTTGTTATATCCATTTTTGCGATATACGCAAAAATTGTTGAATGTTAGCTAAAGTTGATGCCAAAAGTGATTTTCTGAGACAACGAAAAACATTTTTACAAACAGTTATATGAATTCTGATTTGAAATTATTATTATCTTGTTATATCCATTTTTGCGATATACGCAAAAATTGTTGAATGTTAGCTAAAGTTGATGCCAAAAGTGATTTTCTGAGACAACGAAAAACATTTTTACAAACAGTTACATGAATTCTGATTTGAAATTATTATTATCTTGTTATATCCATTTTTGCGATATACGCACAAATTGTTGAATGTTAGCTAAAGGTGATGCCAAAAGTGAATTTCTGAGACAACGAAAAACATTTTTACAAACAGTTATATGAATTCTGATTTGAAATTATTATTATCTTGTTAGATCCATTTTTGCGATATACGCAAAAATTGTTGAATGGTAGCTCAAGTTGATGCCAAAAGTGATTTTCTGAGACAACGAAAAACATTTTTATAAACAGTTATATGAATTCTGATTTGAAATTATTATTATCTTGTTATATCCATTTTTGCAATATACGCCAAAGTTGTTGAATGTTAGCTAAATTTGATGCCAAAAATGATTTTCTGAGACAACGAAAAACATTTTTACAAACAATTATTTGAATTCTGATTTGAAATTATTATTATCTTGTCATATCCATTTTTGCGATATACGCAAAAATTGTTGAATGTTAGCTAAAGTTGATGCCGAAAGTGATTTTCTGAGACAAAGAAAAACATTTTTACAAACAGTTATATGAATTCTGATTTGAAAATATTATTATCTTGTTATATCCATTTTTGCGATATACGCAAAAATTGTTGAATGTTAGCTAAAGTTGATGCCAAAAGTGATTTTCTGAGACAAAGAAAAACATTTTTACAAACAGTTATATGAATTCTGATTTGAAATTATTATTATCTTGTTATATCCATTTTTGCGATATACGCAAAAATTGTTGAATGTTAGCTAAAGTTGATGCCAAAAGTGATTTTCTGAGACAACGAAAAACATTTTTACAAACAGTTATATGAATTCTGATTTGAAATTATTATTATCTTGTTATATCCATTTTTGCGATATACGCAAAAATTGTTGAATGTTAGCTAAAGTTGATGCCAAAAGTGATTTTCTGAGACAACGAAAAACATTTTTACAAACAGTTATATGAATTCTGATTTGAAATTATTATTATCTTGTTATATCCATTTTTGCGATATACGCAAAAATTGTTGAATGTTAGCTAAAGTTGATGCCAAAAGTGATTTTCTGAGACAACGAAAAACATTTTTACAAACAGTTATATGAATTCTGATTTGAAATTATTATTATCTTGTTATATCCATTTTTGCGATATACGCAAAAATTGTTGAATGTTAGCTAAAGTTGATGCCAAAAGTGATTTTCTTAGACAACGAAAAACATTTTTACAAACAGTTATATGAATTCTGATTTGAAATTATTATTATCTTGTTATATCCATTTTTGCGATATACGCAAAAATTGTTGAATGTTAGCTAAAGTTGATGCCAAAAGTGATTTTCTGAGACAACGAAAAACATTTTTACAAACAGTTATATGAATTCTGATTTGAAATTATTATTATCTTGTTATATCCATTTTTGCGATATACGCAAAAATTGTTGAATGTTAGCTAAAGTTGATGCCAAAAGTGATTTTCTTAGACAACGAAAAACATTTTTACAAACAGTTATATGAATTCTGATTTGAAATTATTATTATCTTGTTATATCCATTTTTGCGATATACGCAAAAATTGTTGAATGTTAGCTAAAGTTGATGCCAAAAGTGATTTTCTGAGACGACGAAAAACAAGCGTGACCAAAGCGTGCACCTCGATTGATCGATCAGAAGATGATAACCTGGAATATGGATATTTGAACGGCTGTTAGCATTGCTGTAAAAGGGAGAACAGACAGAACCAGTGCAAATATTCAGTAACAAAAACTGCCAAAATAGACGGAAAAAATGTTGAAAACCGGATTTTAAAGGTTGTCTACCTAAAACCAAACACGAGTATAGCCGAATTTATTGCAACTACTCAGAGCCATCTGGAGAACTTGAATCTTGATCCCAACGTCAATCATATTGTTTATGGAGACTGAAATATTTACCACAGCAGACCCTACAAACAAATGCAGGCCTGAAAGACATTTTTAATTAAAATAGCTTATCAAATGTCGTGTGAAGGTAACACCAAGGAGACAGTCAATTCCAAAACCAGGATAGATTTGTATAAAGCTCCTCAAAAGTAGTCTCCAAATAAAAACAAATTAACCACTAGCCACAATACTGTGCAAACGATCGGAGATTTCCTAATTATCAGAGACCTCGCCTGAAGACAATAGAAACTGATCGCCGCTCGAAAACAAGCTATTTCAAATTGCAAAATAAAATGTGAAGTCTTATTATAGCACACAGATAGTTTCCATGGAAAATGACTCAGCCAGTGAAATTGTCACTGGAGAAATACCAAGATACAACTCAAGGAATTTCTTCAAAACCATTAGAAACCTGAAAAGAGGAAATGGAAAAGAACACTGCCTATTACCTTTTCAAGGAGAAAAATTTAATATTTTTTAGTACCGCTGGGAAAACTCTTGCCGACAAACTGAACACTCTTGGGATAAGATTTAATATGAAACTAAACTTGATTTGCATGTTTTTGATGGCAGCTAATGAAAGAGAAATTTCATTAACTATTGCCTCTTTGAAAAAAAGCACAGCACTGACTATGATATTTTATTTACTTTAGAAAAATTTTTAATTAAGAAAAAGAAAAATGCCATAGCTCTGACACTTACAATGAGTCGTCCCGAAGTGATTACAGAGAGCTCTTTTCCTCCATTTCATAAGGCCGGAAGTTTAATGAAGTGGAAAATTACAAACCTATTAGTTTATTACCAGCATTAGGTAAAGTTCTAAAAAAGATAATCCACAAACGTATGACATCTTTTCCTGAAAAAATGACTTACGCAACGAAAGTCAATTTTGTTTTTGGCAAAGATAGGTAAATCTTGAATCACTCTGAACTTTTTGATAAGTATCAGAGAGGATTGAGAAAGCAATAACAAAGAGACAACAGCAGTGTTCATAGATCAAAAGAAGGCGTTTGACACAGTCAACCACAGCATATTACAAGAGAAATGGAGTTTGTAAGAATGAGAGGTCAAATGCAAGAGCTGTTAAAAACTTATTTGACCGACAGGCAGCAGCAAAGCGTAAAGTCTAGCGATCTACGCTCCAGTTTACTAGAAGTAGAATACAGGGATCAGTGTGCCACACGGATCAGAGCGGGGCCACTCCTCTGGTTTATAGGAATGATATCACGGATTATTGTGTTGTGTCCACACCAGCTGATTTTATTTTTAAAAAAGCACAGAAGCAAAATCAGGTAAATTTTTCCAGAATAAACTTAGAGATTACCACTTTGTCAATATCAAAGATGTCTCCACTCTATTTTATTGATCTACCCTCATTTTCTCCTTCTCACGCTCTAGTTCTGCCATAAACCCTAGTGCTGCTACTTGGCATCATTCGACTAGGACCGTATGGACCTTTTGACGACCCAGCAAAATAGTTTTGTTTCGCTGTAGGTTGGTCAATTACAGTAATGCTGATAACATAGTTGACAAAACATACATTATTATTATTATTATTATTATTATTATTATTATTATTATTATTATTATTATTATTATTATTATTATTATTATTATTATTATTATTATCGCTCTCATTTCTTAACAAGAGGACGCACAAGCTATTGCATTATCAGAAAAAATAATATATTAGAAGATTTCAGTAGCGGGCATCTAAAGTTGGGTTTGATTGAATTATTTCGTTTCTTTTTCTGATTTCCTTTCCTGACACCCACTCTGTTGATTCTAGAATATTATGTTGGGCAACCACTTCTTCAAAGCACTTTATGCAGAACGGGAGAAGAGTAAAACTAGTCTAGAGAAGTCAAAAAGATTTTGTGCATGTTGCACATGTTGATTTTGTGCATGTTGCACATGTTGATCAAACTGAGAACTAAGGTAAAGCAAAAAATAATTGCTAGGCGAATTTAAATATGACCCCTATAATAGTCAGCGAGAAGAGGAGGCTATTAAAAAGCATAAACAACTAACGTAGGGCAAACTGCTTTCGAACAACCGGTGAGCTCAGTTCGCCAGCTATGACTTAAAGATGTTAGCATTTGAGCCTGTGTTGGGGGGAGGGGTTGAACGGAACGTTGGTCACGAGTGCGGGGGAGGGAGGTGGATGAATGGGGGTGACTTTATTTGGGAGGGCTTAACGAGAGGAGGGGGCGAAATCGTTTTATGGTTATGTGGAGGAGAGTGGACGGGGTTGGTGAGGGAGAAGAGCTGACTAAGTGAGACAACGGTCAAACTATTAAGAATAAGAAACGCCCCTCATACCATGAAACTGTCTATCTGTCTAAGCAGTTTCAAGAAATCGCATACTTAGGGACTAGTAAGGCGTAAGGCTCTTAGAGAACTGCTCAGCTACTTAATGCCCTCCGGACTTTACATTGCATTTTTGATGACGAAAAGTTTTTAAAAAGTCAGACAAAAAATCGGCAAGCTAAAGGTCGCTTATAAAGGACCACAGGCATCATAATGCAATGTTCTTTTGTTTTTTTTTTCAGTGTTTCTTTTCTTGGGTAGTAAAGAACTTTGTCACTTGGAGGAATTTCTTCGTCTGCAGAAGCGTGAAGTGGCTGAACGGTGTAAAATTGAACTTGGGTGTCGATTATAAGTTTCATACTACACACTGAATTTTACTCGCGTGGCATCACGTAAAACTCATGTGCTAATAAAAAATTTGGAGTAAAATTTAGGGATCTTTTCTGTTTGTGCATCCCTGCTTAGTGGATGCATATTATTTGCAACCCCCAGACGCACATGCCATAATTTTACATCATGAAATAGAACTGAATGGCACGTGCTCTGTAACTGGGGTTGCACAACCTACTGGGGGCACAAACGGAAAGATCCAAATTTAGTGTGTAGTATGATTCAGCCAATACACGAAGAAATTCCTTCAAGCAACAAAGTTTTTCTACGATCAGAAAAAAAAACACTGAAAGAAACGCAAGAACATTGCACTATAGGTGATTTTTCGAGTAGAATAACTCACCTCTGGGGTTGGCTTGTCATGTGGTTTGCACGAATTTTCATGTAGTTTCTTATGTAAAATCACATGATTTTTATTCGAGTTCAGCATCTCCTGACCTTTGAGAGCGAAAAATTAGAATGTCAAACGTTACCACGAACAACTTTAGTAATTAACTTATCTTTCATTAAATGTTTTTAAAATGACATCTCAGTTTCCATTTTTTTTACTTCGACTTGGTTGAATTTGAAGCCACTGCTGCTGTTTAACCAATGAGATAGCCAAAGAGCTTCGAACTTCAAAACATGTGCCCGATTAAACTTGTAACTTGCTTTAAGTGAAATCCTAATATTTATCTTAACGTACAAAACAGCATATCCATATACCTTCGGTTAAGGCTTAGTTCTCTCCCGACCACAGAGGGACTTAAGCATGATAGCTTTAAGGGTAATGTATGAATTGCCAATAGAACGAACTAACCAGCTCCTTGGATGCGACCAGAGCAAATACTTCAGCAGTCTCTCTGTCACCATAAAGGCCTCTCAGCATCTCAACAACAAGGTCTAGCAGCTTGTATGACGAGTATGTGGGGCGATCTGAAACGAACACAATCACTGTTCATTTGCAAATCTGTTCGTTTCATTTCCGGCATTAATGAGCATTTATCTTTTACTCCCCCAGGCGCACGTGCTATTTTTTAATTAGTAAAATGCCTTGTAAAAAACAATATTTGAAACTGGGAGAAAAAACACTGGGGGCGAAACAGAATAGATCTCGTTTCCCTGTCAATAAAAATCTGGGAACTTTTCCGTTCGTGTCCCAGCTTAGTGGGTGTAAATTAATCGCACACCCCCAGACGCAACTGTCATATTTTTACACAATGATTTACTACGCAATGGGACATGTGCTCTGCAACGGGAAGTTGCATAACGTACTTGGTGGGGGGGGGGGCATAGACGGAAAAGATCCAAAATCGGTCTCCATTCTTTGACTGTGGGAACAACTGGCACTAAAAGCCCTTAAGATACTTCTAGGAATCTTTATGCATAAATTTTGTTTTTTTTTGCATAGCTAGACAATAGGGCCTTCAAAAGATTTCAGAGTTTATAACCAGCATGACTTTAACTTATTGACTTCCGAGAAAAAACAACTGAGCAATGATACTAACACTGAAATTAACGATGCATATTGTTTTGATTCAATTGCATGTACTTTTATTATCAAGCCTTCTTTGACCGAACAACTGGGTTTCGACAACACAGCTTATAAAGATCACCAGTAGGATTTAAGGATCTTTTCCGTTTGTGCCCCCCGAGCTTAGTGGGCGCATATTATTTGCGCCCCCCTACGCACGTGCATATTTTTATATAATGATTTACTATGTAATGGCACGTGCTCTGTTACTGGGGGAGCATAACGTAATGGGGGGGGGGGGGGGGCACAAACGGAAAAGATCCGGATTTAAAGTGACTTATCCTCTACCAGATTTCATTTGTTTGTTGTCCAATTTATGCCTCAATTCAGCGGACAGTTTGATACAAGTTATCGTCCTCACATCTGGGCTGTCATCAAACAGCAGCATAATAGCACACGCCCACATTTTGTGTCGACTGCTGGCACTCAGCGCCTCCTGATTCATACCTTGATCACTCAGATTAAAACTGACTGATGTAATAATTCGCAATTTTTCATCTTTTTCCGGCGAACAGCAGTCAAGCAACAACTGTGCGAATTCCGGGACACAAAGGAAATTCAGAAGTTTCAGGACATTCGGTTGGCATTGCTCCGGATATTGTTCAAAGTTAAGCAATAAGTAAGATGACAAATTTTTCACATGCTCTATTTGTACTTTCCGCAGAGTAGTAATCTTACTGGCTAATAAATCGCAAGCTTTCATATTGATATCGATATCAAACGGATCTGTTGATTTGACGATATTTATCAACCAATCACAGAACAATTGGCTTTCGAATAAGGATACCCACACTTCTGGTCCGTAAGATTTCACTGACAACTTCTCCAACAGAAATAGCGTTTCATCATCAGACAAGGACATCAATTCATTGACGTCAAATGAAAAACTTCGTACAGCTTCCGATTTTTGGCTTTGAATCAGTTGGATTTTTAATTTAAGCAACTCGAAGCTATCTTCAATCATCGGGCTGCAACAAACAATTAACGAACTCATTTAAAATATAAGTTACACCTGTTTTGATATAGATAAACAAGTGTATACAACGATAAGGTACAATTACAGTCTGTCTATGTGTAAAAATTCTCATAACGAACACATACTCTTTCAAGTACCGCCTATTAAAAAAAAACAATTTTGAAAACATTTGCAAATAAATCCAATTCAAAAACTTAAAAAAATGTTGCAAACTGCCTCAAAAGTCTCTCAAAAATTTAGTAAAGAGCTAGTTAACGGGCGTGGAACAATTTTTCCGTTTCTTAAGGCAACCTAACGTCGGACAAATTGCTTTCAAACGACCGGCGAGCGGTTGGCTTTGGTAGTAGCCAGCTGGGAATTAGGGACGCTAGCATTAAGGGGATGTGAGTTGAGTCGTTGGGGGGAGGGAAGGGGTCGAGGGGAGGGGGTGGGGTAGGCGATAGGGTTCGGAGGGTTGGACGAGGGGAAATCAAATCGCCAGTTGGAGGAGGATAGATGGGCTGTGGGAAGGTTGGGGTAAGTAGGGAGCCGGGTGACTTTGGGGGTCAAATTTTAAGATTTTAAAAACAGCCCTTTGAAACACGAATTGCACTTGAAAACAGTTTCGGTCACTCGCATACTTAGAGACTACAAAGGCGTAAGGCTCTAAGAGAGCTGCTCAGCCACTTGAGGCCCTGCAGGCTTTACCTGTTTATCCCGTCGCTGAGGACAAAAAGTTAAGCGCTGCGTCACGGGTGTAACGATGTCCAGGGCGATTGGGGGGGGCAGCCAATTGGGGGGGGGGTGCAAAGTGGTGAGAGCAAATGAGTAATTTGAACTTAAAAGTGAATTTAGGCGCATAGGTTTCCAGATTATTGAAGCAACTAGTTACTTGAATTTTTCGAAATTTTCTAGTTTTTTTTTTGTCAATTTCCATTCCTTCAATAGCCGTTGTCTTAACAACTCAAAGTATTAAAATTAACAAAGTTCGAACACGGGGTATCTAAAATTGGGCTTTATGGGTTCATCGTATTTCTATTTTTGATTTTGTTTTTGTTCGTTCTAGACTGCCTTGCTGCGGTACTTCTGCTGAAACACTTTTTAGCAGAATGAAAGAAGAGTGAAACTAGCCTAGAGAAGTCAAAAAGATTTCAGGTAACACAAAACAATATTTTATTGGCGATATAAAAACATAGCAGGACAAGTCCTGAATTAAAATCCAAAGGAAAAAATCTTATAATCTTACTGTCAACAGTAGAAAAAGTTTAAATCCTTTTCTTTGACTTGGAAGTCAATGGAACACGATAAAATAGTCCCTGCAACTTTTCAGAAACAAAGATGTTCAAAAATATGGCCAAAGAAATTCGTTATTGTTGAGATTGAAGGACGAGACAAAAAAATTAGGTTAAAGCTTAAATTTATTGAAAAAATGCAAACACAGCCGGCAGATTGCCGGAAAATAGCCGCCGTTGACGCACTAGACGCACATCGGGAATGAAACAGAACAAGAAGAGATAGAAATTGACACATTTTTTCCTAAGTAACAACAATTGTTCTAATTCAGTGTGCAGTTTCAGTTAGATTCTAATCCTATACTTACGTCAACTTCTAAACTGAAGGGTATTCAACTTGATACTAATATCAGCTAGCAATCACTCTAATGAAGATTGATAACCTAATTCAAACAGACTTAATGACCGGGCTTTATCGGTTTATCTCGTTTCTTTTGATTTTGCTCATTTGACATTTACCGTATTCAATTAATAACGCAATTCAATGCTTGAAAGATGTCAGAAGTCAAACTTCAAAATCGTGACTTATGTAAAAACGAAAAACGTGATCACAAGGTACAGCGAATTTCAAAAAAGGATAGCGCCCAAATAATAGCCGTTTGAGAGGCTAAAGGTGGCTGACCGGGCTTTATCAGTTTATCCCTTTTTTTATTTTGCTCATTTGACATTTACCGTATTCAGTAAATAACCTAATTCAATGCTTGAAAGATTTCTATATCCATTCAGTTGAAACAGTGAATGAAGTAAGTCAGAAGTCAAATTTCAAAATCGTGACTGATGTAAACGAAAAAGGTGATCAAAAGGTACAGCGAATTATTAAAAAAAGGAGAGTGCCTAAATAATAGCCGTTTGAGAGGCTGACGGCGGCTATTGAAAAGCTACCAATAAACATAACCGACTAAACGTCCGAAGAATTGCTCTCGAACGACTAGTGGGAGCTCTAATGAATTGCAGCCTGCTTCAGGGGGAGGGGGAAGAGGGAGCCTAAATGGGACTAAGAAGTTCAATAGTGGGCTTCAAATAACCACATTAGAGGTTAACATATACCACTACTAAGATTTAAAGTGAAAAATGGCACCAATTTCGGCGCACTTTTCATTTGACTTTTAGTGTTCAATTGCCGCCAATTGAGTTCAGCCGCATAAAATTGTGATTGAGAGAAAATTTTAGATCACGCAAAACGCAAAAAGTCAAGGGCGTAAAAGTCACTCGAGAACTCAAAATTGTCAAGCGAAAATTTTGAATAAAAAAGACACATTTAAATAATTGCTACGAACTTCGTTCAAGAGCAATTAAAAATTCACTAATAAATTCACAGTTATAAAATTACATTGTCAAAGTCGAAAAAATCTTCAATTGCATCTCATTAGAAATAAAATGTCAAATACCAAGCAAGTGACTAAGTGAGAAGAAACAAAAAGAACAACAAACACAGGCAAAACGAGAAAACACAGGCAAACCATTAACCGCACAATGAGCATTGAGGGATTCTAAAAATGCGACCAAGCGCCATTAGAACACGTGTGTATCGTTTTATTAGAATTCACGGAAAATCAAGAGCAAAAACATTGGGGTCTTTCCCATTATAACTCTCCCCAATACGATAGCTCCCCTTATGATATGTTTACCATCATGGGAGGCCAAGTGTGGGTGGGTGGGGGGGTATAATGGGAAAAACCCGAACATAAAAGTCTCAACAATTTGAAAGAAGATTGAAAAAGTTCACGCTCTAAAACGCTCTATTTTTCACTACCTTTACTACACTGCAGCATGACTGAAATCGTCACTCTAATTTGACTTCTCGTTGACAAGAAAAAGTCGAAAAACAGTTAAAACAGATTTTTACAAAATCAACCCCCTAAAAACAACACATCATTTGGATTATAAAATAAGCCCGCAATATTAACTGACTAATAACTGACTTGGAAGATGACGGCGAGTCTTAATAAATACTTGGGGATGTAGGAAACAATTCCGATAAAAGCAAATTTACGTACCATTTGACATTGCTGTTCGAGTACGCTCGGCCAAACTCTATTTTTGATGGAAACGGCTTCCGTAACATGTTAACCAATTTCTTTTGATCATCCTCTTCTATGGTAGACAGAATGGAATTCATCTGAAAAAAAACAAAAATCATCAATAGGGCACTGAATATCTGCAGCGCTCGAGGTCTCTTGGACACAAAGTTGCCGTCGCAAATTTTGATCGAGTTCATTTGTTGTCGAGATAGAATTGAGGAAAAGTTTCGTGAGAATAGAAACGTCAGAGCTCTCATCATTGCTTTTTAAGCGTTCTAACCAAACCATTTCTTCCACATCAGTTGACTATTTACTGCAGTTCATAACAAACTACCCCAGAGACTTTTATTCAATCAGGAATCAATCATTTGAGTCAACAAGGAGGTCGAGTTATGTGCGATAGCATACAATTTATGACTACTTTTTCATTTTTTATCAATAGGTGACAGCAATTCCTCTACCTTTTGAGACCTAAGAGTTTCTATATATACTTTCAGACATACCGCCATATTACCAAAAAATAACCGCCTGTGGAAATGAAGCCGAATAAGAAAAAGTTAGATATTGAAGTTCAAGCATGCCAAAAAAACGGTCTAAAACTCAGCCTGTAAAAACTGGAGGATAATAAAATTGAACAAACTGCAGAGTACCATTGGGTGTGCAGTTTTAGTTACATGATTACACAACTACGCTTAACTCGACTTCTAAACTGAATGCTCAAAGCTTAATGCTAATGCTAGAAATCAATAGCTCTAATGAACTCTGATAACCTAAAGCACTATGACTTAGGGACCACGTTTTATCGGTTTATTCCGCTTCTTTTGATTTTTCCTTTTGGACGTGGCCATTTTCACTATATTGGATTTAATTGTTTGACTGAAACCTAAGCTCCATTCAGTTGAAAAAATGCATGATTCAAGTCAGAAGCCACGCGTCAAAATCAAGAGAATGGCCTCCGATAATGAACGATATGAATCATATACAAAAACGTCACCGAAAGTAAGCAGAACACTAAAAAAAAAACTAAAAACAAATTCATTTCATTCCACTTTTAGAAGAATAGGTACATCGAAGTTTGAAGATTAAACAAGAAGATTTTAAATAGCAAATCCCAAATTTATAAAAGCCACTGAGAGACAATAAATGGGACAAAAAACATATGGCAAAAACCTGTTTATACGATGTCAATGAAAATAAGTGGCATCAAAGACATTGAAACACGTAACTGAAACTTGAAACCTCCAAACTCTAACGAGACTACGTAACCAAAGTAGCAACAGATAAAGGCAACATTAGAAATTTTCGCAAATGGTGCCAATGTCAAAAAATAATTAGCAAAAAGCTAAAACGCTTCGTGGATTAAATTGTGCCTAATTAGGTATCAACTAGGTATCAAATAGAAAAAACAAGTTGCGTGAAAGTAGTAAGAACTGTTAGCAAAGAATAAAAACGATTAAATAGATTCTTAAAAGACTCATTATAGAGCCTAGAGAGCTGACATTCGTGAGGAAAATAGTGACGAAAAACAAAAAACAATACCTCACGAATTCGCAAAATAAAAAATCAGTAAAAACTATTGAAAACACCCTCGTGTCAAAATTCGTTAAAACATTCAGTTTTGAGTTGGAAAAAATACATTAGCTCCAAAGTGCATAAAAAGTCAAATGGAACCTATCATTAATGAGATTAGTGTCAAAATGGCGCACATGAACAAAAAAACCACAAGCGAGTGTTTGTTCAAACCCAGTTTTCTCACTCTACTTTAAAATTAAAGTGGAAAACTTTCAGGCCGCACTAAACACTAGCTCGCCCAAATCGTCACTTCAATTTGACTTCAAAAATCAAATTTGTGTACAGACCTTAGAAAAATAGCCGGACGAATTCTTGGCACGACTCAAAGAAAACACAAAACAACCCCTTCAGAAAACTAGTTCCTAAAACTACTCATGAGAATTTAAAAACTTAAAAATTAGAAAGCAACAAAATTTTTATATTACAAGGACACATGAAGCCAGAGACAAAATCTTTTAGGCAAACAAGACCATTAAAATGCTCACAAAAGAATAGGGAAGTCAAAATAGGCTAAACACTGCAGAATAAAAATTAAGAAAAACTGAAAAACTTCAATTAAGTAAGTAAAAGTTCCTCAAATTTTCATCGTACTTCTGGACAAAAAGTTATTTTGGAGCAACAAAAGTTTAACTACTAACTTGGTATCTAGAAACTCCGTGTCTTTTCAAATCCCACTTAAGGCAGTAGAACACCAAAAACAATAAGCGAAAAGTGGCTAAAACTTAAGATCAGCAAAATAGTTGAAAAAACGGCAGTTTAGACTAAATTTCAGATTAGTTAACAGAAACCTTAACCAAAACTATCAAAATAACCCCAAAAATAATACAAAATCAGCTACGCCATCTAAACCTCTAAACCAACAAAGTATTAAAAAAAACTGTTCGAAAACCGCACTGCCCACACCAATCCAAAAATTTGTCACTCGTTTTATTTCCCGCTTCCGAATTCTTTCCAATAGAAGTGATTAAAAAGACTTCTACAAAATACCTATTCGAGTTGCAAAACAGAAAGCGCCCCAAAACAATTCAAATTTTCTTCAAAAAAGGAGAGCGACTAAATAATAGCTGTTCAAGGCTGACGGCGGCTTTTAAATCTATGAAGCTGGGAGTTCACAAGCATTTCGTGCCCCTTCCCTTATGCTCTTGAATGACTTCATGATCAGGTTAAATGCGCAGCTCTTTAATAGTCAGGTGGGGCTTATTTCCGTGGGGGTTCATTTCCTATATAAAATTAAGTGGTTTTTCGGGGGGGGGGGGGGGGGGGGGTTAGTCACAAAAAAACAAACAACTACTATAATTATTCTAATATTAACGTAGACAAAAAATCAATCAACGTTACCATTTTAAAGTACCAATTCAGCGCCAAAGACTCAATGGCATTAATAGTAAACTGTAGATCTGCGCAGCGGCTGTAAACATTACTGATGTTCCGCGAAAGATTTCTACGATTCAAATGATCAATGCTAGCAAACACTGCTTTAATTTATCAATAACCCGTATTTTATCATAAATGCTGGTTCCCTTAAGCGGAACAAGTGGCATCAAATTCATTGCAACACATAGTTAAAATCTTTGAAAAAGATGTCGTCAACGTCAACAAAACCATTAGCAATAAACTGAAAACCTGAAGTGGATTCAATTGTGAACAAGTAGAGAACAAATGGGAACTATCGTTAATGACAAGGCGAAAGAATACCAAAACAATTACGAAAACCCAATCCAAAAAACCCCCAACATTTTTTAAACCCAATCGTTTCAAAGATGAAAATAGACAAAAGCAATAAATTAGACTCAAACATAACTTATTAGAACCTATACCCCTGTCGGCATTGAAGATGACATCAATTAGTTTCCATATTAGGTCTCTTTAAAAAACTGTATTAAAAATATCAAAGATTGCATGACAAGACAACTCAAAATATCACAAATATTTTTTGAAAATAAATGGTGTGGAAGTCGTACAAAGGAAAAATTGTAATTTCAAACCAATATTTAGATTCATTCAAGCCTTATCATCAACCGATGAAAACTCTCAGTGCCTATGTAATAAAGCAACAAAAATAGAAACAAATATGGGCATAAATCGAAAATTAACTAATTTTCTATTAAAACACATGGACTAAAAGTCATAAAAACCAGCAGCTACCACCCGGAGACAATATGTTTTATTAATACTTAATTATAAAACAAAAGTGACCAATCTTTGATGATTACAACTATTACGAGAGCAAACTGCGCAACCAAAACTTCAACTCAAGTAGATTATCTCATAACTACTTAATAAAAGGGGCAAATGAGACCAATAATTAATGAGACGAAGTTACAGAGCAATTAAAAAACGACAAAAGAGCGGCATAGTCCAAAAATAAGTAATTTCTGAAAGTAAAAACAAAAACCTTATATTGCTCTAAATGTGTCTCAAAGGCAAAAGAGCCAAAAATGCTGTCCATAAGGAGACCAAGTAACATAAAAAGAACAAAACAGCAAAACACAAAAAAAAATCGATAACTCTATGAATAAAAGTAGAGTTAAAAACTTCAAAATCGTTAGATTTCAATCGATATCAGCAAAAAAAATGAAATGTACCTCAATAAAGCCATTGAGACCCATCATTGATGTAACTAATTAACCAACAAACCAAAAAGAACAAACAAAACCGACTAACGTCGGGTGAATTGCTCTCAAACGATCAGCGAGCGGTTGGCACCGTCAGTAGCTAGCCACGAATTATTGAGGCTAGCTTTAGCCTCATTGAAGGCGCATCAGGTGAGCGCACCGGGGGGAGGGGTGCAATGCAGCGGGGGATGGGAAAAAAGTGGGGGGGGGGCATAGGTGGGATGGAGATCTTTGGCTGCATGGGGCTTTTACGGCCTCAAGGATGTGCAGCGGTGGGGATTGGAAGGAGCTAATGTGGAGGGTGGGAGTGTGGTGGGATGGGGGATCAATTTCTAAGAACAGCACTTCACGCCATCAGTGAACAATTTCTGTGGATCGCGTACTTGAAGACTAGTGAGCTGAAAGCCTCCAAGAGAACTTAATACCCACTGATCACTACCTCTTTATCCCGTTTCGAAGGACGAAAAATCAAATGGGTGCGATGAAAAATCGGTCAACCGAAAAATCGCAGAAAAAAGACCAACAGGTGTAATATACTTGCTACAAACTTCGTTTGAGAGCAAATAACATTGACTTCCTAAAAGCGTTAGTTAGGTCATTTATGACAAGACGTTTCCACAAAAACTCAGCGTAAATGAGGGTAATAGATGATGACATCACCCTGCATATGAGCAGCTGAAGTGCGGAACCAGGAAGAGTTAAGGAGAGAGAGGGAGAAATATTTTCCAGAATGAGATTCGACTTTGCAAATTCTAGTCTTCTAGCCTTGTGAGTAATTAAATCATAAAAAACTGAGAAGTGCAAAAATTAAAAATTTTCCAGATTTCACAGCGAAAAAAAGATCAAAACAATTTCTTGTCTCCGGAGTTCTGTCATGTAACCCATCAGCAAGATATAAAAAACTTCGTCGACCAGAAATGATCGTGAAACTCGGAAAAGGACAAAATATTCAAGAAATTGAAAAGCAATTGTAAATTATGACAAAATCTTGCTAAAATTCGTGATATTAATATGTTTAGAACCACTTTATTGTCTCAAAAGACAATACAGTAACCCTAAAAAACTGGATAATTAAAAGATTGATAACCATTCCAATAACTACAGAAACTATGCAGCAGCTTAATATCAAACCTTGCAGGAGGACCATCTGGGCCACTGGTGCCAGATAAAATTGAAGAATCCAGATAAAATATTTTTTTTAAAAAAACTTAAGAAATTGGAAATAATTTTAAAACTCCTTACATTTGTGATATTTTAATTAACATTTCTATTAACATTTCGTTCTATTAACATTTCATTAAGAAAAATGCAATAAACTCCATTAAAAATATTCCAGTAAATTATCAAACAGCTTTAGTGAGGTTTTCTGGCCCCTGGGGGCTTGAAAAACCTGAATAATGACAATAAATGGCAAAAATTTGCCAAGCTTCTTCAAAAAAAAAATGATAAAATTCCTGATGTTAAATTATTGATTAACTTGAAAAACGCAGCATTACATCGATGAACTATGCAGTAGCCTATTATTGAACCCTAGAGGAGGTTCCTTGTCTCTTGGCTCTGGAGGCTGGAGAAAACCAAAAAATGACAAAAACCTAAAAAAAACTTGACAAAATTAAATTTTTGTTAAATTTGTGATATTGCTAAGAAATTGCTAAAATTTGTGATATTAGAAAGTTAAAAACTATTCCATGTCGAGAACAAATTCTTAAGTAAATTATTATCAAACCCTTAAGGAGGTTTCTGGACCCTGGAGACGGAAAAACTTGATTAATGACAATAAATGTTAAAAAATTGTAAAAAAAAATTGCTAAATTTTGTGAAAATTAATATAAAGTTGCGTTTTGTGCCGAGTACCCAAACATATAGCTCATAAAATGGTCATACCTATGCCTTGCAGATGACCTTGATCAACTTTAACCAGCCTCAATTTTAAACTGGTCAAACAAAAAATTCTTTCCACTTTTTGTGCTAAAAAACTCCTTAAAATGACATTTTAACTTTAAACTACGGCCTTCCCAGTAGCTTCACCACACTAAGCACCTGAAGTACTACTGAACGCGGCTAAGAAATGCTCTCGAACTACTAGCGGGAGCTCTAATCAATTGCAACCTGCTTCAGGGGGAGGGGCAGGGAGGAGGGGGAGCACATATGGGACTAAGAAGTTCATTAGTGGTCTTCAAACAACCATATAAGAGTTTTTTAACATATACCACTATTAAGATTTAAAGTAAAAAAATGGTACCAGTTTCGGCGCACTTTTCATTTGACTTTTAGTATGAATTGCCGCCAATTGATTTCAGCCGCTTGAAATTGTGATTGAGAGAGAACTTCAGATCAGGCGAAACGCAAAAAGTCAAGGACGTAAAAGTCACTGGAAAATTCAAAATGGTCAAGCAAAAATTTTCCATAAGACATGTTTACAGTAACTGCTTCTCTACGAAAAGCCTTTAACTCTTAAAAACTCATTAGTTAATTTTTGGGATTAACTAATGGAGGTTTAAACAACTGCAAATGTGCATTATCAAGAGCCAAAATGGGACTAAGAAGTTCATTAGTGGGCTTCAAATAACCACATTAGAGGTTAACATATACCACTACTAAGATTTAAAGTGCAAAATAGCAGCAATTTCGGCGCACTTTTCATTTGACTTTGTGTTAAATTGCCGCCAATTGAGTTCAGCTGCATGAAATTGTGATTGAGAGAGAATATTAGATCACGCGAAACAAAAAAAGTCAAGGACGTAAAAGTCACTCGGAAAGTCAAAACGGTCAAGCGAAAATTTTGCACAAAAAAGACATGTTAACAGTAATTGCTTCTCTACGAGAGCAGTTAAAGAGCCTCTAAGTCTTAAAAAATCAACAGTTAAATTTTAGGATGTTTAAACAACTGCAACTGTGCATTTTCAGAACACACGTACAACCTCTGAAAAGCTCTCGTCAAACAATTATGAAAAACACAGCAAAAACAAAAAGCAAAATGTCGTAGGTAAAAAAATCTTTTTCGAAAACCAGGAATATCTTTGAACGCCAAATTCTCACGTGACTTTAAAGTAGTTTGAAACAAAGGCATGCCTTACAACTATTCTGTTTTCGCTCCTCTACTCTTGGGTGATTAAAATTACTACTCCAATTTGAACTCTCTCTGAGAAAAGTTTCAAAGAGTCTGAACGGATCTTAAAAGAGCGCACCATTACCAATCAAACTTTTTAGATTGTAAACAAAAAAATGCAGATTCAAACAATTTAACTAACTAGAGAACATATCATAAGAGTTTTTTTTAGCAACATCGAAATCTGACAGTCAGCAGAGCATAGGAACCTAGATACGCAAATATAAATAATAGATAAACAACTAACGTCGCGCGAATTGCTCTCAAACGACCAGCGAGCGGTTGACTTTGTCAGTAGCTAGCCATGGTTCAGTGAGGCTAGCTTTAGCTAGATTCGACTTCGCAACTTTTAGTTTCCTAGCCTTGTCAGTAATTAAATCAAATAAAAAACATATTTTAAAAATTTGCAAAGTATTGCAAAAAAAAGCTTCCAGATTTCTCAAAGAAAATGTTCAAAACTATTTTTTGTCTTTGGAGTTATGTAAAGTAACCCATCTGCAAGATATAAAAAGCTTCGTTGGCCAGTAATGATTGCTAAAGGACAAAAATATTCAAAAATTTTGAACAATTGCAAATTTTCACAAAATCTTGCTAAAACTCAAGATATTAAAATCTCCAAAACCATTTTATGGCTTCATAAAGATCCATAAGCTTGAAACATGATAAAAATTTTCCGAAGGGTTGAAAAAATCAACAAAAAATTGCTAGAGCTGGAGTCATTAAAGTATTAATAACCAATTAAAGTATTAATAACCATTAAAGTATTAATTTCTATTCACTCTATAAACTATGCAGTAGCTTATCATCAAACCTTGGATGAGGTCCCTAGAATCTGGTGCCGGAAAAAATGATGAAAAAAAATTCATGAAGTTTTTAATAACTTGAAAAAATTGAAAATGTTTTTTTAAAAAATTGTTGATATTAAAATCCTGGAAAACATTCCATTACATCTAGAAGCTATGTAGTAGCCCACAATCAAACACTAGAGGAGGCTATGTAACTTTTGTGTATTGAGAAATCCGAAAAATTCCAAAAATTTGAAAAACTTGAAAAAGATTGCATAAAAACTGATAAAATTTAAGATAATAAAAGTTGATAACTAATCTATGGCCAAAATAAATTTACCAGTACCTTAATATCAAACGGTAACGGAGATTTTCTGTTAGGCTGAAAAACCCGACTAAAGACAATAAATATCAAAAAAATTGAAAAAAAAATAGCAAGTTTTTTTTTAAAAAAATGATAAAATTTGCGATGTTAAAATCTCAAAACATTCCATTACATTTAGAAACTATACAGCAACCTATTGTCGAACCCTAGATGAGGTTCCTTGACTATTGAGGCTGGAGAAACCTAAAAACCGACAAATTTTCAAAAAACTTAAAAATGCTGTTTAAAATTTGTCACATTGAAAAATTGAAGGCCATTCCACGGCAAAACTGTGGTGTGTGTGTGTGTGTGTTTGGTGGGGAGGGGGCAACAGCGCAGTGGGGAGAATTACTGGGGGAGTCAACAGTGGGGGTGTCTTCAACCTCTAAGAACCGCCCTTCACACCATAATTATAAATCTCCAAAACAGTTTGAGCTGACACAGAGCTGAAAGGCTAAGAGCACTCAATGCCCACTGGGCGCTACCTGTTTATCCCGTTTTTGAGGACAGCCGTCAGACAAAAAATCAGTCAAATGAAAAATCACATCAAAAAAGATCAACAGAACTAAAATAATTACTACAAACTTCGTTCGAGAGCAATTAACCATCTAAAAGAAGGTTTGAAAAATCCTTTTCCCAAAGTTAGTGTTGTAAAAATCATCAAATATAACTAACTTTGCGGAAACTAATGAAAAATAGGGACACAAATGGCAGGAAAAAATCTGGACAAAATTGGAACCTACAAAAAAGATGTCAACGTAACAGAAGAAGCACATAGCAATATGCTGAAATCCTCACTTATAGCACGCCTAATAACTTCAAAAACTATCAAACATCTTTCAATGCTTTCATTACACGAAATATGGACAAAAATACCAAGAAGTGCAGATATGAATAAATGTAAAACCAATGAAATGGTGACTAAAAGAATACAAGCATAAAATAACATAGCCGGCAGATTGCCGGAAAATAGCCGCGATAGACGCTTGGGGCCTTCCATGAATTGAACCAACCATAGCGATTAGATAGACAGATCGACCAACAGTCCTTTAATATACCACTAAACTTTTTGGGCTAGCTTTGGACTGTCATTTTTATGAGACACATAAGCTCTATAAGGAGAAAGCCCTAAAAGGTCTTTTCAAATTTAGGATCTTTTCCGTTTGTGCCCCCTCAGCTTAGTGGGCGCACATTATTTGCACCCCTCAGATGCACGTACAATAATTCTTACATAACGACTTACTTTGTAATGGCACGTGCTCTGTAACTCGGGGGGGGGCATAACGTACTGGGGGCACAAACGGAGAAGATCCCAAAATTAAAAATCGAAATCAAAAACTCAGACTCTAATAATCAAGAATTAGGGCGTATATGTTTGGCACTACTTAGATGCACACTAATGACCTTTAACAAGTAAATGTTCAAATAATTTAAAGTTTCATAAGTGAGTTCAGAATTCATTTTTTAAGTGAGGTAAGTCATTGAAAAAGTAAATTCCAAGAAGTCAGGGTAAGACGAAACAAAAATCTGTTAGACGAAGCAAACAAACATAGCAGGACAAGTCCTGAAATACACTTCAAAAAAATGACAGAAAAGCTCTGCCTGGCCACCAGATCAATTGAACAATGCCACCCAAAACACAAACAAAATCATAACAAAAAATTGAGAAACATACAATCAAACAATCTGAATAAAAATATAATCATTGCTAAAACTTGGAAGCTTTTACCCCTCAGGCAAAAATTGCTCCCCTTGTATATACTTTTTCAAAAATATATTCAAAACCGATTTTTGTTTCTCAAATTGCTGCAGCATTGTATCTGCAAGGCCTGAAAAAATTCATTGGCCCTTGAAGATCGATTAACTCGAAAATGACCCAAACATTTTCTTTAAAAAATGAAATTAATTGCAAATTTTAATGGAACGTTGCTAAAAACTGTGTTATTAATATCTTAAGAATCAATTCTGTGTCTCTAGAGGCTAGTCAGTAAACCACTTCCAAGCCTTAAAAAATTACTTGGTTCGAAGATTGATAGGCATTAATTTTTAGAAATTTCAAATTTCAAAAACTCGTTCCATTAAAAAGTTGAAAACAATTCAATTGCCCCCTAGGAACTATGTAACAACATACTATTAAACCCTGTATCAGGTTATCTGGCTATTTAGGCAAGAAAAACTGTATAAAAGCCAGATGATTCGAAAAAACTTTTTTGAAATTCTGAATGCAAATTTTATCAGAAAATTTTTAAAATTCGAAAAGTTAAATTGTTCAACACAAATCCATTGAAACTAACAACCAAGCAAAACTTTTGTCAAACAGTTGAATAGGATTCCTGGCACTTGAGAATGGACAAATATCAAAAATTGATGCAAATTTTAGGAAACACTGAAAAAATTGCAGATTTTATCAAAAAATTGCTGAAATTGGAGACATTAAAATGTTAAAGACCAATCCATTGCTACAAGAAACTATACAGTGCACTATTATCAAACATTAAAGGAGATTCTCTGGCCCCTAAAGCTGAAGAAACTCAAAAAATGACAAAAATTTTCAAAAAAACTTGAAAGAATTAGTATCATTTTGCGTGTTTGTGTTTGTAGTACCAAAACATTTAGCTCATAAAATGATCATAACGATTAATTTTGCCTCGCAAAAGAATCGCAAAAGGCCTTCATCAACTTTTAAAAAATTCAACCAAAGACGAATCAAACAAACCTAAAAAAATTACAAAAAACATGAAAAATTGCACAATTTTGAGCCCAAGACAACTAACATACACTTTGGGCCTCTAATGCAACCTAATACCCGCTGGGTTTTACCTGTTCATCCTGTTTTGAGAGATCAAAGTCATTGAAAATGTGTGAACATATCTTAAAAAAACACAGCGCCCCAATACAATTCAAATTCTTTGAACTGTAAAAAAAACTAAGGAGCGTTATAATAGCCGCCTGGAATTGAGGACGCGGCTATTGAAAACTAAATAGTAATCATGCACTAAACTCGCAGCATTACAGGGCTAAGAGACCTCTTATGATTGAGGCTAAGCCACAAAAATATGACAAATTTGCGTCCGGCGAATTGCTTTCAAACAACCGGCGAGTGGATGGCTTCGGTAGTAGCCAGCTGGGGCTTATGAAGAATAGCATTTGGTGGGTGCGGGTGTCAAGCAATGGTGGTGGTGGAGGATGTCAAGCAATAGTGGGGAGGGGTCAATGAATGGGGGAATAAATAGGGTTGCGAGAGGGGGTCCAAGTAGGGTTGCGAGAGGGGGTCCCGAAGATCTTGGAAATCGAGTTCGACCCTCAATGTTCCTTCACCAAACAAGCCGAGACGTCAGCTAAAAGCCTCAGAGGGAGACTGCAGATCCTTCAATGCCTTGAAGGAAAATCTTGGGGCCGCGAGCTTCGGATCTACGAAGACTTTACGTCAGCTACGTCAGACCAGGAGGCCTCTACGGAATTGGAACATGAGGAAGCTTTCTCACAGACACCGCGTTATCTAAGTTAGAATCTTGCAACTCAGGAGCGTCTTATATCATAACTGGACTTCCTGCGGACACTAACGCGGGATACAGCAGAGTCGAGGCCGACCTACCCACCATCAAGCAACTCATTGAAGAAGAAGCTGCCAAAACTTTCTCGAAGTACTCAGAAATGTCCAGAAATAGCCACCTTCGGGATCTCACTTTGCCGCCACCAAGGAAACGTCTGAAATGGTCAGCTGGCTCTGAATACTGCACCAAGATTGGAATTTCGCACCCGAGCGAAACAATAGACAAGATTCAACGAGAAAGAGACAGAAGAAAAAGACAAGATTACGACCAACATCGAAAAGAAGATTCTGACTACCATCGGTACTGCGGAGGAGTACCACCTCTACATTGCTCCACACTTAGCAGATCTCAGGAAGTAAAACTGCATAAGCTACGAGCGAATAGGTGCGAACAACTGCAGGAATGCAAACACCGATTCGGCAAGTCAAACTCAGCTCCCTGTCCCCATTGCTCTGAAGAAGACGGGACGGCAATTCATTACCTCATACGCTGCCCCAAATGGCAAGAAGCGAGACTCTCCAACGGGGTCCATGTTGGGGACCGTTTCAACAACCCAGCGAATATTATACAATTCGCGAAGGACACTGGAATGCTCAATTCCTCCGCATAAACCAACAGCGGAATCCTACAGAAACAGAAACAGAGGGGGTCCAAATCGCAAGGTGGAGGAGGTCGAACGGAGACTATTGGAGGGTAGGGTTGATCCAGTGTGTCCAATTTTCAAGATTAGGAACCGTCCTTCACACCATGAAATTGTCTCCTCGAAACAGTTTTGGTGAATCGCATACTTAGACTAGTAAGGATTAGCACTGTAAGAGAGCTGTTTAGCCACTTAGTGCCCTCCAGGCTTTACTTGTTTTTGACAACAACAGTTAAAAGGGACAGACGAAAAATCGGTCAAGCAAACACTGCATTAAAAAGACAATAGGACAAATATAGTTGCTACCAACTTCCTTTGAGAGCAACTAAACACATCAAAACCAAAAAAAACGAGCAGAAGAAATGATTCGCTAAATTCGCATGAACAGAAAGAGTCAAAATCATAAAGACTACTTGCAATCAAATAAAAAGATCACTTAGTTTTCATATTAGACCTCACTAGCAAAACTATATTACATGTCAGTAAAGAGAATACATGACAAGGCAACAAACGGGGCAATTCACAAAAATCACTAATATTTGATGAAAGTAAATAGTGTCAAAGTCGTAAACTGCAATAGCTGTAATCTCAAAACATTCATCAGAATCAATTATGAACCGATGAAAACTTTCATTAAATATTTGTGACAAAGCAAAAAAATAAATACAAATACCGCCGGAACTAAAAAAAATTAACTAAATTTTTATGAAAACACATCAACTGAAAGTCATCAAAACCAACAGCTATCACCTGGAGACAATAAACGGGTTTATTAATACATCATAAATTAAACGTGACCAAGCGTTAATGAAATCATTTGCTACGACGCCAAACAGAGCGACAAAAATCAGCATTACACAAAAATAACGTATAGTTTTTAAAGTAAAACTGTCAAAGCCATAAAAACACCCAGCTGCATCACGATTATTAGATTAACCTATAAACCATTAGCAACCGACGAGACAGTCATTAAGGAGAATAAGCGATTCAAGAAAACACCAAATACGGGCACATCTCAAAATTCACTACCATATTATGGCCATAAGTAATGTCAAAATCAATAAAAAAAGTTCCCTAACTATTGAACAATTCAGACAATGGCATTTAAACGCAATTAGAACACATCAATTAATTTCAATTTCACTAATGGAAAAAACGGATCTTTTAAGAGTCAGCTCCGGTTCACTAAGCTACCCCTGTTACAGCTTATCATATAGTAAATCCTAATCTAAAAAATGGCACGTGCTACCGATGATGCTGAAAATATGCACCCACTAAGCTGAGTGCACAAACAGAAAATATTCGAAAAGTAACAATGGAAATAGAAAACAAAATGCCACACGTAAAAAAAATTAATCTCTGAAAAAAACCGCTGAAAACACCAATTTCTCAATGAAATTTAGAAGCAATTTGAAAAATAGCCGGCAGATTGCCGGAATAGCTGCGAAAGAATAGACTTGCGTGCCATATAATAGAGATAGAAACAGATACAGATCTAAATTGAAAAAAAAATCGACGCCACTCAAAAAACTAGGCTAAAAAACATTCAGCGATAAATCAATTAAGGTTGTTAAAATTCATTCCACAGAAGCCTCTTATTAGGGACCTTTACTACACAAATGAGTTCCTTTGACCTTAAACAAATTCAAATTAAACCTAAGTTTTAAAGTGCAAAAGTCATTTTATTGAGTGAGGTAAGTCACGTATGATCAAAATCTAATCACGCAAATAACCTAAAAACTTTCGCTAAAGCGAGTGAGAAATGACGTCACGCGCGCAAATGCCGTTAGTGAGAGGAAGAAGTCATTCAGAAAATTTGACTGTTTCAGCTTTGCTGTGTGAACAAATGTAAAACGAAAAAAGAGCGTCAGACGACGAAACAAAAAAACCAAGAGCACCGCAATATACCTACGCTCAGCTTACAGCTTCGCAGCTATAAAAAAAATTAACGTCGGATGAATTGCTCTCGAGCGCCAAGCTGAGAACAATTTAATGTAGGGGTGTAGCATAGAAAATTTTTGTGTGCAAAAACTCGGAGGTGATAGGGTCCCATCGATTTCTTAGCAGCCAGACATCTTAACCACTAGGCTACAACCACGCTGTTACTCAACCGCTAACAAACACTTTTATAATAGCAACAAACTTTAATTCAGGATGAAATCACTCAAAATGAAGGAGACAAGCTTGAAAAAGACACTTAGGAAGACGGAACGCTCTAGGAAAAAGCGAAAAATTGGTCAAGCAAAAATTTGGACTAAAAAGGCCAACACGTTTATAATAATTGCTTCAAACTTCGGTCGAGGTTAATCAAAGACAAATCTTACCAAATTGCTGATTTGCTCGCTTTAATAATCCAGTGTGACTAATAATCACAACTATAAACTGATTTCTCATTGACATCAAAAAGTGTTAACAGATCATTAAAAAAGACAGCGCACAAACAATAGATAGGCTGGTGGCGGCTAAAATAAACATAACGCAAAAACAAACGTCGGGAACGTTGCAAAAACAAACGTTCCTCTCAAACAACCGGCGACACATTGGCTTCGGTTGTAGACAGCTGGGGCTCAGGGAGGCCAGCATAAATGTTTCTGATTGTTCAAATAAAAAACTGGGAAAATTTTTCTTGATGAATTGACGTCAGAAATCTCATGAGCATTTTCAGCACCAGGTAACATATATTGTTCAGATATTTTAAAATAATTTCAACTATAAAAAACTTTTAACAGAGTTTGCTTCCAATAATGGGTTACAGATCATATATACAAGTCAACCAATTCAGACAGATGGAAACAATGGAACTCTAATTGATCACTACTTAACCTGGAAAAAAACTTTGGAACTCGATAATGAAACAAGTATAGTGCAATACACTATCAAGCACGTTTGACTGTCTTGTTGCCGTAAAAAAATGAGATTTCCTCTGTTATTGACACACCGCATAATCAACTAAAAAATAGGATACGAGCTTAAGTTAGTTAAGTCCTTTTCGTAAAAAAATTAAGGACCAACAACCAACACATATGTTTTGAATTATGAGACTCTTTATAAAAATCATATTGCTATAAATTAAGTATTGAGGGACATTCTTGCAGCCTCCTCGCCTGGCAAACGGTGATCAATTGAATTTTGTCCAGTTCAAACTATCAAACACATAATTGTTGACAATGTGGTTCAGGTCTTTTGATGATGATGGATATGAACGGATAGCTGACGAATTAGTTTTGTCTATAAACTCATTTTGACGAACTAGTTAGTGCGTGTTATCAGAAATCAATATTTGTTGCATAAACAAATTTGTAAATTTGCCTATTAACAGTGCCAGTCGCTACCGTATTGTCTGTTGTCTTCTCATTACTCAAGTTTTCTATCAACTTGTCGTTTTGGCTGCTCAAGTATTAAATTTCTGACTGCGCTTGCATATAAAGTTCTTATTATTGTCCTATTTCTTCCTTTAAATTTTCTATTTGATGGTTATTTTCTTTCTATTTGTTGCACTTATTTTTTACAAAAAATTGGTTGACTTAGAGTTGCTAAGTTTAAAAAGATAGAGCTAAAACTGAAGCGTATGCTAGTGAATAGAACGTAGATTGATCTCACCAAGTGGCGATAGAATACCCAGCCAGTAACTATATTTGAAGTTCAGTATATACCCAATATGTCGGTCATAGAAAAGCAATTGAGGTCAAAAGGCTGTTGTGTGTTCTGCAAAAAATCAATGCAACCGACTTTCAACTTTTCGTGTAAGTCTTTTTACGATGTAAGTCTTGAGCCATTGGACTGTATTTTGTAGAGAGCGTAATCGCACATAATATTTTGACAATTACACGTTTTTCAAAGTCTGAAAGCAATTCAAAATACAGTAACAATCACGGCGCTCTCCTAACGCTCCCGGTAAAATAGTTACGTGATTACAGCAACTAACCGTGAGCAGAGCTCCATGAATGGTGTTCAAGTTGACAGAGGAAGAGGAGGAGCTACAGCACAATTCAATCAACGTACTCATCAGTTCTGCTCTCGACTGAAGAGTTATCAAGAAATTGGGCACCACTCTCGCCACTATAGCCCTAATCCTGACAAGAGGCCAGCCAAGAAACCTAAGCAGCACGAATCAAGTTATAATCGACAAATTTAAGGGCTATGTAAGACCAGCATTTGACTAGTAAATTGATTATTTCAATAAGCAATACCGTTAAACTTTTGGATCAGTGCTATATCCAGCGGCCTAGTGAGCATATAGCTATATAGCTTTTAAGCCCCCTGGCTCACGTACTATATTTTTAAATATTGTAACGAGCTAGGTAACGATTTAACTCACACTTTGTAAATGGGGGCCATAAAAAAGGAAGAGGGAAATAGATCCGAATTGTCTTGTTTTCGGGCTATGTAAGTATTTCATTGCTTTGTCCACTCCTAATGCCATCTCTCCTATGTCTCTACTCCAAGCATGCATTTCAATTTAAACTTAGACTGGACAGTTTTTTGAGGACTAACTTGAGCGTAATAGACAGAAGGGGAAGATATTTGTCCTCATTCTCGGTGACAAACAGCCTCTCCAACAGCAACAGGACAGGATACAGCACTGCATTGCTAGATACTAAAGAGGAGTCAGAAAACAGATGCTCCGATGTCAACATGCAGTACTCCAAACTTCCGCTCACAAGTTCAACTGTTGTTGACGATTGAGTCGCTGATGAGTACGTAAAAGATTGAAGGGCACACAGGTAGGGTTCTAATACTGAGTTTAGCTTTGACAGTATGACATCGTAGATGGTCGGAAACTTGGTGAAGAATTCAGTACAGCTCATGCTGAAACAAAGAAACCAGAATTGGTGGACTGCAATGAACTCTCTCACTTTCCTCTGCAAATGCGCAACAGAACATTCGCCACCGACTAGATTTCAGAAACTGTGCCACATAACAGGGGCAAATGTTAAATAACCGTACGTCACAGTGAATTTATCTCCTCAACAATTTCTGCGAATCGCAGTTTCTTAGAGAGTACTGAGATGTACGGTTCTAAGAGCTGTTCAACCACTTAATGCCCTCCGGACTTTACCGGTTTATCCTGTTTTTGGGAACAAAAATAAGAGCGTCAGACGAAAATTCGATCTTAAAGAAAATTCCATAAAAAAGACTGCACGACTATTATAATTGCTGCAAACTTCGTTTGAGAGCAATTAAACAGTGATAAATATGCTTTAATTTTACCAGAAAAAAAAACGAAAACCCAAAATCTAAGGAGCAAATGATAAGAAAAAGAATGCTAACGTTGGGCAAATTGCTAAAACGACTAGCGAAAGGTTGGTTTCGTTCTGTTCGGGGTGGGGGGGGGGGGGGGGGTTAAGTGAGAGGGGGTGGTTAAGTGAGAGGTCTCTTGAACAGTTTCGTTGAATGGTATACTAAGAGACTGGTGAGACGTAAGGCTCTAAGAAAATTAATTCCCTCCGGGCGTTACCTGTTCGTTCCGTTCTTGAGGACGAAAATTCAAATACTGAGTCGAAAAAAAAAACGATCACGAAAAGTTTTTATTCCCAAAAATTGCATGAAAAAGACCAGCAGGGCTAGTATAATTAATACAAATTTCGCTGGAGAGCAATTAAAAACTCGCATTGTATTTGCTGTTTCGCAATAAGCACCACTGGAATGACATCAAATCGGAGCATTATTTTAAGTCATTAAATTCTAGTTAGTTAGTACACATTAGAAACGAGCTCTGTATACATGTCTCAATTTATGATGCCAACAGACGCGAACGGCAAAAAGCTATAAGCTGGTCTTGTGGAGCATCTTTGAAGATCAAAATACAGACCAAGTGCTTAGAAAAATTGTCTCAAGAGAAGTGACTGATGCTGCGCCAGATAAAAAAGAGTGAAATTTGAACATACCAGTTTTTCCTTGTTAATTTCATGGGATCGGGAAGTACACCGAACACTCTGGACAGAATGGCAGCGAAGAGGAGATTACTCGCATTCTGAACTGGCCACAGCATGGAGTTGAATCCATTCAATGACGTCACCAGGCCATCTGTCACGTGGGTGTGTACTAACTGACCAATGGCACTGCAGCGGAACAGGTAGCGCACGATGTTCAGAGCATGGATCTACGACAAGGTTACCAGCCATAAAAAATACACAGAATAGCGGAAATATGATCACTAGGAATTCGATTCCCTTGCAGATGATATGATGACTATTAGGTCAAAAGAAATTGCATTCAACACGGGATTTGATTGAACCAAATACTCTGTTCCATTTAACCTATCACTCGAAGGTACATCTTTTATTGGAAGAGTTATGACAACCAAACAACAATCGGCAAATTGAGATCTTTAGGGAAACAAGTGTGAAAAGTGACAAAAAGACAGCGCACCAATACAATCCTAATTCTTCGGATTGTTAAAAAAAGGAAAGCGGCGACAAAATGGCTCTTGAGAGGCTGACAGCTGATATGGTTTGTTAAAATTCACTCAGCAAAAAAAAGCCATTTTAATAGATAGCTTTAGAACATATGACCATAATCTATTACCCTATATTCATTCAAATTGAACTAAAGTTTGAAGTGCAAAGTCATTTTGTGGAGCCTCCACAGAAGCATGTTTATAAGGGACCTTCCAGGTATGAGTTTCTTAAATCTTACATTCATTTAAATTAAATTCCAAATGAATGTATTTAAATGAATGTATTCATTTAAATACATTCATTTAAATCTTACATTCATTTAAATTAATAGATTATGGTCATATGTTCTAAAGCTATCTATTAAAATGGCTTTTGCTGACCTTCCAGGTATGAGTTTCTTAAATCTTACATTCATTTAAATTAAATTCCAAATGAATGTATTTAAATGAATGTATTCATTTAAATACATTCATTTAAATCTTACATTCATTTAAATTAATAGATTATGGTCATATGTTCTAAAGCTATCTATTAAAATGGCTTTTGCTGACCTTCCAGGTATGAGTTTCTTAAATCTTACATTCATTTAAATTAAATTCCAAGTGAATGTATTTAAATGAATGTATTCATTTAAATACATTCATTTAAATCTTACATTCATTTAAATTAATAGATTATGGTCATATGTTCTAAAGCTATCTATTAAAATGGCTTTTGCTGACCTTCCAGGTATGAGTTTCTTAAATCTTACCTGGAAGGTCAGCTTAAATGAGTTTCTTAAATACATTCATTTAAATCTTACATTCATTTAAATTAATAGATTATGGTCATATGTTCTAAAGCTATCTATTAAAATGGCTTTTGCTGACCTTCCAGGTATGAGTTTCTTAAATCTTACATTCATTTAAATTAAATTCCAAATGAATGTATTTAAATGAATGTATTCATTTAAATACATTCATTTAAATCTTACATTCATTTAAATTAATAGATTATGGTCATATGTTCTAAAGCTATCTATTAAAATGGCTTTTGCTGACCTTCCAGGTATGAGTTTCTTAAATCTTACATTCATTTAAATTAAATTCCAAATGAATGTATTTAAATGAATGTATTCATTTAAATACATTCATTTAAATCTTACATTCATTTAAATTAATAGATTATGGTCATATGTTCTAAAGCTATCTATTAAAATGGCTTTTGCTGACCTTCCAGGTATGAGTTTCTTAAATCTTACATTCATTTAAATTAAATTCCAAGTTCAAGAGTTATTTTTTCGAGTGAGGTAAGTCACGTATGATCAAAATCAAATCATGCAAGTGATCTGAAAGCCGTTGCTAGAGAGAGTGACAAACAACGTCACAAGAGCAAATGCCGCAACAGAGAGTGAAAAGTTAATTTTTTTATACTAGCAATTATTATTAACATTAATATATAATATAAATAATTACAACAATCGGCAAATTGAGATTTTTAGGGAAACAAGTGTGAAAAGATCTTAAGACAAAAAGACAGCGCACCAATACAATCCTAATTCTTCGGATTGTTAAAAAAGGAAAGCGGCGACAAAATGGCTCTTGAGAGGCTGACAGCTGATATGGTTTGTTAAAATTCACTCAGCAAAAGCCATTTTAATAGATAGCTTTAGAACATATGACCATAATCTATTACCCTATAAACATTCAAATTGAACTAAAGTTTGAAGTGCAAAGTCCTTTTGTGGAGCCTCCACAGAAGCATGTTTATAAGGGACCTTCCAGGTATGAGTTTCTTAATTCTTAAATTCAATTAAATTAAATTCCAAGTTCAAGAGTTATTTTTTCGAGTGAGGTAAGTCACGTATGATCAAAATCAAATCATGCAAGTGATCTGAAAGCCGTTGCTAGAGAGAGTGACAAACAACGTCAAAAGAGCAAATGCCGCAACAGAGTGAAAAGTTAATATTTTTATACTAGCAATTAATATTAACATTAATATATAATATAAATAATTAATATTAGTGTTTATATAATACACCAATTATTATTTTTTATATTAATTGGAATGTTACATGATAGTGTAGAAAATGTCTCTGGGAACGCCCTTTCTGATATTTGTCACAAATTGAAATATTTTTATATCTGTTATAATTCTGAATTTGTTGAATATGTTCATGCCAACCGCTCCAAATAATCGATCTTCAATAATATTGTCCTTTGTTCTTCCATGTGTATTACTATCTTGTGTTCTGCAAAGAATATTATTGTCTTGTGCTACCATTATGAGAGGGTGATCTGAAAAGAGGAACTTAATGTCCCCGTTGATCATCCTTGCTTTATTGTATTTATACAAAAAAGCTAAATAAATCTATCTATCTATCTATCTGAACACAAATACACAATTATGCAACACGACTCTATAACTGTTGTGACAAAACCCTTCAACACCCGGTAGAGACACTAGAAAACAATTAGCTAAAATCAGAGATCTGCAAAATAAATAAAAATTTGTTGCATTTGTTTCAGTAAAACTGCCCTATTTTACAATCATGTTCTTCGGTTGATATCAACATCCAAAAAAAGCTTAAGATTAAACTCAAAAACTGCAAAAGACATGAAAAAATCACAAATAAGCAGAAATTCATAAACAGACTAAATTGGGACAAAATTTAATTAATTGCATCCGGTGTACCACTCAAAAATAACAGCAATCAAATCAAAGGCTTTCCAAGATCACAAGAACCAACAAAAAAATAACTCAGAAAGCTGTAGAAAATGAGGAAGAATACAGAAAACGTGAAACTAGGCAAATGAAACAAATAGCTCAAAATTGCATCTAAAATCTTCTATTTGCTACAGATAGCCAAGAATGCTTGCCTAAATGCGCTGACTAGCTACGAAAAACCATCTTGGACCAAAATTTTAACGCTGAAACTAATTACTGCTTCGAAAATGGCACGTGAACAAAAAATTCCGCTCGCTTAGCAAACATTTTTACGCCTATATTCATCGCTCTGTTTCTCGCCCAGAAGGTATGAAAAAACTAACCTATCTCTATTTTCTCCACTCTTTTAATCTGTTCATTCAAACAACACTTTCAAACTTTATTCACTCCCTGAACTTCCTGTTGTTTTACTCGCTAACTTCAAGTCGTTAAAACAGAAGATCAACATAACGCCTCTTCGATTCGCCAAAAACAGTAACATCTCAATATAACTACGATCAGCTTACAGCTTCGCAGACATGAAAATTTAAAATACAACTCCAAACATATTTTGAAAACATTCCTCTGCGCGCCACATATCGTTTTTAATCATAGTAATCTCAACAACACAACATTTCACTGATGGTAATTCATATTAGTCTGCAGGGTTAAATTTTAGTCTCCATTTATTACACAGCACCCTAACCAGTGCAAAATCTTGTCACAACAAAAAAAAAGTTAATTTCTCCAATGAATAATATACAAATTACTGCACAATATATTGACTTGGAGAGGACAGACAACGGTGCCATAGATGCCCACTTTTCAGTCTACCCCAAAATTGAGTACAAATACGACAACAATTAATATAATTCGAAATATTAATATAATTCGAAAATTAAAAATATATACAAATTAACACTGTTTGAGAGATTAAAACACAATTAAAAAGCCATAGACGAAGACTCCATAATGAACAATAGGCCTAACGTTTGATTCGTAATACTGTATCAACAATTTCCTAGGCAAAAAATGTCTCAGTTTTGCGATAATACCGCACTGCTTGATTAACTTCTTTTTAACTTCTTAAATATGACCTCCAAAAGAAAGCTTGGAATCAACAAGTATTCCTAAATACTAACAAACTCGTTCCTTTTTTAATTCCCTCGAGTTAAAACCAAAACTGTCTGACGCATTAGCTGCTAAAATGACGCCCATCTGTAGCGTTTTATCTAAATTGAGCACTAATTTATTTGAATTGCGCCACTTGCTAATATTCTTTAATTCTTGTTCAACTTCATTTACCTGCATTCCTACCGCAGTAAGAATTGTATCGTCTGCAAACAAAATAACATCGAGTTTTTTGCAAACTAAAGGTAAATCACTTATGTAGATAGTAAATAAAAGAGGACCGAGAATAGATCCCAGTGGTAAACCACATTTAAGTTGTTACCCGCTAGACATAACTCCGTTCAAATGAACACGCTGCACTCTATGCCCGAGGTATGATTCAAACCAATTTAATAGCTTTCCTCTGATACCGTAACATTCTAGCTTCTAAATCATCAGTTTGTGATCAAGTATCAAAAGCTTTCCTTAGATCAAAGAAAAAACTAAAAACCTTTCCTCTTTTAGAGACAGATCTCAAATTTTCCGTAAATTCAACAAGTGCATCAATTGTACTGTGTTTTGCGAAATCCGAATTGTCTTTTTTGGCTGCAGTGCACTGTTTTTCAAAGCTTAATCTTAATCTTTTGAACTTTTCTAGCCAACTATTGTCATCACTTCCTTTCCAATAACGATGAGCGGTTGTTTATGTTTCTCTCTACCCAGCTGTATTAAGGGAACAAACCTGTCTGTAACATACAAAAACATACTACTAAAGGCATTGAACTCATTTGAAGGATTGGTACACGTTGTTATTTTTTCTTTTCTTAATGCCAACTCTTTATCTAGTTCATCTAAATAGCGTTTAACTTTTTCTGGATCTTTTGCAAACTTGTTATCTCTAAAAAGTAACAGGTCTTTATTTGTTTTTGTTCGAACTCTCCAATGAGTTGAACCGGGTAATGATCTGAGAAGCTTTGCTGTCGCAGGACCTCGGTTTCACAATCAGGTACATTTTGATAAATGAAGTGATCTAAGCATGTTGAAGTACTATGTGTTACTCTAGTTGGCTCGTTTATTCCGAATAGAAAACCATTTGAAGCTATTATATTCATATAGTCGTTTACATAATGATTCTGCTCAAAAATGTTAATAATGAAGTCACCGCAGATAATAAAAGGTTTTGTATTGCTGCTCCATGACTCCATGAAATCATGAAAAACCTTTAAAAGTCCATTTTGGGCATGTTAGGTTTATTGTATATGACCACTACAAAGAACCGTAAACTATTAGCACTAATTTCTATAACAGCAGCTTCGTTGAGAGGATTTTTGTGTACTCTTAAATGAGTAACACATCAATTTTTGGATTTCATCGAATTTACTATTGTTTCTTCCTCTAGAGCTTGATTTCAGAAGCTTTAAAAAATTGTGGGTTTGTAAACGTTTTATAATCGCGATGTTTTTTAAAAATAGATAATTTCAACAAAAGCTTTACAAAAACTTTAATCTAATTCCCCGTATTAGTTCAGAAAAAAGTGTGGAAAATATTTTTACCCCATAAAAGAAATGATTGGTGGACAAATAAGGGGTCGGAACATGATGTGCAAAAGCAAAATACTATTGATAGCTCTTACTTTTGACCTCCTGTCAGTTTCGTTGTCTTCTGGTAGTTTAGCCGACTGCAGGAGAGACAAGAACACTTTGTTCACACGCCTGGGCATTTCCAATGGAGGTGAAGTGGTCAACAGTGCCTGAACACTAAATTATTGACAGCCAGATGTGTTTACTGACGTTTATAGAAGTTCATTTCAAGCTCGTTTTTCAAAGTTCAGCTCAAATAAAACAACTGTGATGAGGCACTAATGGCAAGCGTGTAATTAAGTTTCTAAACTTTTAACGTAAGGCCTCATCGAAAACTCGTTTGCGCTTTCATTACTTCCAAAAAATAACAGTGAAAACGCACGCATGGTAAAAGCAGTTTCCGATCGACGAAGACAGAATAAACACGATACAAATTCATAACAAAAGTCGATGATATAAAACCAGCCAAGCCAGAATCAATAAAAACCTGCTTATGTTATTTGAACAATGATACTTCTGATTTTGTTCCTTAAGCACAAAAAAGTAGTAAGTTGGCTAACCTCAAGGTACCTGGGGACTCCAGCTGACCTTCTGGTGAGACAGAACTTCTTGGCTCCCTCTGGGTCACTCACCTCCCTCAACACCCGGTCAATCCACATCTCTGGCAAACTGCTCAGGCTAACCTGCTGCTCATCTGCAATACCGTCTTCTGCAACACATGAACGAAAATAGCAAAAACGTTAACTTATAAGCTAATTAATGCGCTGCAGTAGTAATCCTCAAGAAATTTCGATATTCTGTTAAGCGAGCTAAATGAACAGTATCTGCCAAGTTATACTCGGTGATTTCAACGTTGATATTTTGAAACAGAACACAATAAGTAAGCAGCACCTTCATATAGTTAGCCAAAATAGCTTCTCGCAATTGATAAATCAACCAACACGTGAATCAATGAATACTTCAACTATTGTTGATCATGTGCTTGTTAAAAGGCTAGCTATTGACGATTTGCAAGCTGCAGTCTTTAAACTCTCGTCAGTGATCATCATTCAATTTTGGTCACTCTTCCATCTATGAAAAAAACGAAGTCTCACCGAAAACTCAAAAAACATTTCTATGTCATATCGAATCCCGAAGCAAAAGCCAATTTTATTGAGGAATTAAGAACAGGCTTAAAATACTGTGCCTTTAGTAAATTTAATTTAGATGAATCTCTCGAAGCTTTCACCAGAACGATGATCGAAATTAACGACAAATTCTCTTTTCAAAGACCAGTAAAAACGCATGCAAACAAAAACCACCGTGGTATGCGAACTCGCTGAAAAACTTGCGTCGCAAAAAAGAAAAAATATCATCTAATTTTTGTCGCAAATAAAACAGTAACTTCCATTGACCGATATAGGCGGTTGCGTTTATAAGTAAAATAAAATTCTCAAGTCCAGAACAAGATTAAAATGATATGCTGTTCTCAAGTTCGAGGACAAAAACGCCTTTTTTAGGAATCTTAACAGGCTTATGGGTAAACAGAAACAGACAACAATTACTTCAAAATTAAATTTGGACGGAGAAGAAGCAGAGGGCGATTCAAAAATTAGTGACTTTTAATAATTTTTTTTCTGTACACAGCTGAAAACGTACTGGGCCAGAGAGTGATAACTGAAGAGAAGCCTCAAAATTTACATAAAGTAAATTTTTTGTTGTATTTTAGACCTACAGAGTGCGCAGAAGATCAGGCAGCTGTATTAAATCTAGCCTTAAAAAGCACATTCGGAGGGTCTCCGTGGAATTCCAGGAGAAGTATTAAAGTGTTAATTTGAAATCATTGCTCCTATACTTACGGCCTTTATAAACAAATCTTTCAATCGTGGCAAGTTTCCCGATTGTTTGAAAGTTGCCGAGGTTTTACCCATTCATAAATCTGGTGCGAAGAATCAAGTTAACATTTATCGCCAGATCTCTTTACTTTAAGTTATCTACAAGGTCATTGAAAATATCATGCATAAAAGGTTTTATTCCTATCTCGAAATTTCTGTTAAAATCTCGAAACTTCTGCCGAACTTCTGTTAAAACCACAACTCGGCTTCAGAAGAGAGATCTACAGTTGATGCCATCACCGAGATTTTGGAGAAAGTACAGTTCACGGAGAAAAAGTTTGTCTAAGTGCGTTGCTTTACGTTTAAAAAAGGCATTTGATACGATCGAGTATAATTTGTTGCTACGAAAGCTAAATGTTTTTAGAATTAGAGGAGTTACCATGACTGGTTCAGGTCGTATTTAACAAATACGCAACAATGCATCAAAATAGGTGAAGCTCTGTCTGAAAGAAAATTGGTGAAAACCGGGGTGCCACAAGGCTCCATAATTGGCCCAGTACTTTTTCTACTGTGTATCAATGATCTAGAAATTGTATGTCAGAATACTCAATCAAATTTCTTTGATGATGATGCGAACTTACGAACAAGCATCAGTAAGGAAAACACTCTTGATAACCTCCTAAATAAAGACCTTTACCGCATTCAAGATTGGTTGTCTGATAATCATTCGTCACTACATATTGATAAGAGTATTATTCTTAGATACAGAGGAAAATCCAAGTCAAGGAGTAAATTTATCCGGAAAAAAATTGAGCAGAAAGGATGTTTAAAATTTTTCGGTGTCTATATTGACAAGACTCCAGAAACTAATGAACACTTTAGTTACAAAGAAAGTAAATTGTCTCAATCTATTGGGATTGTATCAAACTTGGGGCACTCGGTCTCTCGTGTCCTTCTATTGGCCTGCTATAATTTTTATCTCAAACCCGTAATTCAAAATGAGAATTTAATCTACGGTAGAACCAAAATTTCAAGGTTTAATTAATTGAGCATTGGGCAACGAAAGTTCGAAAGCTGCTCAGAGTGATTTTCTTTAAGGGATTTAGAGACAATGTCCAAAAAGAATTCGGAGAACGAAAAACTATCAGTTTTGCAGCTTTATGTGTACGATCTTACTAAACTCGCTCATAGAAGCGTGTGAGGAAACATCATGAAAACTATGCAAATGGGTTCATTTAAATTTCCGCAAGTTGAAAAAATTGGGAGAACTTTCCGTTGAAATAACGAGGATCCAAAATCTTAAATTTTTAATTTCACAAGAACTTTATCCGAAGAATATAGCTGCCTTATGTTCCCAACGGCTGGCGAATGAAATACACAGATTGAACGAGTATATATTGCTTGTTCCAGACAATTTTTGAATAAGCATTTCCACCTAGTAAAGTGAAAAATGATGAACTAACTGAAATATTCAGCAAAAAATATGTAGAAAAAGCAAGGGCGCTCAGTAAGGTGCTTCAGTTGTTTTTTTGTTGTATTTTAGACCTACAGAGTTCACAGAAGTTCAAGCAGCTGTATTAAGCCTAGCCTTAAAAAGCACATTTGGAGGGCTCCGTGGAATTCCAGGAGAAGTATTAAAGTGTTAATTTGAAATCATTGCTCCTATACTTACGGCCTTTATAAACAAATCTTTCAATCGTGGCAAGTTTCCCGATTGTTTGAAAGTTGCCGAGGTTTTACCCATTCATAAATCTGGTGCGAAGAATCAAGTTAACATTTATCGCCAGATCTCTTTACTTTCAGTTATCTACAAGGTCATTGAAAATATCATGCATAAAAGGTTTTATTCCTATCTCGAAATTTCTGTTAAAATCTTGAAACTTCTGTCAAACTTCTGTTAAAACCACAATTCGGCTTCAGAAGAGAAATCTACAGTTGATGCCATCACTGAGATTTTAGAGAAAGTACAGTTCACGGAGACAAAGTTTGTCTGTAAGTGCGTTGCTTCAGATTTAAGAAAGGCATTTGATACGATCGACCATATTTCTTGCTTCCAAAGCTAAAGGTTTATGGAATTAGAGGAGTTACCCATGACTGGTTCAGGTCGTATTTAACAAATACGCAACAAGGCAACAAAATAGGTGAAGCTCTGTCTGAAAGAAAATTGGTGAAAACCGGGGTGCCACAAGGCTCCATAATTGGCCCAGTACTTTTTCTACTGTGTATCAATGATCTAGAAATTGTATGTCAGAATACTCAATCAAATTTCTTTGATGATGATGCGAACTTACGAACAAGCATCAGTAAGGAAAACACTCTTGATAACCTCCTAAATAAAGACCTTTACCGCATTCAAGATTGGTTGTCTGATAATCATTCGTCACTACATATTGATAAGAGTATTCTTCTGAGATACAGAGGAAAATCCAATTCAAAATGAGAATTTAATCTACGGTAGAACCAAAATTTCAAGGTTTAATTAATTGAGCATTGGGCAACGAAAGTTCGAAAGCTGCTCAGAGTGATTTTCTTTAAGGGATTTAGAGACAATGTCCAAAAAGAATTCGGAGAACGAAAAACTATCAGTTTTGCAGCTTTATGTGTACGATCTTACTAAACTCGCTCATAGAAGCGTGTGAGGAAACATCATGAAAACTATGCAAATGGGTTCATTTAAATTTCCGCAAATTGAAAAAATTGGGAGAACTTTCCGTTGAAATAACGAGGATCCAAAATCTTAAATTTTTAATTTCACAAGAACTTTATCCGAAGAATATAGCTGCCTTATGTTCCCAACGGCTGGCGAATGAAATACACAGATTGAACGAGTATATATTGCTTGTTCCAGACAATTTTTGAATAAGCATTTCCACCTAGTAAAGTGAAAAATGATGAACTAACTGAAATATTCAGCAAAAAATATGTAGAAAAAGCAAGGGCGCTCAGTAAGGTGCTTCAGTTGTTTTTTTTGTTGTATTTTAGACCTACAGAGTTCACAGAAGTTCAAGCAGCTGTATTAAGCCTAGCCTTAAAAAGCACATTTGGAGGGCTCCGTGGAATTCCAGGAGAAGTATTAAAGTGTTAATTTGAAATCATTGCTCCTATACTTACGGCCTTTATAAACAAATCTTTCAATCGTGGCAAGTTTCCCGATTGTTTGAAAGTTGCCGAGGTTTTACCCATTCATAAAACTGGTGCGAAGAATCAAGTTAGCATTTATCGCCAGACCTCTTTACTTTAAGTTATCTACAAGGTCATTGAAAATATCATGCATAAAAGGTTTTATTCCTATCTCGAAATTTCTGTTAAAATCTTGAAACTTCTGTCAAACTTCTGTTAAAACCACAATTCGGCTTCAGAAGAGAAATCTACAGTTGATGCCATCACTGAGATTTTAGAGAAAGTACAGTTCACGGAGACAAAGTTTGTCTGTAAGTGCGTTGCTTCAGATTTAAGAAAGGCATTTGATACGATCGACCATATTTCTTGCTTCCAAAGCTAAAGGTTTATGGAATTAGAGGAGTTACCCATGACTGGTTCAGGTCGTATTTAACAAATACGCAACAAGGCAACAAAATAGGTGAAGCTCTGTCTGAAAGAAAATTGGTGAAAACCGGGGTGCCACAAGGCTCCATAATTGGCCCAGTACTTTTTCTACTGTGTATCAATGATCTAGAAATTGTATGTCAGAATACTCAATCAAATTTCTTTGATGATGATGCGAACTTACGAACAAGCATCAGTAAGGAAAACAATCTTGATAACCTCCTAAATAAAGACCTTTACCGCATTCAAGATTGGTTGTCTGATAATCATTCGTCACTACATATTGATAAGAGTATTCTTCTGAGATACAGAGGAAAATCCAATTCAAAATGAGAATTTAATCTACGGTAGAACCAAAATTTCAAGGTTTAATTAATTGAGCATTGGGCAACGAAAGTTCGAAAGCTGCTCAGAGTGATTTTCTTTAAGGGATTTAGAGACAATGTCCAAAAAGAATTCGGAGAACGAAAAACTATCAGTTTTGCAGCTTTATGTGTACGATCTTACTAAACTCGCTCATAGAAGCGTGTGAGGAAACATCATGAAAACTATGCAAATGGGTTCATTTAAATTTCCGCAAGTTGAAAAAATTGGGAGAACTTTCCGTTGAAATAACGAGGATCCAAAATCTTAAATTTTTAATTTCACAAGAACTTTATCCGAAGAATATAGCTGCCTTATGTTCCCAACGGCTGGCGAATGAAATACACAGATTGAACGAGTATATATTGCTTGTTCCAGACAATTTTTGAATAAGCATTTCCACCTAGTAAAGTGAAAAATGATGAACTAACTGAAATATTCAGCAAAAAATATGTAGAAAAAGCAAGGGCGCTCAGTAAGGTGCTTCAGTTGTTTTTTTGTTGTATTTTAGACCTACAGAGTTCACAGAAGTTCAAGCAGCTGTATTAAGCCTAGCCTTAAAAAGCACATTTGGAGGGCTCCGTGGAATTCCAGGAGAAGTATTAAAGTGTTAATTTGAAATCATTGCTCCTATACTTACGGCCTTTATAAACAAATCTTTCAATCGTGGCAAGTTTCCCGATTGTTTGAAAGTTGCCGAGGTTTTACCCATTCATAAATCTGGTGCGAAGAATCAAGTTAACATTTATCGCCAGATCTCTTTACTTTAAGTTATCTACAAGGTCATTGAAAATATCATGCATAAAAGGTTTTATTCCTATCTCGAAATTTCTGTTAAAATCTCGAAACTTCTGCCGAACTTCTGTTAAAACCACAATTCGGCTTCAGAAGAGAAATCTACAGTTGATGCCATCACTGAGATTTTAGAGAAAGTACAGTTCACGGAGACAAAGTTTGTCTGTAAGTGCGTTGCTTCAGATTTAAGAAAGGCATTTGATACGATCGACCATATTTCTTGCTTCCAAAGCTAAAGGTTTATGGAATTAGAGGAGTTACCCATGACTGGTTCAGGTCGTATTTAACAAATACGCAACAAGGCAACAAAATAGGTGAAGCTCTGTCTGAAAGAAAATTGGTGAAAACCGGGGTGCCACAAGGCTCCATAATTGGCCCAGTACTTTTTCTACTGTGTATCAATGATCTAGAAATTGTATGTCAGAATACTCAATCAAATTTCTTTGATGATGATGCGAACTTACGAACAAGCATCAGTAAGGAAAACACTCTTGATAACCTCCTAAATAAAGACCTTTACCGCATTCAAGATTGGTTGTCTGATAATCATTCGTCACTACATATTGATAAGAGTATTCTTCTGAGATACAGAGGAAAATCCAAGTCAAGGAGTAAATTTATCCGGAAAAATTATTGAGCAGAAAGGATGTGTAAAATTTTTCGGTGTCTATATTGACAAGACTCCAGAAACTAATGAACACTTTAGTTACAAAGAAAGTAAATTGTCTCAATCTATTGGGATTGTATCAAACTTGGGGCACTCGGTCTCTCGTGTCCTTCTATTGACCTGCTATAATTTTTATCTCAAACCCGTAATTCAAAATGAGAATTTAATCTACGGTAGAACCAAAATTTCAAGGTTTAATTAATTGAGCATTGCGCAACGAAAGTTCGAAAGTTGCTCAGAGTGATTTTCTTTAAGGGATTTAGAGACAATGTCCAAAAAGAATTCGGAGAACGAAAAACTATCAGTTGTGCAGCTTTATGTGTACGATCTTACTAAACTCGCTCATAGAAGCGTGTGAGGAAACATCATGAAAACTATGAAAATGGCTTCATTTAAATTTCCGCAAGTTGAAAAAAATTGGGAGAACTTTCCGTTGAAATAACGAGGATCTAAAATCTTAAATTTTTAATTTCACAAGAACTTTATCCGAAGAATATAGCTGCCTTATGTTCCCAACGGCTGGCGAATGAAATACACAGATTGAACGAGTATATATTGCTTGTTCCAGACAATTTTTGGATAAACTTTTCCACCTAGTAAAGTGAAAAATGATGAACTAACTGAAATATTCAGCAAAAAATATGTAGAAAAAGCAAGGGCGCTCAGTAATGTGCTTCAGCACAATTGTTTCCCACCCACAGTCTATATTCTTGGCTTAATTATCTGTAAATAAGGTAAAGATAGGAAACATTCAATATAATGCACATTAGTGGATTTTCAAGGATACTTAATGAAATTGAACAGCGCAAAACAATAATTTGGCTAAAATAAGAAATCAAGCTTACACAATTTCTCAAGCAGAAAAAAGACTAATTCAACCCACAAAAAAGAGCAATTAATTAAATTAGAAGTAACATTTTAACGGTAATAGCAGTCTTTGATTGTCGACGAAGCAACTTTTCTTACATACGCGAAACTAAATCAATTAAACAAAAAATCAGAAAACATAACTATTTTATTAATCGAAAAGCAGGTGAAAAGACTTAAAACACTAAAGACATCCGATTATATTTCGCTAGAAAGCAGATGAAACCTGTCTTAACACAAAGTTACATTCTCAATTTAGGTTTAAAAGAGGGTGCAGAAGTAATTTTACTGTATTTCCATATTGAATATAGTAACAATTGACCTTACCAAATAAACTAAGCTGCTGAGGGGTAGAACTCACTGAAAAAGCGACTGCTTGACTTCGTTCAGCGTGATCATATGATTGTAACATACATCGACGTATTAGCAACAAAATAGCTTGACAAAACAAAAACCTTTGATTGTCAAAGCATATGGCCCTACATACGCCAACAGTAAAAAAGCATGAAAAAGAAAACTCCTCCTGCAAACAAGTCTGTAACAGCTATCAAAACCAATTACATTATATTGATAAACTTAACAATACGTGATGCAACAGCAATCAATAACCATCTTTGTTGAAAACCAATGCGGAACCTAGCACCCAAAACAACTCAAAACTAAAATTGTTTTAAAAAATAAGGGTGTCAAACTTGATAGAACAATTGACCATATATCGAAATCGTTAAGAATTTAAGCAAAAATTTAACACTAAATGACAAAACATCAAGACATTAATGGCATATAAAGATCTTCAAAACATTTCTAATACACTGAGGCATTAATTAAAATTTAGATGCTACATCGCAAGGCCGATGCGATCCAATGTCAATGAGAGCAAAACCTGTTTTACTGAGACAATAAAAAAACACAATTACGGCAAAGCCTAAAAACTTACCAAGTTCGGTGAGGATGAATTTGTATAATTGGTAAATATAGTAAAGAGAGGTTATGTACTTGGTGAACTAATTGTGCTGATAAAGTAGGTGCTAAAACAGAAATCGTATATGTGTTCAACCAACATCAAGAAACGTACAAAAGCCGGAAATTGCTCACTTTGGAGAACGGTAATTACTTGCAAAGGACCAATACAAATTGAGGTACAATTCTGCGGAACCTACGATCACCAAACACCGGAGAACCAGCCTGATAATCAGTTGATGGAAAACTTGAGAATAATCTTGAAACTTCTCATTCTTCCTTCGAAAAACTCTATTTAATTTTGAATAAGATTGAACTAGAAAAACTTTGTCCAAATTCTAAGATGTAATAGACAACGACAGCACTTAAAAATAGCAGTGAAAAGCTATTAAAAGACAAGGCAACTAGTGAACATATCACGCATGCATCTGAACAGCTCAAAAAAAGGCTATTACTAGCTAATTGTATTCAAACTATATCCGCTAAAATCGCACTATGAAACAACCATAATAAGTCCTTGTAAACTGGCGATAATTCTAGTAAAGGATCAATACAGCCAGAGGTACAGCTCTGCGGAATCGACAATCACCAGAACACCGGAGAACCAGTCCACAGCCAGTTCATAGTTTAATCCAGAAAATTTTGATGAAACTTGTGAAACTTCTTATTCTTCTGATACATTCTATTATAAATTTAGATAAAATATTTAAAGATTGAACTGCAAAATTTTAACCAAATTCCTAAGTTACAATTGACACTGACTGTGCTTAATTATAGCAGTGAAAAAGCAACTAGAAAATACAAGGCATTAAGTGGATATATCACGCATTCGAACCGCTCAAAAAAGGCTATTACTAGCTTATTATATTGAAATTATATCAGCTAAAATCGCACTATGAATCAACCATCATAGGTCATTGTAACATGACAATAATTCTTGTTAAATACTGTGAATATTAGCCACTAAATACTGAGGAAATCAATCTAAAAGTTAGTGCGTAACATATAACAAAAAAAAGAAAATGCACGCAGAAACAAAGATTCATAATTATTTTAAGAATTGTCAAAGTCATAAAAATCCTGTTTGATCGGCCCATTGATAGATTCCAACAATAGTATACACGCACGATTGAAGATTTTTATATTATTTTTTGAAGCATTTGAGTGCTTAACCAGAGCAAAAAAGACAAAGCAATAGTGACAAAATATCTCGTTAAAACCATAATTTTGTCAATTCTCGGTTGAATTCAAAAAAGTTTGACAAACTACGCTTTAAAATTGCCAACTTCTTTGCACAACTACTTACAATTCCAAGCGCTATTAAAATTCCTGCTCAAATCTGATTTCTCACTGAAATCAAAAAGTCAAAACAGAAGTGAACAGATCTTAAATAAAAGACAGCACCTATTATAATTCCAACCTTTTGGATTGTAAGCAACCACAGTAAAATCAGTAAAATAATTGCTATCACATTCCCGGTTATCACAAATACGCAATAAATTCAAAAGCTGTCGAAAAACTTAAAATAGGGTGAAAATCACGCTTAAAGTGAACGAAATTGGGTCGAATATAGTTAAATCAGCAAAAAACTATCAAAACTGCAATTGCAATTAGTTCTACTATATAATGCAGGTGAAAATAGCCCAGGTTATAGTTTACAAAGATTATCTGGGCAAGTTTTAGTGCAATGTTCATGAGAATTAATAGCAGTAGCTAAAATAACTGATTTTCTGGTTTTAAGGAAAAAAGGGAGAAAAATCATTCAAAAGTTTGCATAAATATCAAGATTCATCAACTGTGAATCTTCGCAAAAAATGAAAGCTCATATTGTCATTGAGCACATTTTAATCTACTTAAACAAAAGAAAACAAAGTTTGTCCATATTAAAAACAAAAAAATGTCACAAAAAATATGAAAATCAGCCAATGTTCACTATAAATTTAAACGCCGATAATTCCTAGAAAAAGATGAAATTCGAAAACAAACTCTTCGGTTAAATATTCTACGCTTGACAGGCATTCTAATAATACCACTTACAACTCTCTACGTAAACAGATCGGCCAAAAATTGACTGAACAAAAAGAAATAAACTGAGCATATCGTTCCTCTCCGAACTAAGTGCGTTCGGAACAATTAACTGCACTGTCTTAGTAGATAAAAGCAATGCAAATAATTGGACGCAACATTGTGCCAGGCATATTAGAAAAATAAGTAAGGAGGTTTGACAATATAAATTGAACACACTTAGAACTAGAATATCAAATCAAATTTAAACTGAGCCAGAAAAAGCTTTCAGATAGATGGGAATCTTGTTATATCACTAAATGTCTCCGTATACACACTTGAGAAAACGTGGAAAAATTTAGGAAAAAATAGTTAACCAATATCAAAAACATACCCGGCAGATTGCCGGAAAATAGCCGCCCTTGATTCCCATAACTCTATTGGGATTGAAAGAAAAAAAATATCAACAAAAATTGATTTTTGTACAAAAACATTTTTAGGTGCGATTTATTTTGATGTCATTTCGTATTTGAACATACTCCTGTCTCTTAGTGAGAGGCTACAGGGTCTGGTATCAATACCAATAAGCATTATAGATAGTAACTAAAACTTATGAGAAAAAAGTTCACGTACCGGGCATCTAAAAATGGGCTTTATGGGTTTATCCCGTTTCTAATTCTGACTTATTTTTTTATACTGACTCTCTTCATTTTGAATTGCTTTGCTGAGCAGCTGCTGTTTAAAAGGACTTTGAGCAGAATGGCAGAAGAGTGAAACTAGCCTAGAGAAGATTTCACGCAAAATGTTGAAAAAGCGGCAAAATGGGTAAAGCGAAAAAAAGTTCGACGAAGTAAAAAAAACATAGCAGGACAAGTCCTGACGCACAATTCAAAGAATTGTCATAGTCTACTGAAAAAAAACTACACCTAGAACGGACAATGAATGGATTGGGAAAACCAATTAGAAAAAATCCGATCCAAAAAATCCAAAAAAAAAAACAGTAAAAATCAAAGTGAAATTATTGCCGCATGTGAACAAAAAACCACAAGCGAGAAAGCGAATCTGTTGTTAAAACACCGATTTCTCACTCTACTTTAAATTTAGAGCAAAAAAAATCACGCAACATAACCACTCGCTTTTTCGCTCCACTTCCTGTTTCGGCGTGACCAAAATCACTACTCCAATTTGACTTCAAAAATCATGAAAATGTATGAACAGATCTAAAAAAACAGCCGGAAAAATTCCGCAAACGACTCGAAGGAGATAATTGCCCATACATATGACTAAACAACTAGAACAACTATTGTGAACCCTGAACCTCCACAAAAGCCATAAAAAATTTAAGGAAGAAAAAAACGGCATTCAAAAAAACTGAACGAAAAAAATTGAAAAACTTAATGAGTTTTCTTTTAATAGTACAGGGAAACATAAAGCCAAGTAAAGTTCCTTTCAATTAGGGCAATGAAAAGCTCGCAAAATAATGGCAAAGTCATAATAGGCTAAGAAACTTGTCTAAGACTTAAAAAGAAGAAAAACTGCACAAAAAATTAAAAAATGGTTTAAAATTTCTCTATTTTTCTGTCAATTTTCCTAAGAAAAAAAAATTTATACCTAGAAAACTTTAGTCAATTGGTATCTGAATATTCCTTAAGTAACAAGCTGCTATCCAAATCCCACTTAAAGCAGTAAAACAAAAAAAAAACAGGTAAAAAATCATAAAATTTCGTCTAAAAGTCAGCAAAACTGATCAAAAACCTCCAAATTAGCATTAAAAATCAAATTAACTACTTGAAACCTTCAATTCCTATCAAAACAAGCCTGACACTTATACAATATCATAATCAAGCCTCATAAACATCAAAAGTTGCACAAAACTGCTTTTAAAAGCCGCACGTGAACAAAAAAATTTCGCTCGTTTGGAGAAAATTTTTTCACACATCAATTTCTCGCTCTCTCAAAAACAGCGGCATGAACAAAAACAACTCTCTTTTTGCTCCGCTCTTCAATTTTATTCAGCACCAAAATCACTCCAAATTTTTTCACGCGTTTCATTTCCCGCTTCAAAAATCACTCCAATAAAATTGATTAATAAAAAGGACTTCTCCAATACTCCTCTTCGAGTCGTAAAAAGACAGCGCCCCAATACAATTCAATTTCTTTGAATTGTAATAGGAGCGCTATAATAGCCGGCCGAGAAGATGAGGGCGGCTATTAAACACGAATTAAAAATTCTGCCTGTTCTTCAGCTTTTGAAAAGTAACCTATTACGAGCACCTCTGCCGTCCCGAATGTTACACCCATGTCATAGCGATTCTTACCTGATGGAATTTTTGTTTCAAGTATTGCAGTCTGAGTCCATAGAAACTTGACAATCTGTTGCAGCGCTAGAAACGACTTCTCAAAAGCGCCCAGATGTCTTGACTCAACCACAATCTTCGTAATGTAATCAGTAATCTCGACTATTTGAGTCGTGTTGATGGCACAATTCGAGTTAGGCTTATATTTGGTCACTATATCTGCCAAAATGAAGCAGGCTTCCTTAACAATTCTCCAGCTACAGAAGACGACCATCTGTGCTGTTACAGGCATTTGTGACAGAGGTGAGGGGGGTTTCAATGCGTGTGAACCCTCGGAACTATCGGGATTGATTTCTGTACTTTTCGTACTGTCTCCGCTAGCCTGGTCCTCTACAGAGCATTTAGTTTTGAAGTCGTGTAGTGCAAGTACTGAAACATAGTTCATACTTCAAAATTGTTGTCTTATATTTCAAAAACAGCATATTTATTCCAATCCTTTGTTTTTTTTGTTATGCTAAACTGTAAACTGTTATGCTAAACTGTAAATTGACTTAAAATTCTACTAATTTCAGCAAAATTGTCCATTTTGTATAAAGAGGTGACCTTTAAAGCTAAGGTCAGAGTTAAGGAGACCAACAATGTGTGGTCCCAGAAATGTGTGGTCCTATCATGCTGTAGTTGATGCAGGATGAATGCAAATTCACTCAAGTTCCATAAAATGTCTAGATAGATTAAAAAAAATCAAAGTTATTTGTAAAAATTTGACAATTTCTCTTTTTTTAATGTTTTAAAAGCTTCTTTAGAGAAAACATTTAACAAAACTTTAGAGTAGCATTGAGCTAAACGGCGGCCCATTTTTATCTCTAGCTTTTGCTTTCTGTTATCAAATTTTAGATGCTTCTGGGAGAAATCCCGCTTAGAATTGCAGTCGCATTCGCTCTTTCGATCATGACAAGATCTTGATAAATTCCCTTTGAGAAATGCTAGCATTTTCAATAAAAAACTCCGATATCAAAATGAGAAATTTATATTAGAGGATAGAAAGATGCCTTCTGGAAGCCGTATTGGTTTAAATGTGGAATAAAGAATGCTGGCTTTGAACACATTACCAAAAGAAAAAGAAAACGCAGTGAACCCTGTTTATTCACCACATCAAAAAAATCTCACGTGATTTGGAACTACACATTTGTTAGAGAGACTAACCGACTTCCGAGTCAGGTGGCATGTATCCCTCAGGGGCAACCTGTTTTACCACTGGGAACACTATCTCACACGAGGACATACAAATTCCCACAATATTCTCTATCACCACTCCATACCTCTCTTTATCGCTGAAACAAATAGCAAGAAGGCTCACGCACGTACCTAAAGAATATTCCAAGATAACTCGAAAACCTGTCAATAAGTAATCCACGTGTTTAGAGGGAATAGTATTTTTGGTCTTCATAAAAACTGCTATTTATAATAAACTTATAGCAACTCGTTTCAAACAGTACGTACGGGAGCTTTTACTTGCAATAAAATTTCGAGGAAAAAACCCCTGGATAAGAGGGATTAGCTCAATCAATTCAAACGGCTTCTAGACTTCAAAGAAATTCAAAACTAAAAAACAACAGGACAATTCCTGGCGTACAATTAAAAATATACATTGAAACAAACAAAATACTACACCTTAAATCGACTATGCATGGATTGAGAAAACCATCTAGAAAAAACCGACAAAAACAGTTAAAATCCAAGTCAAAATGCCGCATGTGAACAAAAAACCACAACCGAGAAAGCGAACTTTTGTTCAAATACCAATTACCCAATTACTCACTCTACATTAAAATTTGAGAGAAAATTTACGCCACATAATCACTTCATGTTTCGATGTGACCAAAATTGTCATTTCAGATTTAAACTTCTGCAAAATACCAACGCGAGATTCAACAACAATTGTTCAAAAAAGTTTTGAAAATTCTTCAGATATACTAAAGAAAAATTCAAAAACTGACAATACAAATGTGATAATTAAATTTAGTGAAAACTGCGCAGTTTAATATCAATGCATCACTTTTTGGTAGCGTTAACTTACAACAAGCTCTAAACTATATAGTGAGCAAGAACAAAAAGTAAAGATATAGACCAAAAACCATAACTGATGACAGTGGGCCAAAATTATATTACATTTACTATTTTCTTAAACAAACATACCTCTAACATAACATCAATCAAATCGAAAGATCACTTAAACCAATAGAAAAACAAAAGTCAACAAAAAGAGCCCCCTAAATGTTACCAAAATTTGAACAAGATTTCAAAAACAGCTTAAAAAGGCATTCAACCGTACAAAATAACAAAAAAGCTCAAATTGCATTATAAATGCACGAAAATATTCGCTTAAAAATTGAGAAGGATCCCAAGCGTACTATTAGTAGCTTAGATAAAGGAGACAAATATTTTTGGCGAATATTAAAGTTGACACAAAAAACATAGTTCCGACGAAAAAGTAGATTACCATTACTCTTTTTTGAGTCGTAAAAAGGCAGCGTCCAATTACAATTGAAATACTGAAAATTTTAAAAACAGTCGGAAGACTCCAGAATCGGCTGGAATCAAAAATTCACTCAGCTCCCAAAAATACTTTGCTCACTAAACAAAACAAATGCTTTTATTTTTAAAGAATTTTTCACCATCAATTTTAATAAAAACAGAGAGAAAACTGGTCAAAAAAACAACGTCTGATAAATTTGCTGCGACTCCAAATCATGTATTCTCAACAGATCCTGTTATACATATTTAGCTCAGTCAAGGACGTGATGCATTAAAGAAAAAATCAAAGAACCAATTTTAAACACAAAAACGGGGCAAACGAAAAAACTACTAATTCAATACTAATTACAAAACTTTTTAATCTAAATTTCTGCAAATTGTAAGATAGCAAGTTTTGTTTTAGGGATATCTTGTAATACTGCCTCTCTTCAATCAGTGACTACCAATGCCTCGAAAAAAACATATGAATTGAAAAAAAACTACTTCAACATATTCAGTACAAACTTGCCTATCAAACTTTAAAATGTCCTTTGCAGTAACACAGCCTATGAAACCTGTGTTACTTCGAAATCTGAATATACTAACAGTAAAAAAGCGCACCCAAAAAGTATTCCGAAAAGCACACAAAATTGACAGAAAACTTCGAAAACATGCAAACATGTGCTAAAATCTAATCAAATTTTTGTTCACAAAAAACTCAGAACTAATGGAAACCGAAAAGGTCAAAAAATAGCTGGAAAAGACTTGAAAAAAATACCTAAATACAAAAACAAATCGAGGCAGATTACAAAAACAGAAAAAAAGCGTTCAATACAAACTGTCAAAATTGCATCTAAAAGTCTTATATTGGATCCCAGTGGTACAAAACAAATTTGTGGGAGTACAATTACGGGTTAATATCGTTGGGAAAACCACTTAGCTAAAAAAATGTTATACTTAAAACTACCAAACTGCTTTGAAAAAACCGGCGGTAATAAAAGAAACTTTGCTCGTTCGGAGAAAAATTTTATCACTTTTTTTTATTTACCTTTCAATAACCGGTATGAACAAGACCAATACTTTCTATTCTCACCACTCTTTAATTTTGTTCAGCAACAAACAAAAAATATAATTGCATGTTTTCCGTTTGTGCTCCACAAGCTCAGTGCGTGTATATTATTTAACATTGCAGGCAAATTGCAAGAAAAAAGTCCGGCAATAGCTTCGTAGATCTGCAGTCTCAAAAAATATTAAAACAAACAGACCAAAAACCATTTTAAATGCTCTGAGATGTTAATTTTTAATTAAAAATCTGTATAACTTATTTCTGCTTCTATTAGCTGCTCTCAAATAACCTTCAATTGGAGTGACTCGCACGCACTTAACCATGTCTTTTTTAAAGTAAAATAAAAAAAATCAATTTCAGAGTGAGGAAGCCAGTGAGGTAAGTCATGTGTGACCTAAAAAAACTTATTCACGAGAATGAACAGAAACAACTCAATACACTAGGAGTGAAAAATGCCGTCACACACGCAATTCAGTTGAAATTGCATGAACCAATGAAAAAAGCAGATTTGAAGAGATTGTGACTTCATTTGGTCGTAACGAAAATGTTGACGACGAAATAAAAAACCAAAAGAAGGCCAATAATAGCCTCAGCTATATCTTTGCGGCTATTAACAACACCAATGCGTACGTACAGTATTTTTACAGAATGATTTACTACGTAATGTTGCGAGCTCTGCACCCAGAGTTCATAGCATACTGCGGGTAGCAATAACCGAAATGATCCAAAAAAATGGACTAATTTAAAACAACTTAAAAAAGGAGGAAGGTTGTAATCGCCAAAGTAAAGAACTAAACGCATTCGCGCCCAATCAAAAAGAGAAATGGATCAAAATACTGTAATAAAGGGCCAGTTAAACTGGGGACAGGTACCAGAGTTTCAGATGAATTTTTTTCCAAACTTAATTTTCTAGAATTTATCACAATACCAATGGTCACAGTCGCTTTCTTTGCGTCTGACACAAAGATCAATAGCGTCAAACTTCTTGGGAAGTAATATAATTTCTCGGTATGTCAAATCGCGCGCCTATAAGCACGAATTAGTGTGATTAAGAATTTTTTGAACTGAACTTCTAATTTGTTGCCAAACTTTCAGACTTTATTGTATTTATATCCTTATAACTAGTTTGAATAAGAAATAGAGTAAAACAATCTGAAGCTAGTTTCAATTTTTCTTTCAAGGCTGCTCTTAAAAATGATCTTGGATGCACTCATACTTAGATTCAAAAATTGATCGCATCATGAAATCCGTTAGGAAAATATGACGTGTCTGGTTTTTTGCTGTGTTTCGTAGAGTCTATGTATAACTAAGTGGCGAAAACAATATCAATCATTGCTGGATTGATTATACATCAAAAAGCTGCGGAAATTTACAGAGCGGCTACAAAACATCCAAACTGCTTTTAATCTTCAAACAGGAACGTAACGTCACGAACTGTTCCCGAACAATTTTGATTATTCGACCTAATTTGAAACAACAAAACAGTTCGGGTTCACTTTTTAAGGACTTGTAGTAGTAAACAGCCACCAGTTGAGTTCAACTGCTTGAAACTGTGCATAAGAGAGCGATTCTGATCGTGAACTCAAGAAGTCAAAAGTGATTAAGTCAATTAAAAGTCAAATCGGTCAGGCAAACATTTTGCATTAAAAAAGGACAACTCTCAAAACTTTTTTAAACCTCATGAAAGAGCAGATAGAAATCAGGTTTGCATCTAAGTTCTATAACCTCAATTCTTAAAAATATTTAATATCCTATGATACTGTCAGTGATGTACAACTACAATTGGTTAGCGCAGCTTTTGGTACACTTCATCTCCACTGCTGGCTAGCAAATTGCTCGAAGGAACAGGAAAATGAAAAGGGAAATGCAGAAATTTTAATTAAAATTTTATCACTTTTCTTCCATCAGAACTGTTTTCAATTAATTTTTAAAAACTAAGAATAAAAAATAGCGGATCGTTATACCATTGCTGATAGTTTGAGCCTCTGTTCAAATTTGACACCAAACTCATAGGTTTGTCAAAGAGGATTTTAATTTTTATTGTATTTTATTTTTTAGAGTCCTTCAAACTAACCCTTCCGCTAAACTACCGCTACATTAATCAGCCAAATGGCGAGGTTTATAAAACTCATCATAGCCTTTCTAAATGGGCATGCTAAAGGCCAAAAAATAAAAACATGACCGTGCCCAAAAAAAACCAAATTGATTATCTTCTTTTCTTTTGCTAACATTGACGCTCAGTTTTTTAAGGTGATATCACAATTTTTAAAATTATTTGATTAAAATTTGAGTAGAAGGTTGATATTAGTTATGGAAAAGCAGAGCCACGCGACCATCTACACAGCAGATATGTAACAAAAAGTGAGCGCAAGCATTTTGATATCATAAGATATTCGTCCCCATAAATGGAATCTAAAAATATAATCAAAAGTATCTTAATATGCTTCAATCTCCCGTTGATCTCTTAGAAAACATCATGGCCTTGTCTTTAAAGATTTTGGGTCTTCGTGTGCCGATTAAAAGGATAGTTCTCATCATAGTATTACCTAATGTGTGATTAATTCATCGCCTGTAATACCAGGAAATTATTTCACTTGGAATACACCAAACAATCGCTATTGGCGATACTTAAAGATGAATGCTTTTCTAATAAATACTTTTCATGACCACTTTCATGAAAACAGAAGGACACTTTTCATGTCACAGAATAATCGAAAGAAACGTTATGAAGTTTAAAAAGCATCATTTTGCGAAGTTTAATAATTCAAAACTGGACGAAATGCGTCAGAAGTGACCAACTGTCAATCTTGCAAAGCGAACTTTAGGAGAAAATAGAAACGACTGAAGATCACTTCACATGATTGCTGACAAAGTATACACAGGAAATACAAGTTTCTTAGAAAAGGAAAAATACAAGACGCGTTTTATTTTCCACTCTTTGTGATGTGAGAAATAGCACTTTGATATGACAGAGTTTGTTCAATCTATTCTTTGTCTAATGTTTACCATACAGACAGCAAATATCTCATTAACAAGCTATGGCTAAAATTAGGCCATAGCGATTGCCGACCAGCGAAACCAGACGTAAAGAGGTCGAAACTAATAAGACAAAACGAAAACAATTAATCAAAGCCCGTTTGTTTGCTGATAAGACATTTCAATACCTTATGCGAAAACAACAAACGAGTCCATTAATGTCACATGTACAAACGCACAAAAATTATTGACAGTCTTTTAATGGTCCTTTCAACAATAAATTTGCTATTAATCAGGATTTAGCAACAAACTATTCGGTCCTAGTTACGATTACTTTTACTTTACTAACTGATCGGTTTATAATTGATTACTTCGCTATCCAAACATTAATCAAGTTAGTTTTAGTAAGCGTCTTTGTGAACCATTTGTAATTTCCCCCGAGGGAGTTTCGCCCGTATTGTTTTCATTGTCTAAACTGAGCTAACTGAAAGCTAAGGTGGGTAAATATACTGATGGGGTTTTATCTCCCGTGTTCAGTTTGCTGAGGTGACATTGGCGTAATGGATCTCAGGTGAGTTATGGACTAGGTAGAGCCATGATCATGGACTCCTCAAACCCATACATACATCGCAGATCAAATAGACTTATGGCTCACGATTCAAAAGTTAATGGGCTGAACTGACTGAAGAACATCGAATAGATCTGATTGGCTGAGATGACTTTCGTTTTGATATTAAGAATGTAAAATCTTATGCAGCAGTTTTTGCTGAAGAATCTGAGTTCTGTTGCCGAAGAATTGATTCTGCATTTATAGCCCAATAGAAAGCATGTTCACATACATTCTGTACTTCTTATAACTTAAGGTCCAGAATTTTTTTTCAAAATTTCCAATTTTTCAAATTTTTAAATATTCCGATGAATTTTAACCTAAAACAGTTTTTTAACAAATATTGTTATTTTACCACAGAACTCTTGAGCATGATTTCTTGCATAATTTCTGCCTTAGACTGTTTATATCTCAATCTGCCTTATTTTGCCTGGATCCAATTGATTAGACTATCACCTGATTTTAATCAGAATTAATAGATCACCCGAAGATAACCCAAATTAGCATCTTGTACAAACAATTACACTCATCTACATTATTAACATAGTAGCTTGCTAACAGTCCCACCCAATCCATTAAACCCAAAAATAAGTAGAACCTCATTTTAATTTCGGACCTCGTTTGTTATAAAAAATTAACAGATGATCAGAATCTTCTCACAGTGCAGAAAAGAACCCGGCCGTAAACAAAAGGCTGTTGATATTTAACTTTAATTCGTTATACAGAAAAATTGTTAGCAAAATGTTCCCGCTTTACCTGTGATTATCACAGTTTTATAACTTTGTGACTTAACTAATCCCAGAAAATTCTCTCGCTTCATTAGCAAAGGGAGCCGTACACTTCTGTTATCAATTTAAGTGATCCTTTTCCTCAACTATTTCAGAACAGAATAGGGAAAAGGGCTGAACATTTTGACAAAGTTCGCCTCATTAGTCTAACTACTTCTCATTGTAACTTCCCACTTGACTATTCGACACAGGCTAATTTTGAGAGAATATTTCCTTCGTTAAAGACTTGATTTAACTCAACACCACTAATCCACATTTGTAATTATATTGAAAATGTACAGAAAAACTCACAGAAAAAACTGTCAATTAGTTACAATAAAAACTTTCTTGTGATCAGAGACTTTTCTATAGCAAATTTGGTCATTGTAACATTTGAAAACAATAAAACTTCGAGTCGCTGTTAACATTTGTTATTTTAAACTCGTTATTTTTCCTTTTCTCCGAAAATTGATTTAAATTTCAGTTTAAAACGTTATTTCAATTGGTCTAATGATTGACATAGTTTGACTATTACTAATCAAAGTATTTCAGTTCATACTCGCGAATTACATTATAATACCCAAGTTTTCACAAATTGTAAAATTGGCTTTCATTTGTCGAAATTATAATTGTCAGCAATTTCGGTTGTATTGAGATATAACCAAAAAAAGAGTCCAGAACCTACATACGTTATACAGATTCTTGCCGGAACTAACTTTTAAAATAATTGAAAAAACCCGTCGCAGAAATATTAAATACGTTTAAAATTTTTCAATTGTTACATCGATTTGTGATATTATCCACATTCCTACAGTCTGTTTATCAATTTTATTTATGTAAACAAAATACATAAACTTGTTTGCCAAAGTGAGGCAGAATTTGTTCAGAAACAGTTGCGACACCTTAAAAACCAACAGGCATCCATCTCTCTGCACTTAACAGTAGCAATATCTGTACAATTGGGGGACATTGTCATAACTATTCATAACTAGCATCTATTCATTGTCACTGTTTGACTTCCGATATTAAAAGCGATGCACAGATTTCATCTTACAATTATATCCACACCAAAAACATTTACGTAAAACATTATTCATTTTAATTACAATTTCATTGTATTAAAATTACCAAGCAACAGTACATATAGAAAGTTGTCACGTTAAAATATATTTTTTTCTAATTTCAGCTAAAAAAAATTGAATTGTATAGAGAAACAGAATTCCTATAAACAGCAGTATATGTTCGCAGTACTTTACATTTTTTAAAATCATCTCAATCACTTCCTGAAACCCAAAAGTATTGTTTCTATTTCACTTATATTACCATTTAACTAATTAAAGTTCGCTATCTCACTTCACTGATATGAAAATTTAATCTTGTTTACAATTGAAAGATTACAAATTTGAGATATCGTTTAAACGCACTTCCCCATTTTACTATCACAAAAAGGCGTTTCCCATTAATCTATACTTTCCGCCCTGCTTTTCATGCATTGTTATACAAGATTTGAATTGGCATGTTCAAATAATTCAACAGTTTTTACCCCATTGTTCAAACAAACAGCATATTTAACTTGAAGCGGTACTTTGACATCCTTGAAACTTTGAAAATTTGCGTATTATTTGGAGCACTTTCAGCTGTTCAAAAACAGAATATTGCAAAAAAAGGAAGCAAAATTTCAACTTTTAATATTTTTACGGAAAACTTTAGTTGACTAAGACGAAGACATTGAGGAAAAAATATCGCAAAATTTGAGCTTATAGAATTTTCAAAAATCACAGTTGCAAGGCAAATTTGTGTGAGACAAAGTTAGCTTGATTAGACGGAGACAATTCCACAAACAGAGACAACAATTGAATTGCAAAGTGGGATAATCAAATTGTGATTGCAGAGGAAAGGAGTGAATATATTTACTTGATTCAATTTACACCTGAGCGCACTTCTCTATTCAACTAACCCTAATCTTATTAACTCTATTTTCATAGCCTCACTTCAGTTATACAAATTCTCAACAGTATCGCTGTCCCAGATTCTAACTTCATTATAATTCTTTCTCCTTTTCCCAAAAGTTGAGAAAAATTTAACAATCAACAATCTCTTTGATTTCAGCGATACTGCACTGAGGTATTCTCTGGCAAACACGCCCTTCATAAAATTATAAAATTTTGGATATTTATTTCTTTTAGTTTATCACCAATGCTTTCAGTTATATCTCGATAACTATTCATAACCATTTTTTGGAAATTTGATAATTTTTTAGACAATCCGTGATTTTATACAATCCCTGCAATTTTATACAATCCGTGAAACTTTATTAAAGGAAAAGAACATTTTTGTTCACAAACAATCGCCGCCAGAGTACAACTGCGTTTACTTAGTTATTATAACTGATTATAACAATAGTTGTGCTTTTTAGCGCACAAAGAGCACATACCTTAGCTTACTAACTACTTTGGGCTTTTCTTTATTCAATTATCCCTTCATCCACCCAAAGTATATCAGCTTCATTTCTCTTGAGATCTTTTCAAAAATCAAATTAACTCCGGCTGAAAAGCCCAAATTAGAACCCTTTTGTGTTGCAATCTGCCCAAACTAAACAGGCTTTTCTCTCACAGCGTGAAAGTATTCAAACAAAGGTGAAAGCCAGCACTTGTTCTCAACAAAGAAAAGATTGAAAGAGTTGAAATCAAAGCGCCACATATTTGAATTCAACAGGCCATAATAGAACACAAATAACAAACAATTTGTGCCTACGCGACACGGCGCCACCTAATTATAGTAAACAAAAATTTGAAAAATTAACGATCACCGACTATAATATTCAATATTGGCATTTGTTACTTGCGCGGAAATTATTTCAAACATTATTTTAATCAGTTCCCTGGCTGAACAAAATTTCGCCCGGATATGTCAATAAATGCAACCAAATCGTTTCTTTTATTATCTATTTTTACGCAATTTGGATTAACTTTGAGCCGAACTGTCTCTCAATCTTCAGTTTTACAAATGTCAACCAATGCTGAAGAATATTCATTTTATATTGCGGATACAGACTCAAAAAGTACCACAGAATCTCTCGTGCATCTAACGCCTGCTGACCTTAGCATAAGAATCAACGGTAACAATGAGAACATGCAATATGAAGACTACAATATATCCAAGTATTTATACTACGCGGATGCAAAAGCGAACAACTTTCGTGAGGTCTGGAAACGGTTCCAGCCGGACAACCACGTCCAGAAAAATTCAGCATTCTCAAAAGCTGTTATGAACTTCGTCTCCCGCTATTTGGGCTATGAGCTCTCTCATTGGTTGGAATACATAGCAATCATGGACGAAAGAATATCCCAATTTATGGGCTTAGGGCTGATGGATTCCCAAATTATAGGTGGATTCAGCACAGCTGATCAGAAACACATTTTGCACAAGATTTTGAGCCTAGCAGGAAACTCGGATGCTTTTTCACGACGAAAGTCAATATGTCAACGCGTTCTTATGTTCCACGCAAACTTGCCTCACTACATAGGAAAGTACCCTTCGCTCATTTCTTGCGCAACCATCACCGAAATGAACATGTACTTCGAGGGAAACCAAGGCCAGATCAGATTCGAGAAAATTGAGGAACAAGTTGGAAAACTCAGCGCTACTCAAAAAGATGTCTTAGTTCGGAACTTGAACGAACCGCACAACTTTCACGTTGCATGGCGCAACGACGACTTGAGCCTGGCCAACTTCGATTTCCTGGAAAGGTTCGAAATGTACCATGGACTGAAAAGAACCCAGTGGGTTTTGAGCTCCATGATAACGAAACTCCCAACGATGACGAGATGGTACAAAACAACAGACAAAACTATTTGGTCAATGCACCTTCTGAATCTCTACGAAGAGAAACAAATTGTCGAGCTCTTGACTAAATACGATATAGACTTCAGACCAGAAGGCCACGCTTGGAGCACAGTTCGGGAAATCATGATTGAGATAAACAACGAATTATGCAAAGATTTCACATTGTATCAACGTTTGGTCATCGGAGGTGCGCTGAACAAAACTGTCAACAAAAAAATCCTCGACGTCACAGGATGGTCTAACAAAGAACTGAAACAATTCGCATGCTTTTTGGACATTTCAGTCCCGGAAACTTCCCCGACACAAGCAGTTGCGAAGATAAATGAGCAAAAATTTACAGCAAATCTTCAAACAGCCAGAATAGATAGCCTTTTTGAGAGCATGTTTTACAACAGCTCACAGATAAAAACCCGAAAAGAAGCAATTGAAATTGTTGTAAGTATAAGGAGACTTTTCGAATCGTATTACGGAATTCCGTTCAAAAGTATTGCGCAGTTGGAGAAACATCATTTTAATACACTGCCCGGTTTTGTTCTTCGTGAGTTCCATAGCTCCGAGTTCAAATTTACCACAAAACAAAAAATATTCAACGAGGCATGTCGGGAAACTTTCATAAGAATCGGCTCAATCGACAATTCTGACCTTTCGGCCCGAAAACGACAGAAACTCGTGGAGCTGTTCATTAGTCAGTGCCAGGGGTCATTCGAAGACAACTTGCGCGTTCTCAACAGTTTGGTTTGCGATTGGAAATTCCAACCAGAAGAACTCAGATCCTGGAAGGAAAGACAGGCATGGATCTCCCGAGCTAGAGACTGCAAAATAACTGACCGTGTCTTCGCGTCAGAAATCTGGCAAGAGATTTCGTTCATGAATCAATCTTTAAACGAACTTCTTTACACACTAGGACCCAGCAACTTGTGTCAGGTAGTCCCGATGACATTTTGGAATTCAAGCTCTCTTAAGATCACCAATTTGGAGTACGATAGACTGGTGTGGACTCTGGTCAAAATTGACGAAGAGAGCAGACTTAAACAGAGCAGTGAGAATGATGAATGTGTGAGAATTATCGTGGGAAAGTTGAGAGACGAGATGCAGAAATGGGACAGTTGGTTGATAGATATCAGAGACGAAGTAAGAAAGAGCTTCTATGCTGTGGACGCTTTGCTTCAAACTATGCCTTGTCACGACTTGACCATACTTAGAGAGCGTACGTATATCAGCATTTTATTTAAATTATTTTTTGCTTCAGGTCATTTTCCAATTTTGGTCAATTCTTGCAATTCTTAGGATTTTTTTGCTCAAATTTTTCATTTTTTTAAAACTAACTCTTTACCTTTTCAGCACATTTCCTGGTTTTTTTTCAATAGCTCTTACAATTTAGCTCAATTGTTGCATTTTTGAAGATTTTTCAGCTCATTCTATAGATTTCAGCTTACTTTTAACGCTTTTTTTTAGCTTTTTTAAAACTGTTTAGCTCATTTATCAAAAGCTTTTATTTGAGTTCTTTCCATAACAACAAATTCAGCTTTTTCCACTAATATCCTAATCATTAACTCGTTTATTTTGCATGAGCTGAAAATGAACATTCAGCTAGGGAAAGAATAGTAAGGATTAAATTAGGATCATTTTCTCCGCTCTCACATCTCCTTCAATTTATAACTGAAAATCTAAAACTGAAGAGTACTTGCTCTCAACTATCTGACAGAGGCGGGAGTTTGGAAAATATGGTTCCTGACAATTGTGGTAGCCCCAGGCCACAACAAGGGCAATCATTAATATTGGAGGGTCTAAGCAGGCGCAGATACTGTGAAATTTGACCGGTACTGGATTTGGACAACTATCATTAACTTTTGTCGTGGAAGCTCGGTAGTCGGTTGGAGAAATTGAGTAACTATTACTTAATTAAGTCATGGCTTAGCTACCGAATCAAATCGTTGTTACTATCACGTGTGTTTATTTTCATTTTCCTCATTGTCAATTTTGCGGGAGTTTTTAAGGGCACGATCTTGTTGGTAACAACTTTCAAACCCACTCTTCTAACTATTACGCCACTCCTCTGAAACTCGAACCTTGGTATCTCTTATAGCACCTTCACTTGCTCCTTCTTCTTGCTCAAAGCTTCATCTCTCTGGCCAACAACCCATTGAATATCTAGAGCCTTTTGTCCAGCAATGACAGGCCTATCGAATTAAATGAATATTCTTCCAATAATTTACACTTACACAATCATATTGAAATTTCCCCTCAATTGATCTCATGATTCATTATCCGTCTTCAAATAAATTAGTCTTCTACGTGTTCTGTCTCCACTAATTTTTTGTTTTTTTTTAGTGAACAAGTATCTGGAACCTGATTGGCTAGTCAATTACGACGAGAGAGCTCAATGTATCAACAGAATCGGATCAAACACATCGTGGTTCACACACAAACAGTTGATTCAATACGCCAACATGCTGCAGTCAAATCAACCCTCAGTGATGACGTCAAACAACATATTCGAGGGCGAAAAACTTCTGTGGAAATTTGCCAACCTTTTCCCATACCTCAACGATACATACGCCCGAAAAGTTTTGTACCAGATCGGTCAAAACTCAGAAGACCGAAAACAAGCTTTGAATTTTCTATCTCAGCTTAGCTGGCCGACCCATCCTTTCCATAATTCAGTCGCTCGAATGGTGCTGCGAATGTTCAAAAAAGAATCGACAAACACAAATCAAAAAGACATTGACATCAACCGCACGTCTAACATAATCTGTTCGCTTCGGTTTGACTTTTCACTATCATTGTCGAAAATTCAGCAAATAAAGCGCCATTACTATTGCACAGAAACAGGAGAACTTAAAATGTCGCCAATATTAATTCCTACATTCATAAATCAGTACCAAGAAATTCAGATGTTAATGGACACCTCTAACACAATAATACAAGAAGTTTCCGATATCACACAACTACCTATGGAAATTTTCAAACACCTAGTGGACAAAATAATCGATAACAACTTGTTCAGCCGTTGTTCACTCAGCCAGTTGCAGTATATAGCTGAAAACTTACCCGATATAACTGAATCTGAGACAAAAAGCAGAAAGAAAAAATTATGGCAAATAATCGATGCGGGGGAGGTTATCGAAATCAAAGTCAATCCACCGCCAAATGAGGGCGAAAATCTAATTGCGGATAAAAATAATTCGGCTGATTCGGAGATAACAGAAACTAAATCAACTCCACGTTCGTATATTATCTATATAACTCTGTCCAGTACAAAACTACATACAACATTCCGATTAGCATTAGTTTGCTTTACCTTAAAATCGCTATTTTTGTAGATAATTAAATTATAGTATGTCACAAAACTTTTAAAACTTTAGTTTATAATTTTAACTCTTTAATTTGATTCTTTAATCAACAGTAAAATCTTAATTCTCTAACAAGTTTTCTAGTTCAAAATGTCAAAAACGATTTGACTGCAGGCCTTAGAAACGGTGTCCCATTTTTTCACCCCTATTCATTTAACCCCCTATCATTTAACCCCGATTTATTCACCCCTGTATCATTTAACCCCACTATCATTTCACCCCGATTTTAATCCCTATAAAATAAGGATTATTAAATTAGCAATAAAATTATTTGGCCATGCCTCGCGGGCCATGGCCATGCCTCAGCGGCCCGTGGGACTTGATATGAAACTATCACAACCGAACGTGGGATTAATCTATCCACTTAATTATGACAAAACATGCCTTTGATGTCGACTGCTAATTAGCGGGATGAAATGATAGAGGGGTGAAATGATAGAGGGGTTAAATGATAGAGGGGTGAATAAATCGGGGTTAAATGATAGGGGGTTAAATGAATAGGGGTGAAATGAAGTAGAACCCTTAGAAACAATTGAGAAAAAATAAAGATGACGTTTAGTTTTAAAAGGAGTATCTAGGGAACAAATTTTCGTATAAAAGTCACAATCAAAGTCACAAACAAAATTTCGCCCGGATATGTCAATAAATGCAACCAAAACGTTTCTTTTATTATCTATTTTTACGCAATTTGGATTAACTTTGAGTCGAACTGCTTCTCAATCTTCAGTTTTACAAACTTCAACCAATGCTGAAGAATATTCATTTTACATTGCGGATACAGACTCAAAAAGTACCACAGAATCTCTCGTGCATCTAACGCCTGCTGACCTTAGCATCAGAATCAACGGTAACAATGAGAACATGCAATATGAAGACTACAATATATCCAAGTATTTATACTACGCGGATGCAAAAGCGAACAACTTTCGTGAGGTCTGGAAACGGTTCCAGCCGGACAACCACGTCCAGAAAAATTCAGCATTCTCAAAAGCTGTTATGAACTTCGTCTCCCGCTATTTGGGCTATGAGCTCTCTCATTGGTTGGAATACATAGCAATCATGGACGAAAGAATATCCCAATTTATGGGCTTAGGGCTGATGGATTCCCAAATTATAGGTGGATTCAGCACAGCTGATCAGAAACACATTTTGCACAAGATTTTGAGCTTAGCAGGAAACTCGGATGCTTTTTCACGACGAAAGTCAATTTGTCAACGCGTTCTTATGTTCCACGCAAATTTGCCTCACTACATCGGAAAATACCCATCGCTCATTTCTTGCGCAACCATCACCGAAATGAACATGTACTTCGAGGGAAACCAAGGCCAGATCAGATTCGAGAAAATTGAGGAACAAGTTGGAAAACTAAGTACCACTCAAAAAGATGTCTTAGTTCGGAACTTGAACGAGCCGCACAACTTTCACGTTGCATGGCGCAACGACGATTTAAGCCTGGCCAACTTCGATTTCCTGGAAAGGTTCGAAATGTACCATGGACTGAAAAGAACCCAGTGGGTTTTGAGCTCCATGATTACGAAACTCCCAACGATGACGAGATGGTACAAAACAACAGACAAAACTATTTGGTCAATGCACCTTCTGAATCTCTACGAAGAGAAACAAATTGTCGAGCTCTTGACTAAATACGATATAGACTTCAGACCGGAAGGCCACGCTTGGAGCACAGTTCGCGAAATCATGATTGAGATAAACAACGAATTATGCAAAGATTTCACATTGTATCAACGTTTGGTCATCGGAGGTGCGCTGAACAAAACTGTCAACAAACAAATCCTCGACGTCACAGGATGGTCTAACAAAGAACTGAAACAATTCGCATGCTTTTTGGACATTTCAGTCCCGAAAACTTCCCCAACACAAGCAGCTGCGAAGATAAATGAACAAAAATTTACAACAAATCTTCGAACAGCCAGAATAGATAGCCTTTTTGAGAGCATGTTTTACAACAGCTCACAGATAAAAACTCGAAAAGAAGCAATTGAAATTGTTGTAAGTATAAGGAGACTTTTCGAATCGTATTACGGAATTCCGTTTAAGAGTATTGCGCAGTTGGAGAAACATCATTTTAATACACTGCCCGGTTTTGTTCTTCGTGAGTTTCATAGCTCCGAGTTCAAATTTACTACAAAACAAAAGATTTTCAACGAGGCATGTCGGGAAACTTTCATAAGAATCGGCTCAATCGACAATTCTGACCTTTCGGCCCGAAAACGACAGAAACTTGTGGAGCTGTTTATCAGTCAGTGCCAAGGGTCATTCGAAGACAACTTGCGCGTTCTCAACAGTCTGGTTTGCGATTGGAAATTCCAACCGGAAGAACTCAGATCTGGGAAGGAAAGACAGGCTTGGATCTCCCGAGCTAGAGACTGCAAAATAACTGACCGTGTCTTTGCGTCAGATATCTGGCAAGAGATTTCGTTCATGAATCAATCTTTAAACGAACTTCTTTACACACTAGGACCCAGCAACTTGTGTCAGGTAGTCCCGATGACATTTTGGAATTCAAGCTCTCTTAAGATTACCAATTTGGAGTACGATAGACTGATGTGGACTCTGGTCAAAATTGACGAAGAGAGCAGACTTAAACAGAGCAGTGAGAATGATGAATGTGTGAGAGTTATCGTGGGAAAGTTGAGAGACGAGATGCAGAAATGGGAATGTTGGTTGATAGATATCAGAGACGAAGTAAGAAAGAGCTTCTATGCCGTGGACGCATTGCTTCAAACTATGCCTTGTCACGACTTGACCATACTTAGAGAGCGTACGTATATCAGCATTTTATTCAAAATTTTTTTTGCTTCAGCTCATTTTCCAATTTTGGTCAATTGTTGCAATTTTTAGGATTTTTTGGCTCAAATTTTTCAAACATTTTTTTTCTAACTTACTCTTTACCTTTTCAGCACTATTCCTGGTTTTTTTTAATAGCTCTTACAATTTAGCTCAATTGTTGCATTTTTGAAGATTTTTTCAGCTCATTCTATAGATTTCAGCTTGCTTTTAACGCTTTTCAGCTTTTTAAAACTGTTTAGCTCATTTATCAAAAGCTTTTATTTGAGTTCTTTCCATAACATCGAATTCAGCCTTTTCCACTAATATCCTAATCACTAAATCGTTTATTTTGCATGAGCTGAAAATGAACATTCATTCAGCTAGGGAAAGAATAGTAAGGATTAAATCAGGATCATTTTCTCCGCTCTCACATCTCCTTCAATTTATAACTGAAAATCTAAAAACTGAAGAGTACTTGGTCTCAACTATCTGACAGAGGCGGGAGTTTGGAAAATATGGTTCCTGACAATTGCGGTAGCCCCAGGCCACAACAAGGGCAATCATTAATATTGGAGGGTCTAAGCAGGCGCAGATACTGTGAAATTTGACCGGTACTGGATTTGGACAACTATCATTAACTTTTGTCGTGGAAGCTCAGTAGTCGGTTGGAGAAATTGAGTAACTATTACTTAATTAAGTCATGGCTTAGCTACCGAATCAAATCGTTGTTACTATCACGTGTGTTTATTTTCATTTTCCTCATTGTCAATTTTGCGGGAGTTTTTTAAGGCACGATCTTGTTGGTAACAACTTTCAAACCTACTGTTCTAACTATTACGCCACTCCTCTGAAACTCGAACCTTGGTATCTCTTATAGCGCCTTCACTTGTTCTTTCTTCTTGCTAAAAGCTTCATCTCTCTGGCCGACAGCCCATTAAACAAGTAGAACCCATTGTCCAGCAATGACAGGCTTATCGAATTAAATGAATATTCTTCCAATAATTTACACTTACACAATCATATTGAAATTTCCCCTCAATTGATCTCATGATTCATTATCCGTCTTCAAATAAATTCGTCTTCGTATTCTGTCTCCCCTAATTTTTTTTTTGTTTTTTTTTTAGTGAACAAGTATCTGGAACCTGATTGGCTAGTCAATTACGACGAGAGAGCTCAATGTATCAACAGAATCGGTTCAAACACATCGTGGTTCACACACAAACAGTTGATTCAATACGCCAACATGCTTCAGTCAAATCAACCCTCAGTGATGACGTCAAACAACCTATTCGAGGGCGAAAAACTTCTGTGGAAATTTGCCAACCTTTTCCCATACCTCAACGATACATACGCCCGAAAAGTTTTGTACCAGATCGGTCAAAACTCAGAAGATCGAAAACAAGCTTTGAATTTTCTATCTCAGCTTAGCTGGCCGACCAATCCTTTCCATAATTCAGTCGCTCGAATGGTGCTGCGAATGTTCAAAAAAGAATCGACATACACAAATCAAAAAGACATTGACATCAACCGCAAGTCTAACATAATCTGTTCGCTTCGGTTTGACTTTTTGCTATCATTGTCGAAAATTCAACAAATAAAGCGCCATTACTATTGCACAGAAACAGGAGAACTTAAAATGTCTCCAATATTAATTCCTACATTCATAAATCAGTACCAAGAAATTCAGATGTTAATGGACACATCTAACACAATAATACAAGAAGTTTCTGATATTACACAACTACCTATGGAAATTTTCAAACACCAAGTGGACAAAATAATCGATAACAACTTGTTCAGCCGCTGTTCACTAAGCCAGTTGCAGTATATAGCTGAAAACTTACCCGATATAACTGAATCTGAGACAAAAAGCAGAAAGAAAAAATTATGGCAAATAATCGATGCGGGGGAGGTTATCGAAATCAAAGTCAATCCACCGCCAAATGAGGGCGAAAATCTAATTGCGGATAAAAATAATTCGGCTGATTCGGAGATAACAGAAACTAAATCAACTCCACGTTCGTATATTATCTATATAACTCTGTCCAGTACAAAACTACATACAACATTCCGATTAGCATTAGTTTGCTTTACCTTAAAATCGCTATTTTTGTAGATAATTAAATTATAGTATGTCACAAAACTTTTAAAACTTTAGTTTATAATTTTAACTCTTTAATTTGATTCTTTAATCAACAGTAAAATCTTAATTCTCTAACAAGTTTTCTAGTTCAAAATGTCAAAAACGATTTGACTGCAGGCCTTAGAAACGGTGTCCCATTTTTTCACCCCTATTCATTTAACCCCCTATCATTTAACCCCGATTTATTCACCCCTGTATCATTTAACCCCACTATCATTTCACCCCGATTTTAATCCCTATAAAATAAGGATTATTAAATTAGCAATAAAATTATTTGGCCATGCCTCGCGGGCCATGGCCATGCCTCAGCGGCCCGTGGGACTTGATATGAAACTATCACAACCGAACGTGGGATTAATCTATCCACTTAATTATGACAAAACATGCCTTTGATGTCGACTGCTAATTAGCGGGATGAAATGATAGAGGGGTGAAATGATAGAGGGGTTAAATGATAGAGGGGTGAATAAATCGGGGTTAAATGATAGGGGGTTAAATGAATAGGGGTGAAATGAAGTAGAACCCTTAGAAACAATTGAGAAAAAATAAAGATGACGTTTAGTTTTAAAAGGAGTATCTAGGGAACAAATTTTCGTATAAAAGTCACAATCACGTCGTTATCATCAGAAAGCCTTTGAAAAAAGAACCAATCGTTGAAGATACGTTTTCAAATTTTTGATTTATCGAGAAGATATTGAGGCTTAAAGTTCTGAAATTTGTAACTTTCTCAACTTCTCATATTTCAAACATCGAGTTAAAATTTTCTTATCTATTATACCCTTGATTCAATGAAATGAAGTGAGGGTTGAGAACATTATGCCAGCTAGCCTGTTTTTGCCTAGTTACTTTTGTCACTTTGATGTTTTGGAGAAATAGAAGAGGAGTATCTTTAAAAAGTTCCTGTGAAAAGGTCAATGACGAGGCATTATCGGAAACTTAAGTTTTTGGCCCAGGTTTTTCCAGTCTTCCGATTGGATTTTCTCGGTTTTTCACACCGTTACACCGCTTAAACCCGAATAAAAACTATTTGGCTGACCAAAAAAATTTTCCCCCAATTTCCAAGACGTTTCCTGCATTTTTAAAGTTCAGTTAAACAAAGTTGCATTAAGGAAAAAACCTAAAAAAACTATCTGTGAAAAAAATTTTCAATTTATTGCTTCTCGACGAAAAAACAAGCTTTAAAAGTTTAAAATAGTCTATAAAAATGATATTTTTACCCTTAAAAATTTCATTTTCTAATATCTCTAACATCACGAAAAGGGGTTTTCAATTCGCTGCTTCTCGATGAAAAAAGCCATAAAAGTATAAATAATTCTCCAATTCAGAAGGTTTTAATGCCCGTAACATTTTGACATGTTTACGCTATCTGTCATATTTTCTAGTGGGTATTCGTATTCTTTCCATTATATGACTGAAAAGTCCTAAGGTAAATAAGGCCGAATGAGCACAGAAAGACACTTGCCTAGAGATAACAAAAAGTTAATGCAAAAAGTTTATAAACCGCGAGAGGTAAACGGAATATATATTTATTTGAGATCGTACAAACATAGCCTCATGGCTGACAGCTTTAAAGGAAACTAGCAGGCCCGCAAAAGCATCGCAAGAAAATCATTTAAAAGAATAGGTTTAAAATTGAGATTTTTTCGTACCAGCTGTAAGCCATGCCCATCCTTCAACAGCCAGAGGTATTACGTTACGTTACCGATGTGTTTGGTTTAGAATATTACGCCAAGTAACACCAATTTTTTGAATAAAGACTTAATTGGCTGAGCTATCTTGCAAATTTTAGTACCGCTAAGACTTGTAAAGATAACGAACTTCTACATGCTGGCAGAGCGCAACTCATATAAAACATTAATCTACAGGTTTAAGGTGCGGTAAAATAGGCGAAGCGCGGATGAGAATTAAATCCTAATTTTTTGGAAAAAAATCGCATCTTTCGAGATCACATTTTATACTCCCAAATTACCTATAAATTCAAAGTCCAACACCCAAACACGAATGAACGATTCATCTCCCCCATACTCAAAAGAGCTGCGGCACTTACAGCTGAAAGCCCCGAGGGGATTACATGTGCTGCAAGTGCCGACCAACTGGGAGCGCGAAAGCTGGAGATGAAAAGTCCTAACGTGTCCAAGTGAAGGACTTGGCCAATCTTCCTCCATCATAATTGGAGGTGAATATTAACAATCTACTACAGTAGATGAGGTCGTCACAACGAAGGAATCTTAAAATCGTGCTTAAAGAAAGTGAGAAAAGAATGTGAGAAAAGAAAGTGAGAAGAGAAAGTGAGAAAAAGTGAGAAAAGATAGTGAGATAAGAAATGGGAGAAGAAAGTGGGAGAAGAAAGTGGGAGCAGAAAGTGAGGAAAAAAAGTGAGAAAAGAACGTGAGAAAAGAAAGTGAGAAAAGTAAGTGAGAAAAGAAAGTGAAAAAAGAAAGTGAGAAAAGAAAGTGTGAAAAGAAAGTGAGAAAAGAAAGTGAGAAAAGAAAGTGGAAAAGAAAGCGAGAAAAGAAAGTTAGAAAAAAGGGAGGAAAAAATGAGAAAAGAAAGCGAGAAAAGGAAGTGAGAAAGAATGTGAGAAAAGAAAGTGAGAAAAGAAAGTGAGAAAAGAAAGTGAGAAAAGAAAGTGAGAAAAGAAAGTGAGAAATGAAAGTGAGAAAAGAAAGTGAGAAAAAAACGAGAAAAGAAAGTGAGAAAAAAAAGAGAAAAGAAAAAGAGAAAAGAAAGTGAGAAAAGAAAGTGAGAAAATAAAGTGAGAAAAGAAAGTGAGAAAAGAAAGTGAGAAAAGAAAGTGAGAAAAGAAAGTGAAAAAAGAAAGTGAGAAAAGATAGTGTGAAAAGAAAGTGAGAAAAAAAAGTGAGAAAAGAAAGTGAGAAAAAAAGCAAGAAAAGAAAGTTAGAAAAAAGGGAGGAAAAAATGAGAAGAAAGCGAGAAAAGGAAGTGAGAAAGAAAGTGAGAAAAGAAAGTGAGAAAAGAAAGTGAGAAAAGAAAGTGAGAAAAGAAAGTGAGAAATGAAAGTGAGAAAAGAAAGTGTGAAAAAAACGAGAAAAGAAAGTGAGAAAAGAAAAAGAGAAAAGAACAAGAGAAAAGAAAGTGAGAAAAGAAAGTGAGAAAAGAAAGTGAGAAAAAAAGTGAGAAAAAAAGTGAGAAGAGAAAGTGGGAAAAAGAAAGTGAGAAAAGAAAGTGGGAAAAGAAAGTGAGAAAAGAAAGTGAGAAAAGAAAGTGAGAAAAGAAAGTGGGAAAAAGAAAGTGAGAGAAGAAAGTGGGAAAAGAAAGTGAGAAAAGAAGTGTGAAAAGAAAGTGAAAAAACGAGAAAAGAAAGTGAGAAAAAAAATAAAGAAAAGAAAGTGAGAAAAGAAAGTGAGAAAAGAAATTGAGATAAGAAAGTGAGATAAGAAAGTGAGATAAGAAAGTGTGATAAGAAAGTGAGAAAAGAAAGTGTAGAAAAGAAAGTGAGAAAAGAAAGTAAGAAAAGAAAGTGAGAAAAGAAAGTGAGAAAAGAAAGTGAGAAAAGAAAGTGAGAAAAGTAAGTGAGAAAAGAAAATGAGAAAAGAAAGTGAGAAAAGAAAGTGAGAAAAGAAAGTGAGAAAAGAAAAAGAGGAAAGAAGGAGAAAAGAAGGTGAGAAAAGAGAGTGGGAAAAGAAAGTGAGAAACGAAAGTGAGAAAAGAAGGTGAGAAAAGAAAGTGAGAAAAGAAAGTGAGAAAAGAAAGTGAGAAATGAAAGTGAGAAAAGAAAGTGTGAAAAAAACGAGAAAAGAAAGTGAGAAAAGAAAAAGAGAAAAGAACAAGAGAAAAGAAAGTGAGAAAAGAAAGTGAGAAAAAAAGTGAGAAAAAAAGTGAGAAGAGAAAGTGGGAAAAAGAAAGTGAGAAAAGAAAGTAGGAAAAGAAAGTGAGAAAAGAAAGTGAGAAAAGAAAGTGAGAAAAGAAAGTGAGAAAAGAAAGTGGGAAAAAGAAAGTGAGAGAAGAAAGTGGGAAAAGAAAGTGAGAAAAGAAGTGTGAAAAGAAAGTGAAAAAACGAGAAAAGAAAGTGAGAAAAGAAATAAAGAAAAGAAAGTGAGAAAAGAAATAAAGAAAAGAAAGTGAGAAAAGAAAGTGAGAAAAGAAATTGAGATAAGAAAGTGAGATAAGAAAGTGAGATAAGAAAGTGTGATAAGAAAGTGAGAAAAGAAAGTGTAGAAAAGAACGTGAGAAAAGAAAGTAAGAAAAGAAAGTGAGAAAAAAAAGTGAGAAAAGAAAGTGAGAAAAGAAAGTGAGAAAAGAAAGTGAGAAAAGAAAGTGAGAAAAGAAAGTGAGAAAAGTAAGTGAGAAAAGAAAATGAGAAAAGAAAGTGAGAAAAGAAAGTGAGAAAAGAAAGTGAGAAAAGAAAAAGAGGAAAGAAGGAGAAAAGAAGGTGAGAAAAGAAAGTGGGAAAAGAAAGTGAGAAAAGAAAGTGAGAAAAGAAAGAGAGAAAAGAATGTGAGAAAAGAAAGTGAGAAAAAAGGGAAGAAAAAATGAGAAAAGAAAATGAGAAAAGAAAAAGAGAGAAGAAAAAGAGAAAAGAAAGTGAGAAAAGAAAGTGAGAAAAGAAAGTGAGAAAAGAAAGTGAGAAAAGAAAAAGAGAAAAGAAGGTGAGAAAAGAAATTGAGAAAAGAAAGTGAGAAAAGAAAGAGAGAAAAGAAAGTGAGAAAAGAAAGTGAGAAAAAAGGGAGGAAAAAATGAGAGAAGAAAATGAGAAAAGAAAGTGCGAAAAGAAAGTGAGAAAAGAAAGTGAAAAAAGAAAGTGAGAAAAGAAGGTGATAAAAGTGAACGAGAAAAAGAAAGTGGGAAAGGAAAGTGAGAAAAGTGAGGAAAAAAGGGACAAAAGAAAGTTTGAAAAGAAAGTGAGAAAAGAAACTGAGAAATGAAAGTTTGAAAAGAAAGTGAGAAAAGAAACGAGAAAAGAAAGTGAGAAAAGAATGTGAGAAAAGAAAAAGAGAAAACAAAAAGAGAAAAGAAAAAGAGAAAAGAAAGTGAGAAAAGAAAGTGAGAAAAGGACGTGAGAAAAGAAAGTGAGAAAAGAAAGTGAGAAAAGAAAGTGAGAAAAGAAAGTGAGAAAAGAAAGTGAGAAAAGAAAGTGAGAAAAGAAAGTGACAAAAGAAAGTGAGAAAAGAAAGTGAGAAAAGAAAGTGAGAAAAGAAACGAGAAAAGAAAGTGAGAAAAGAATGTGAGAAAACAAAAAGAGAAAAGAAAAAGAGAAAAGAAAGTGAGAAAAGAAAGTGAGAAAAGGACGTGAGAAAAGAAAGTGAGAAAAGAAAGTGAGAAAAGAAAGTGAGAAAAGAAAGTGAGAAAAGAAAGTGAGAAAAGAAAGTGAGAAAAGAAAGTGACAAAAGAAAGTGAGAAAAGAAAGTGAGAAAAGAAAGTGAGAAAAGAAAGTGAGAAAAGCGAGAAAACAAAGTGAGAAAAGAAAGTGAGAAAAGAAAGTGAAAAAGAAAGAGAGAAGAGAAAGTGAGAAAAGTGAGAAAAGAAAGTGATAAAAGTGAGTGAGAAAAGAAAGTGAGAAAAGAAAGTGAGAAAAGAAACAGAGAAAGTGAGAGAAGAAAGTGAGAAAAGAAAGTGAGAAAAGAAAGTGAGAAAAGAAAGTGACAAAAGAAAGTGAGAAAAGTGCGAAAAAAAGTGAGAAAAGAAAGTGAGAAAAAAAGTGAGAAAAGTAAGTGAGAAAAAAAAGTGAGAAAAAAAGTGAGAAAAGAAAGTGAGAACAGAAAGTGAGAAAAAAAGAGAAAAAAAGTGAGAAAAGAAAGTGAGAAAAGAGAGTGAGAAAAGAAAGTGAGAAAAGAAAGTTAAAGAAAGTGAGAAAAGAAAGTGAGAAAGAAAGTGAGAAAGAAAGTGAGAAAAGAAAGTGAGAAAAGAAAGTGAGAAAAGAAAGTGAGAAAAGTGAGAAAAGAAAGTGAGAAAAGAAAGTAAGAAAAGAAAAAGAGAAAAGAAAAAGAGAAAAGAAAGTGAGAAAAGAAAGTGAGAAACGAAAGTGAGAAAAGAAAATGAGAAAAGAAAGTGAGAAAAGAAAGTGAGAAAAGAAACTGAGAAAAGAAAGTGAGAAAAGAAAGTGAGAAAAGAAAGTGACAAAAAAAGTTAGAAAAGAAAGTGAGAGAAGAAAGTCAGAAAAGAAAGTGAGAAAAGAAAGTGAGAAAAGAAAGTGATAAAAGTGAGTAAGAAAAGAAAGTGAAAATCGAAAGTGAGAAAAGAAAGTGAGAAAAGTGAGAAAAAAAGGGAGAAAAGAAAAAGAGAAAAGAAAGTGAGAAAAGAGAGAAAAGAAAGTGAGAAAAGAAATTGAGAAAAGAACGTGAGAAAAAAAGGGAGAAAAAAAGTGAGAAAAGAAAGTGAGAAAAAAGTGAGAAAAGAAAGTGATAAAAGTGAGCGAGAAAAGAAAGTGAGAAAAGAAAGAGAGAAAGTGAGAGAAGAAAGTGAGAAAAGAAAGTGAGAAAAGTAAGTGAGAAAAGTGTGAAAAAAAGTGAGAAAAGAAAGTGAGAAAAGAAAGAGAGAAAAGAAAGTGAGAAAAAGTGAGAAAAGTAAGTGAGAAAAAAAGTGAGGAAAGTGAGAAAAGAAAGTGAGACAAAAAGTCAGAAAAGAAAGTGAGAAAAGAACGTGAGAAAAGAAAGTAAGAAAAGAAAGTGAGAAAAGAAAGTGAGAAAGAAAGTGAGAAAAGAAAGTGAGAAAAGAAAGTGAGAAAAGAAAGTGAGAGAAGAAAGTGAGAAAAGAAAGTGAGAAAAGAAAGTCAGAAGAGCAAGAGAGAAAAGAAAAAGAGAAAAAAAGCGAGAAAAGAACGTGAGAAAAGAAAGTGAGAAAAGAAAGTCAGAAAAGAAAGTGAGAAAAGAAATTGATAAAAGTGAGTGAGAAAAGAAAGTGAGAAAAGAAAGTGAGAAAAGAAAGTGAGAAAAGTGAGAAAAAAAAGGGAGAAAAGAAAGTGAAAAAAAAATCAGAAAAGAAAGTGAGAAAAGAAAGTGAGAAAAGAAAGTGAGAAAAAAGGGAGGAAAAAATGAGGAAAGAAAATGAGAAAAGAAAGTGAGAAAAGAAAGAGAGAAAAGAAAGTGAGAAAAAAAGTGAGAAAAAAAAGTGAGAAAAGAAAGTGAGAAAAAAAGTGAGAAAAAAAAGTGAGAAAAAAAAGTGAGCAAAATAAGTGAGAAAAGAAAGTGAGAAAAGAAAGTGAGAAAAGAAAAGGAGAGAAAGGAAAGTGAGAAAAGAAAGAGAGAAAGTGAGAGAAGAAAGTGAGAAAAGAAAGTGAGAAAAGTAAGTGAGAAAAGTGCGAAAAAAAGTGAGAAAAGAAAATATGAGAAAAGAAAGAGAGAAAAGAAAGTGACAAAAAAGTGAGAAAAGTGAGAAAAAAAAGTGAGAAATGAAAGTGAGAAAAGAAAGTGAGAAAAGGAAGTGAGACAAAAAGTGAGAGAAGAAAGTGAGAAAAGAAAGTGAGAAAAGAAAGTAAGAAAAGAAAGTAAGAAAAGAAAGTGGGAAAAATAGAAAAGTGAGAAAGAAAGTGAGAAAAGAAAGTGAGAAAAGAAAGTTAGAAAAGAAAGTTAGAAAAGAAAGTGAGAGAAGAAAGTGAGAAAAGAAAGTGAGAAAAGAAAGTGAGAAAAGAAGGTGAGAAAAGAAAGTGAGAAAAGAAAGTGAGAAAATAAAGTGAGAAAAGAAAGTCAGAAGAGAAAGAGAGAAAAGAAGAAGAGAAAAGATAGCGAGAAAAGAACGTGAGAAAAGAAAGTGAGAAAAGAAAGTGAGAAAAGAAAGTGAGAAAAGAACGTGAGAAAAAAAAGTGAGCAGAGAAAGTGAGAAGATAAATAGAGAAAAGAAAGTGAGAAGAGAAAGTGAGAAAAGAAAGTGAGAAAAGAAAGTGAGAAAAGAAAAAGAAAGTGAGAAAAGAAAGTGGGGAAAGTTAGCAAAAGAAAGTCTTTTTGATAGTTGCTCTCAATCTATCTATTTCGGGGCACTTTCTTAAGGCCCTGCTCAACTTTTTAGGTTTCTTTCTGTCAGACTCTTGGCTTTTCGTTTTATAGACAGAATAATTTAATGCCGTCTGCAACCGCTCAACAGCAACCATAATTTGTTGCTCAAATTTTTTGATCTCAGCTTTAAAGCTTTGCTGCAGTCCTTTTATTGGTAAAGCCGTCATTTCTGAAAGTTATCTTTAACGAAGAGAAGCGAAGAACGTTTTAGCCAAGAAAAGCGAAGAAAAGTTTTAGCGAAGAAAAGTCAGGAGGATAACTGAATTGCAGGATAAGAGTCTGAGAAAATGAAAAAAATCTGAGCAAAACCTCACAAACCTTTAGAACAGTTCAGATCTGCCCGCCCTAATTAATTTTAATCACCAATGGATGCTTACCAAATCGTTGGCCATCTGGGATATGCAAAAAGGAATGATATGTAAAAAGAACAATCAGTATTGCATTAAAGCAACTCAATGTAACGGTTAACTTCAGTTAAATGTCAACAGCTCAAAGTCTCACACGCGTGCACGCAAACACACATACATACACACACACGCGCGCGCGCAAACAGGTTCACACACAAACGCACAAGGATAAAATTAAGTTGTTGTACTCCAAGCCATGGTTAACGTCAGTTAAATTTTATCAGTTGAAGGTCACAAACACACACACACACACACAAACACAGTCACATAGACGTAAGCGGTCAAGTTAAAAGAACGTTCGAAAACAAATCGAACGTTTGAAAAGCAAGCAAACGTTCGAAAACTAATCAAACGTTCGAAAACGAATTGAACGTCCCAAAACCGTAAAGAGCAAAATGGTCATGTGAATGCCTACGTGCACACACACGCACACAGACATACGCATGCACGCTCACGGACACACGCACGCACACATAAAAACAAGTCACAGAACACGCTGCATGTTTAAGGACCGTTAAAACATGTGAAGATTGGCGCTTAAACATGGTGGTATAGGATGCATGTATTACGCTAGGCTGATGTTTAAGGGACGCTAAAACATGTGAAGATAGGCGCTTAAGCATGGTGCTATAGCATTCGAGTTAGAATTAATATATAGAAGCATAAAAGAAGCTTAATACCGACCAAACCGAGGAAAATGAAATATAGATAAACAAAAAAGTTGCGACAAACCAAGTAGGTCCCCTACGATACCGTTTCTGCTAAAAAATACTCATACGTTACAGACTTATCGACAATTAAAACAAAAGCAAAGATAAAATGATTAACGTCGGAAAAATTGCTCTCAAATGACAGACGGGCGTAAAATTTTCTCTACGTTTGCATAAATATCAGACTCAGGTAGGGTTCGAACTCTAACCTCCTGAGTCGGTTTCCTTCACTTCGACAGAGGCATTAACCACTCGGCTATCAGTACCTTGTCAACGTCTCTTCAACGATCGATTTTGTTTGAACAATTTAATTTCGGAGTGAGCAATTGAAATCACTCAAAAATCAAGAAGTGCGCAAAAAATTCACTTGAGAACTCAACGATTACTCTAAAAGACAATCACAAACATGGTTAAGCAAAAAATCTGCATAAAAAGACAAGTTTATAATAAATGCTTCTCATTCGAGAGCAAATGAAAAAAAAAACACAAAAACAGGAGAACAGTTCATTTGAATAGAAATGGTCCATCAAAACATGCTTGCGCCTCCAATTAGAAACATAGCTGGCAAATTGCTGGAAAATAGCCACAATAGCTTCATAGATTTGTAGTCTCAAAAAGAAGGTAAAAAAGACAGACAAAAACAAATTTATTATTTTCACTAAGGGCTGAGATGTTAAATTTTGATTAAGACTCTGTAAAACTTATTGCTGTTTCTATTTGCTGCTCTTAATTAATCCTCAGTTAGAGTGACAATCACTCATTCGACCTTATCTCTTTGAATTAATGCAAAGAAAAGTCAATTTCAGAAAGAGGAAGTCATTTTTAAGAGTGAAGTACGTCATGTGTGACCACAGATTTAATCACGCGAATGAACAAAACACTAGCTCCACTAAGAGTGAAAAATAACGTCACGCACACATTTCAATTGCATGAACGAAAGAACAACAAGCAGATTTGAAGTGGTTGTGACGCCATATGGTTGTAACAAAAATCTTGACGGCGAAATAAATAAAAAAAAAACAAGAGAAGGCCAATAATAACCTCAGCTATCGCTTCGCGGCTATTAAACAAAACCCAAAGAACAATTCTTAACAAACACAAAGACAAAATTTACACATAACAGAACATGCGCAGAAAATAGAGAAAATTTTTCTCTTAAATCCATTTTGTCAAACAATAAACAGAGTTAAATAAGACGGAATGCTTTCGAACAATACAGGCAGATCAAATTAATACTGACGATGGGTTCAAAATAAACAGACAGGTGGAGGCTCGCATAACTTTCGGACGGTAGTCAGAGACCGTAACCACTAAGCAAAGCCTGCTTTTCTATCGACGAGCTTACAATCACCGTTATGATAGCAAGAGACTCAATTTTGGAAGAGCACTTCAGATCGCGCAAAATTTAAAATTCAAGTGCGAAAAACTCAACCGAGAGCAAAAGAATAGCGCAAAAACAAAAAGGCAAAAATTTGGCAAAAAACTCGTTTACAAAAATTGCTTCACACTTCCTTCATGAGCGATTAACATCCCAATTTGATACAAATCAAATAAATGATTTCCGAAAACACCAAAACTACTAACACCAATCAGAAAATGCCAAAATACAGAAAACTTAATTGGCAAATATTATTTGACAAAAGAATAAAAAGCTCCGAAAAGATTCTAAAAGTCTAATAAAGGCCTGAAATCTTTTTGAAAAATACTCCAAAGGTACAACTGCTTGTAAATATATGTAGAAAAAACACCCGATGAAAATCAAAAAGGCTTTGAAAAATTCTTCATTCCACCCTTTACTGGTGTTGGCTAAAAATGTTGGCTAAAAAGGATGAGAAATGACGTAACGCGCGCAAATGCCGTTAGTCAGAGGGAAAAGTCAATCACAAAATTCGACTTCTTCAGCTTTGCTGTGTGAAAAAATGTGCAACGAAAAAGAGCGTCAGACGACGAAACAAAAAATAAGATCACCGGAACATATCTCCGCTCAGCTTTAAGCTTCGCAGCTATAAATCTGTCATTTTATCATGATAGCCGGCAGATTGCCTGAATAGCTCCGAAAGAATAGACTTGCGTGCCGTATAATAAAGATAGAAACAGAGACAGACATAAGTTGAAGAATGTAAATATGTAAAAAATTTAAGCGATAAATTAATAAAGCTTGTTAAAACTCATTGCGCAGAAACCTTTTCATCAGGGACCTTTATAACTCATGAGTTCCTTTGACTTCAAACTATTTCAAAATCAACTTAAATTTTAAAGTGCAAAAGTCATTTTATTGAGTGAGGTAAATAACTATGATCAAAATCTAATCACGCAAAAAAAACTTTTGCTAGAGAGAGTGAGAAATGACGTCACAAGCGCAAATGCTGTTAGTGAGAGGAAGAAGTCATTCAGGAAATTAGAGTCTTCCAGCTTTGCTGTTATGAACAAATTTAAAACGACAAAGAGCGTCAGAAGACGAAACAAAGAACATAGCCGGAGAAATTTCAGAAACGACTTGAAGTATTATCCCACGAAAGAACAAACTTTTCAAATACATTCTCCTTGCAGAAAAAATCAATGCAGAGAAAACAAGTCTTAAGTCAAGGGAAAAAAATTTGCCAGAAAAAATGTCATGAAAAATTAGACAACCTCAAATTTATTTTCAAGTAGTACAAGTACACATTCAAACAAAAACCGTTGTTTCATGCAATGGAAACTAGTTATCCTACAAAAATAATCAGCTAAGCTATAATTAGCTCACAAGCAGCTATTTTTGATGAAAAGAATAAAAAAATAAGAGAATTGTGTGAAATTTCTCAAAATTTTTGTTAAATTGCATAGGAAGACTTTTTTGTAGCAAAGGAAACTTGCATTCTTTGTAATAAATAGAGCCTACACAAATGTATAAAAAATCTACAGGTCCTAATTCAGCATCTCAATTGAAACCCATTATGCTTATGTCAGCTAACAATCGACCTAAGGAAATTTGATAACCTAGTTCACTATAACTTAATATGATTTAAGGACAGGGCTTTATCGGTTTATCCCTTTTCTTTTGATTTTGTTCTTTTGAAGTTGACTGTATTTACTACACTGCGTAATTCCATGCCTGACAGAAATTGAAATCTGTTCAGTGAAACAGTGAGTGAGCAAAGTCAGACGTCAAGCATGAAAATCGTGATTTCTACAAAACGAAAAACGTGATCAAAAAGTAAAGGGAATTAAAAAAAGGAGAGCACCTAAATAATAGCTGTTGAGATGCTGACGGCTGTTAATAATCAATTCATTAAAACGATACAATAGGTCAAAAATATCAGAAAAGATTTAAAAACAGAACATAATTCAAAGGCGAAAAATTGTTTAGAGTGAAAGCTGATATCCCAAAAACATTTGCAGAAATTAATCACAAGTCAAAATTTTAAAAGGCATTTCAGAAAGTTCTCATTTGCGCAAATGAAATCAATTGCCACTAAAAAATTATTATGAAAAAGGTTAAAATCATTTATCAGTAACTAATAAAAACAGAGGTGGCAAAGCCATAGGTCTTAACAAAAAGATATACTGATACGTGCCAGAATGCGAAGAATATGAATAGAAAAAAAAAACAAAAAAAATAGTCCTGACTTTTCAGAGAAAAACATCAAATTGAAAAAAAACATAAAGTAGAAAAATAAAAGCTTTCAATTTTTAGCATACGAGGCTCGGAAAAAAATACAGCTATCCTCCTCTATAGATTAAAAAGTAGAAATAGTCCAATGATTGGAAACAACAAAAAGAACCAACCAAAATTGCTGTTATGAAAAATAAGTTGCCAATTTTCATAAACGGAACGCCACACAACAATTCAATTATTAGTAAAAGGAAATTAAAATCCCTGACTGTGCACAAAAAGACTTTTCCTAGTAATTAAATCCAAAAACAAACAAAAAACACTGATATCAATTGCTGAGGTTCGCATAATAATACAGCTTTTATATTCAAATTATTTCCACAAAAAACTAAATTGTACGCTGTGTACAATTTAGTTCTTTGTAGAAATAATTTAAAATAAAAGCTGTATTATTATACGAATCTCTGAAATTGACATCACAGTGTTTTTTAGTGTCTAAAAATTCTTTTTAAATACAAAATGAACACATGTTTCCCATTTTTTCAATTCCTATTTGTATTTTTAATTTGTTCTATTTTGAATCTTAAAGCAGACTTTGTTTTTTTCAAAAAACAATGCATATGACAATATACTCTTGATCTTGCATATATTTAATGCCTCTTTATAACGTGAGGCTTTATAACTTCAAAATTGTGCACCAGCTCGCCCGATTTTGACAGTTTTTTAACCAATTTTTCTGTTATTTGTTTGCTTTTGGATTACTAGCAAAAGTCTTTTTGTGCACAGTCAGGGATTTTAATTTCCTTTTACTCTTAAATGAATTGTTGTGTGGCGCTCAGTTTATGAAATTTAGCAACGTATTTTTCATGAAAGCAATTTTGAAAAAAAATGGGTGGTCCTTTTCGTTGTTTCCGATCATTGAACTGTTTCTACTTTTTAAACTATACACGAGGATAGCTATATAATTTTTTCCTAGCCTCGTATGCTAAAAAAGGAACGGTTTCTTTTTCTATTTCATGTTTTTTCAGTTTGATATTCGTCTTTCAAAAGTCAGAAACTAGTCTGTTTTTTTTTTCGTTTTTTTACTATTCATATTCCTCTTATTCTAGCATTTATCATTATATCCTTATGTCATCAGTAAATTGTCATATGCACTGTTTTTTTCCGCTTTAAGATTAATTTAAGAAAAATATTCGCTTTAAGATTAAAAAAGAACAAATTAAACAAGTCAAAAATGAATTAAAAAATTGGGAAATATGTGTTCATTTGGAACTTAAAACGCCTTATTAGATACTAAAAAACACTGTGATATCAATTTAGACGCTGCGTACAATTTACTTTTTTGTAAAAATAAATTTTATAAAAGCTGTATTAATATGCGAATCTCTGAAATTGATATCACAGTGTTTTTTAGTATCTAATAATAATAATAAGTTTTAAAATCCAAAGGAACAATTTTTAAATTCGTTTTTGACTTTTTAATTTGTTCTTTTTTGGATCGTAAAGCGGATTTTTTTATTTCAAAAAACAGTGCATATGACAATTTTGATTTACAAAAAACGGAGCCAATTGGACAAGAAAAAGGCTAAAAGTTGCTATCTATATGCGGCATTTTGTCAAAAGACACTTTTTAAAGTCGAAAAGTTATTCACTGATCGAAGTGTATGATAAAAAACTTCTCTCGCTCAGAAAAAAAATTAGTTCAGACGGCGGTTTTACTCTTCTCTTAGGTCAAAACGCCGTCTGAACGAATTGTACTTCCGGTAAAAAAAAAACCTTAAGAAAACCAATAGTCCTCCGAGTCGTAAAAATCAAGATCACTGCAATATAGCTACCCTCAGCTTACAGCTTTCCAGCTATAATAAAAAGAAAAGAAAATTTTCTTCCCGTGCGCAGTTTTTGTACTTCACACACTGTGAATAGAGAAGTCACAGATTGAACACATAAGAGTCATCATTACTTCTCTCGTGAAAATACTAGAAGCCCAATAATAGCTGGATGAGCAGATGACGCGGCAATAGACAACGCAAAAACTATCCCAGGTGTATGAAAAATTAACCATTTTTCGCCCCTCATTCGGTTGTTCGACGTCGGCATAGACAAATTTCGCAAATTCAGAAGGCAAACAAGAATGCACGAAAATCTAAAACCGAATGTCGGATGCAACACATAACGCATACAAAAATTGACTAAAAACAGACGTACACTTATCGCAGTAAAATGCACATTCTAAGCCATACTTACAAGAAGTCAACTCGTCGTAGCAATGCATAAATGCAATGCAGGAATCCATGAATTGGTGAAGTGGTCGCCTGCAACAGTTTCATTCCCACCATCCTGTCCAACATTCCCGACACGTGATTGGTCAAGTGCTCCACCAATAGAAACAGATTGTTCGCTCTTGAATAATCGACTTGTGGACGCGTTTCATTTGAGATTATTTCAAATACATGGGGACTCAAAGAAAGCAGCTCAAAGAGGTTAGCTGCTGCAGGATACTGTTCTGATTTGAGACTGCGTGCGAACACGAAAGCCTGTTTCAACAATCTACTCGCTTCTTCGCGCTGCTGGACCAGAGAGAGCTGATCAGCTGGAATCAACATGAAAATCTCCAGTGCCAGATCCTAAAAAGGAGTTGAAACTAAAAAAAAAACTACAGATATCCTAAAAAAGCTACAGACATTTCTAAGCAAACATTTCCAGAGACTATGCACTCTTTCCTAGTGCAGTAATCAGCCAACACTTTATTTTAGTTAGGACAACCAGAAAAATTCGAGTATAAGTATGCAAGTCGAATAAACCTGTAACCTCAATTGCGCAAAAAACTGACTGCTACAGATTTTGCAATTTGTAATTATATCAGGCGAGCATTGTTTTCCAATTAATAGACAAAATGGTAGTTCTGTACACACACATAATCCGGAAAATTTCCCTCCAATTCACTTCTATTTGTCTGTTAATTATGTCTGAATGTAAAATTATCGGAGTACTTCCACCAAATGCATTGTTGAGTATGTAAAAAAGGAGCTCCCTTTCAAATATTTTGTTTTCTATGAAGTATCTTGGATGCAAAATACGGGTTCACAGCTTTTTTTATACCAACTGAGAAAAAGATATTTAAGGGGTTTAGCCTATTAGAATTTCAGCATAAAATTATTATTCTAACATCTAGTCGTCCAATCATGGAGGAGAAAATCATCATAGTGAAGATCGAATATCTAACCTTATTTATTTGTACCGAATCATGGAACATTCCCATCAACCTCTTCAGCCGACAATTGACAAATCCATCTTCAGTTTTCTCCGCAGAATCCTCCGACACAATCCACTGGACAATGTGTGCCTTCACTCCATCTAGGTGGAACAACACTCCACCTCCACTTGATGCAGACTGTGATTGTTGTTGATTATGAACAAATATCGAGAGGATATCCTTCGCAAACTGTAGAGAAAGGTGCTTGCGTGAGTAGCTGGCGTCCAAGTAGAAAGCATCCCAGCACACACCCAGCATCCATACCAGAAAATCCTGTTTCAAAAAATAACAGTGGTTGAAAAATCCTTTTAACAGTTGGTTATTTAAAAAAAATTCAAATAATTCTGAAATTTTTAATGTTCGCCTGGACCATGTAAAACTTAAGTAGCTAATTTGAGTTAAATAAATTATACAAAACCTAGAATACTTAAATAGCATGAAGCATGTCGTGGTCAATAACACGGGTAAAAACAATTCAATAGGTTGAATTTTGTCTTAAAATTGGAATTGAAAATAGACGAAATTTAGCCCGTATTCACAGTAGTTATATATGCGAAAATAAACAACGAAAATTTAGATTAGGTTAAAATATTTTACTTGATTGACATGTGAAAAGATCTTAGTTCCGAATCCCGGGCGTGATTTTCTATCTTCACCAATATTTCATGAGATTCAAAAATGGCGTTGTACAATCGAGTTCATTAGTTGGAGGTCGGTGAATGTTAGAATCAGGGTTCTATGGGTGGGAGAATTCACTTCTGACATCTGAATGATAGGTCAATAAGATAATAATAGCCCCAAAACAAAATTAGAATCGGGTTTAGTTTTCCGGCCATTACTTATCCACATAGCAGCAAAGTTCGTCAGTTAACATAATCTTTCGTTCTTTGAAACTTTAATAAAGAAAACTGCTAAGTTTCATGATGTTTCTTTAAAACCATTACATCCTCACTCCTTCTTAAACAAGTTTGAGGGTATAGGTTCTCCAAATCTGCTGGGTTGTTTTCCACTTCATGTTGAAGTTCGTGAAGGCTCTGATGATTCGTAGATATTTCTCGTTGATGTTCGATGTCGTCAATAGATCCGTAACAGGGTACAAATTTTGAAAGACACAAATTTGACATGATCCGTAACAGGGCACACAAATTATGAGGGTTCGAGTTCAAAATTCCCAAAATTGACCATTAAATACCCAAATTATACCTTGCAAGTAGTTTTGTTATACTTAGAAACTAGCAAAGCTCGAGTTGCCTTCAGAGTAAAAATTAGCCAGGATGAGATGAATTGGAATGAAGTGCCTACAGACAGTCATCACAATATAATATAGCGCATAGTTGTATGCATTACTGATGTAAGTAAATAAGCTAAGCAGTAGCTTTTATCGCTAAGCATTAGCTTTTAGCGCTAAGCATTCAGCCGGCGCGTTCAACTGAGTTTGTTGGTATTCGCTGCTAGTTCTCAGCTGCAGGGCTTGAATAGCCATCCAGCGGATTGTTTCCTCGCAGAGTTGGAAAAAGTTCTACTTCAAGTTCACTGATTTCTATAACGTTGATTTATACCGCTCGCCGGCTGGCATAGCATGTTTGGTTGATTCACCATGTCAACATATACTAAGGCAACAGCACAGTGGGATTGAATCAGAATTAAAAATGTTTCGTCTGGTGTGTATCAATGATACATCTCACCCCAGTTTTGAGAAATATGAAATTTTTTTCAGTTTGTGAATATAACATCTTCACTGGTTGATACAATCTCCTTCTCTTCTTGTATTGCCTTTTTGCAGCCAGTGATTTGTTTCTTGTTAACATATCTCCTCCAGCCAAAATTCAATGTTCAGGTACCAAAAAGTGGGCCAAAACTGACTCACAAAACCATTTTCGGCATACAAAATAAAATCAGCGCTATTTTGCCATTTTCACTGAAAAAAGAAAAAATCTGACTGATAAATTGAAGATCGCAATCCCAAATCAGAATAATAATTATTGATAACAATGAAAACAAGGCACAAAATTCATGCCTCCAAGGACAAAAAAGAAAAGTAGCAACCAATAACGAAGCGAAGAAAATCTCATAATCTTAAGGTTGTGAGTTCAAGCCTCACTGGTCGCACCAGATTTTAGCGTAAAATTGTCGTAGATGATGAGATATTGCATTGGCATGAAGTACTTAGTTACAGTCATCAATATCTAATATAGAGCATATTTGTATGTATTACTGATGTAAGGAAATAAGCTAAGCATTGACCCTTACTGCTTATCGCTTAGCACTCAGCCGCCGCGTTCAACTGAGCTTGTTGCTCGCGGCTATTCCTCTGCTGCTAGGCTTGATTCGCCAGCCAGTGGATTGTATCCTTGAAAAAAGTGCTTCTACTACAAAGTCACTGCTTTTTATAGTGTTGCTTTCTGCTGCTCGCCAGCTGGCATAGGCTGATTGGTTGATTCACTATGTCGACATATACTGAGGCAATAGCACACAGTAGGACTATATACTAAGGCAATACGACAGTAGGATTGCAAAAAATTTTTGAGTTTTGTATTGTAATAGCAATGCTACACTGTGCGGCAATTAATTGCTCTAAGGCTACCCGTTATCCCTTTTCTGAGGACAAAAAGTCAAAGGCATCAGACGAAATCGATCAGCGATAAATTGAAAAACGACCACAGGACTAATAGCTACAAATTTTGTTTGCGAGCAATTAAATATCTTTTTTCGGGTCTTTCCCATTATATCCCCCATTATAGGGGGTGATATACGTTATCTGACTACTAAGCTGGGGGGCCTAGAGTGGGAAAAAACCCTTTTTCTGTAGCGCGGCTCATCAATTTTTTAAAAATATGTTTAGAACAAACCTTGTAACACTCCTCAATATTCTTTTGTCCCTCCCAGAATTCTTCATCTCTTTCGCTCTTCTTCATAATCAACCTGTCTCTCATTCTAACAAACAGTCGATTGGTCCACTGATTTACATTGTGTCTAAAGGCTGGACTCTGATTGGTCAAATTTAGTTGGTAAAACTCCTTCAGGAGAAGGATATCAGAGGACAATAAGGGTTCTGTTGTTGATTTAGTTGGGTGTATCAACAGCCAGAGGACATCTTGCAGCACCTGGAAACAAAACTCATCGGATCTAACAGGATTCGGCCTCCCAGTTTAGTGGGCTTATAACTTTTACCCCTCGAACCCTGCACGTTCTATTTTTTTACATAGTAGCGTGCTATATAAGAACTTATAATTTGTAGGCGGGGTCAGAAAAAACACTGGGCGGATGGGGGCGAGAGGTAACGAATACATCCTAATGATCAATACTCTTATTCATTTTTATGCAAACGCTATGTTACTTTTTGCCTTCGTTCAGCATTTAACAAGATCTTCCGAGAAGAACGTAAAATCTATGTCATATAGAGTTAATTTTTGTCATGTAGGTCTGAATTTTTGGCAGACAATATAAAATGGAATGCTGTGAAACAGTGCTAGACTTGATCCAGAATATTTTACTCGCAAGTCTAGTGAGCTAATCATTACACCAACTGGTCTTCAGAATTCAAAAAATGAGTATCTCTTATAACTGAAGAAGTAAATGACTGGCTAAACAAATAAATTAGCAATCAATGTATCGAAAACGATTGAATTGAAAATAACAACTAGTTTAACCAAAGAAGAACCTCCACGTTTTTTCTCTATGAACTCTATTCCCATAGGCAATAAACCAGTACGTAAATATTTAGGCCCAAACTTCGATCCTAAACTGTCTTTCCTCAGCCAAATCGAATAGGTTAAAAGAAAATTCAGCAAAAATTTGGATGTAATTACAAAACTACGGCACTGCGTACCAGAATCTTAATTAATTGACAACTATAAAATACGTTTCAACCTCCATCATTCAATATAGTGTTCTTGTGTATGCTTACTGCAAATTCTCAACAATTCTACCAATTTCAAACTTGCAAAACAAAATTTATTTGATTTAGACGGAAATCAAATAAATGTGAAAAAAATTTTAAGACACTCAATTTTGTCGATATTTGATCTGCGTAGTCATGCACTACTTAAGTTCGTACTAAGAGCCAGAAATAAACTGCAAGTGAAAATTTCTTGAAATGAGTTGTTTCCGCAACCTTCATAAATAGTCTCCATGAGACAGAAAGAATTCGATTAAACAGCCAAGCGTTTACAGGAAAAGCTGCGTCGACTAGGAATTGTTCCAGGTAAAAAATACAATTAATTCCCAATAAGTTATTAACAGCAAAACAACTAAATGGGCAGTGTAGGTCAGAGTATAAATGAGATAAACTAAATATCTTACGGTTTAAATTGAGACAGTGGAACTATGAAAACTTAAAAATTTTCCATGATGTCTTGCCGTACGTTGCATTATTCGACTTTTGTTTAAATAAATGAAAGAAAAACATTTTAAGATGCTTCTTTAGAACTATTGGTCTTTCATCCAATTCAATTATGTTTTAAAAAAACTCACGTTAAAAAATTTATTATTAAGGGTTGAGCCGATATTCTGGATAGTTTTCTAGTGCAGATGAGTTTATTTTGTGATTGAAGGAGTATTTTTGTTTCGCTGGCTGTAGCGTAGATTTGATGTTGGTAAGTGTAGTTTTTCAAAACTCGGAAGCTGGTTACTGGTAAGTTTCATAAAGTAATTTAGTACTTTGTATTCCAAGAAAAATTTTATTGGCAGAATTTGATGTTTCAGTTTTGGATCAGAAGAACTGTTGTATTTTTTGCGATTGAAGCATGTCTTTACAGCCCCGATTAATTGTTTCTCCAAAATAATAAAGCAGGTGTTTTTTGAGCTGGCCAGTAAAAGGCCTTAGTAGTGTAAATGACTTATCACTCAGGCCTTCAGAAGTAGTAGTCTTGTCTGCTCAGGGAACGGACGTCAAATACATTTTCATGTTTTTATCCCTGTAGCCATTTTGCGTAATACGTATTCTATTTCTTCTTGAAAAATTAATGTGCAATCAATATATATATATATATATATATATATATATATATATTATATATATATATAATATATATATATATATATATATAATATATATATATATATAGAGGTATTTTACGCAATTGACGTTTGGTATTTTGTAATTACCAATAAACAGATTGTTTCTTTTGGTTTATTCTAGTTTTGATTTTTCGAGAATGTAATAAATTAAGTTTTTGAGTGATTGAGCATGAGATGGTGTTTTTCGTAATATTCAGATATCTTTGTTAAGGATTGTTCAAGATTTAAATGTTGCTAATTATAGGTCCGTATTGTATCTAAAAATGATAGTATCATCGGCGTACTGAACTATTTTTGTATTAGCAGGTATTTGTTTGTTCAAGTCATTAATATACAGGTTAAAAAGAAGGGGACTCAAAATTATCCACTGTGGGACACCTTGATATAACTCAATCCAATCGGATTCCACATGATTCACTATGGTTTTTTGCAACCTGTGTGATAGATAACTTTATTAGGTTTAAGGCCTTTTTGGAAAATCCTAATTCATGCAGTTTATGAGAAAATAATTTGTGATTTATCGAATCGAAAGCTTCAGACAGATCTAGTAGAGCTACAGTGATAAAATTATTTTTATTTGTGCTACCTTATAGCTTCAGTACAGTAAACGAGGGCGTCAATCGTTGAGACTGTTACGAAAACCAAATTGAGTATTGGAAAGCAGCGCAAACTTTTCAAGATATTCTAAGGTTTGCTCACGAAGCAAACGTTCAAAAACTTTTGCTAGTGAGCTTGTAATTGGCATTAGCTTGTAATTTTTAGGCAAAGATTTTTCTCCTTTTTTAAAAAATGGAGTAACAACAGCCTTTTTAAGATCAGGATATTTTCTTCAGCTAAAAATTGGTTAAAAAGCAATTTAATTGGATCAGCTAAAGAGAAAAACCCATCTTTAAGAGCCCATGATGGGATATCTGAAGGACCTAATGGTTTGTTTGAGTTTAAAGTTTGTAGAGTCACTAAGACTTCTTTTGTGGTTACGAATCTAAAATCAAAACTTTTTTTAAATGTCCTATGGTTGGTGGGAAAAAAGTTGCAAGCGCTTCCAATGTAATCACCTAATTTAGAAAATTTATAATTGAGCAATTGGGCCATTTTGTTGTTGTCAGTAATAACACTATCAAAACAGTTTTTGAGGCAGAAGATACTTTGGGAGAACTTAGTAGAGTTTTTTGAGTCGTTTATACTATCCCATTTTGTTTTTTCGAAATCTGCTTTTTTAAAGATGCTCTTTATGAAATTATTGCTCTCTAGTTTAATTTTGGAGTCTTTAGAGGGGCGTGATAGCGGATAACTTCAGTCAAAATTTTCTTAAAGATACGATACATGTCTTCAGCGTCAGATGTCGTAAAGCGTGTAAAGAACATCCCAATCAATTTGTTTCAGGTCTTGTAGGTATAAATTTTTAGAAAATTTTGATTTGTCGAAGATTAATTTTCTTCTTGGAGGCTGCTTTTTATTTATAGTTACATTCGTTATCATTGCAATTGCTCTGTGATCCGAAGTAATGGGCGATTCAAAAGTAAAAACATTGGAAAGAGGCAGCTCATCATCTTTGATTACAAAACCAATCAGATTTTTCCACTTGTAGGTGTTTTGTTGACCACTGATAGGCCATAAGGTACAAGAATTGTGTCCATTTTGTTTCTTTCGTTGGGGTTAAGGTAAGTTATATTGAAATCGCCAAGTAAATGAAATCGCCAAGTAAATGAAATCGCCAAGTAAATGAAATCGCCAAGTAAATGAAATCGCCAAGTAAAGATTAACTGAACTCTCGTCAGAAAATTTCAAGCACCTAAAAATATCTAGTTTGTAATCATGACCTTTAAAAATTCGTTTTAACGTCTTATTGGCGTCAATGTAAAAGTTTCAAAATACGGTTGATTAAACACCATATTATCGGATTTCATGATTTTTTCCACGAAATAATTAATTGCGAGATTAAAATTTTTTAGAGATAAAAACTTGGCCTTAAGTTGCCTTCTCATCTCTGAATTTCTAGTTTTCTGTCGATATGAACCCACTAAACAATATATCCTGCTTTTGGGCTAAAAGATTGAACCAAAAAGAAGCAAGGGATGCTCGCGCTTTGTAGACTTGTGAGGTGACCAACTGGTTACCATAATCACAACCTTTCACTTACAATTGAAACTCTGGCGATCACTAAATCTCTGTAAATGTTTTTCCCTGGTCACCCTATCAAGTGTGTGATTAACATATTTTCAATTTATCTTTACATTACATCCGTAATGCTCTCCCGTTCTGACTTAGTGCTTCTATGTTTCCGTCGCAAAATACAGGGACAAACAAAAGATCTCATCTCATTGATCTCGTTGTTCTTCCTTTCCGTCGGTAAACCTAAATTTTATATAATTAAAATTTATTATCTAATATATGATCGAAACCTTCATTCTTTCTTGTCAAGAGCTTCTTGTCAAGTTATTTCAAACTTATCTTATAAAATTTACACTTGTTGCTCTCCTAGCGTTCTTATATTTTCGTTGTTAAGATTTTAAGATTAATAAGATTAAAGTCAGATGTCTTGTTGGGTTTAATCATCATTAGACTGCATTATGTCTTATAACAAGTAGTAACATGGTTGCCAAGTGACATTCACTTTAAATATTCTTTAACTGTTCTGGCGGTCAATATCATTCTCGAGTATCAGTACCGCCAAAACGAGAACTATGAAGTCACACAAACCTGTCCAGAAGAAGACCAAACTGCCGAGTACATAGTTGCCATGGAAACCATCCCTCTCCACATCTCCGTTTCTGCACTCGATTCCCCGGAACAAATAGACACAGGGTCAGACTCCCCTTCAACTTTCTCACCATCTTTAGACGCATCCGTACTCGTGAACAAATTCTCATCGGCAGCAGCTTTGATTATCATTAGTCTCACAACCAATGTTAAATCTTTTCGATTGAGAATAAACTTAAGTGACGTCGGATCTGTTTTAAACAGACACTTGATGTACTGAATAAATCCTGCATTGACTCTGAATGATTCACTCTGTTCTATCAGCTGAATATCTAGCAAGTTATCTATCCATGTTTCACGCCAAAATTCGACTTTTTCGTTGGTTATTGACTGCTCATTTTGGGTTTCTTGTCTTTCGGTTGCGTTCGATGGTGGTTCACTTTTGTTTTGCACTGGTATAATTTGTTTCCAGTGACTCTGGACCATCTTGACCAAGGTCATCTGACAAACTTGAGACTTGCTTTGATCGAAGAGCATTTTCAAAAGTTTTCGAGGCAGTTGGGGAAACAAGGTGACAATGTAGGAAGATGGTACGAAGTCTACCAGGATCTGAAGTGTGTGGTATGTCTTCTTCTTCTCAAAATCTGCTGTCATGCAACGCTCCACAAGTGACTTTATTTGGTTATCATCGTAACCTGGTCAATAAAGTATTGCTTTTAAGCGATTTGCTTCGCAATAATGGTGCAATAAACCCATAAGGTTGGGAAAATTTAGTAATCAAAATTTTTGATCTCAGTCATGAGAGATTTATGTGAACTTAATGCTTAATTATTGAGAAAATCAAAACCCCAATTTGACCTCTCATTGACACAAAGTCGGAAAAGTGTGAACAGATCTTGTGTCAAGTTTTTGAAAATTAAGTAAATGAAGTTTTGGATCTATTCTCCCCCTCCCCCCCCCCCCCCCTTAATCCACTTTGGGTTTTTAATTCAGAGCAAAATGTGAAATTACCTTTGTGGACTTGAAAGTGCAGCTTCAAAATGGAACTAAAGATATCCCTCAGATGTCCCTTCGCCATCTAAAACAGACAGGTTTACTATATTAATGACAGATGTTGCCTTTGCATATGTAAAATAAAAAAATTTCGAAGCCCAAACATTTAGTATTAAGCCCAAGCATATTTCAGAAACAGAGGACAGCAAAAAACAACTTTTACTTATCATTTTCAGTCATTCGAGATCTCAGAAAAAATGAGAAGATAATATTTCCTCTGATTGCCCTCTATTTATACCCATGTTTCACCTAAATGTTCTAAACTTTGTGACAACGTGCTCAAAATTTGTCTAGGGTTGCTTACCTCAACATGGGTCTCCCACAAATCCCAAACAGCTCCCTCCAATCTCTGGATGAGAGGATTGTACAGACTGTAGTTCTCTGATGTCTGGATACCTCTCCATTCTGGTGAATTACATGCGATGTCGGCCCAGAGAGATATGGTTCTCACTGATAGAGTAAGAATCACTGGGTCTTGAGAGCTGAAACAAAAAAAACATTTTAGATAATCATAGCCTGAGATCGCCAGAAAATTCCCGCGAATGTCCACCTTGACCTCCATTGGGATTGAAACAGATTAAATACTGCGGAGGCAGAAATTGATAGCGTTTTTTCTAAGTTTCATCACTTCAGATTATTCTGCTCCATTTAGCTATGAATATATTTATAACCCAGCATTCGTTTTGATGATTTCGGGTTACTCAATACACTTTGATTTAATCAACGGGCTCTGTTGGTATATCCCATTTCTTTTGCGGTCGCTCTTTTGACACTGACCATCAGTATTTACTATATTGCGTATATTAAGTGAACAAATCCTAACTCCTTTGTGCTAAACAGCGACTGAACTAGGTCCCTTCTAAAACTGCCTGCTTTTTTGTTCCATATACTATTTCAGTATTAATAAAATCAAAACTCCAATTGGACTTCAAATCGACAAAAAAATGTTTCGTCATAACTCAATTAATTGGTGCAGACCTGTTTGATTTACCGTTTTCTTAAAAAAGTTTGCTGTCGGTCGTTCATGACAGCACCAACACGTAATCACGAACACGTTATTCTTTGGATGTTTTTTCAAATGTTCCATTTTCATTGCTCCTGCATTATGGTGGCAAAATAATGGTGCTTTTTAAAACTTTGTCCACCTTCCAGTAAAAAAAAGTGAAAGAGCGTTTTTGTTTTATGCTTTAAATGTTTTGTTAAAATATCTCTTTTTACATCTGTACTGCATCTTATGTTCCAAAATCTATTCTTTTCTGTAATGTCGTAATTTATACCAACGCCGTATATTTTTTTCAAGAATAAACACTTTGAGCCAATTTAAAGAGTTTTGAGTTTCGAATTTCTCTGGGGACTTTTTTGACACTGTGAGAATTTGAATCGTCAATAAAAACTGTTCTGATAACTAGCAGATTGCTGTTTTAAAGCCTTTTAAGGCCAGTTCTTGGTTTCAACGACAAAAACCAGTCATTTTCGATAATTTGGTAGCTGATTTTTCAATATTATCTATGTCTTTCTGTTTGTTTACTTCATAATAAAAAAACGCTTGCTGAGATTTGAGGTTATGTTATTGTTTAGCTTTTGGCTAAAAGTTGTTCATCTTGCAGTTGTTGATACTTGAAATATTTGAACTATTATTTTGTATTACTTTTTCAACTTTTCAAAATTAGTATCTTGGCTTTTGTTTGTTTTCCACGATCAAAAAAAGTTTTGCTAACTACTAGACTTTGTATATGCCAGTATTTTGCTATAAGTTATTACTATTTTTCAAACTGCAGACATTTTTTGTGAAAAATTTCAAAAAAGCGGTTCATGTTGTTTTCATTTTGTCCGATTTCACGGTTTTTTTTTCTCGTTTACTTTTCTTCTTTGATTAGAGGTTGGAATTTCCTGGCACTTACCTTCTGTCCCCGAACCCCCAATGCTGAACAATGCGCCATATAAAGAACAGAAAAGAATCTTCCTAAAACCGAAAAACAACCTGATAAGAGGAATGAGCTGTTCCAACATCATCTGACTGCAGTGTGCCAATTGGGCAGCTGAGTACATAACCATTAATCCATGAAGAACACACACAAATGAAACTTGAGGCAGTCCTTCCACAACACTTTCAATCACCAACTCAGACTAAAAAGGACCATCGGATCCATTTCCTTTCTATCCATAAATTTTCGTTTTTATAAACTTGCGTGAAGAGCAAAAATGCGTGTTTTTGCTTCCTTAATAGCTTGTACAGACTAAAAGTGAATGATCATCATTTAACTTCTCGATTAAAGAACATCGGTTCATGCGAAGTCCGCTGCTGATCATTGAGATAAGTTTATTAATAAATTGGAGCGAGTAGTGTATCATAAGTGCTATTCAAACACGAAAATAAATTTGTGCTATTCAAACACGAAAATAAATAACAAGAAATATTGCACATTTTAAGGCCTTTTTACCAAAAATTAAAAACCAAATAACGGTGGACTTTTTGGTGTTTATGTTTTTCTTAAATTTGGCTCAAAACAACTATTCGGAAAAAGCTACTCTAACATAAAATAAAAAATAGTACTAAAAACATATTAGTACTAAAAAATATTATTAATAAAAAAACGATAATATAACACATTATTTTTACTATACTGTCAGTAAAAACCACAAAACATTATTTTTACTATAAAATTTAACCAAAAACACAAAAAACAATCAAAAATATTAATGCTAAGCTAAACTATAACCCTACTGTAATATTAACCAAAACATTAGCATTAAACTAAACTATCAGTTTACTGTTATAATAACCAAAACATTAACAAAAAGCGAACCTGTATCGTACTGTTATATTGGCCAAACTGTTATTATCAAACTAGACTATCACCTCACTGTTATATTACTTATACACTTGTTGTACCTCACTGTTATACACTTATTGTACTTACTTGTTGAATAGTTTTTTAAAGCCTAGTAATGATGCTATTGAATAATTAACATCAAAATTAACATAACTACCAATATCCAATTTAAACTCCATTGTAATTTTTATCAGCTTCCATTATAACATTTCCATCAGTTTGTTCTTTATTATATTTGCTATATCGGATAACTCATATGAACCAGGTTGTATTATAATAGCCTCTGAAGCATTATTATTAGTTCCCCCTAATTGATTTTGTAATTGTAAGACTGGGTAAGTATATATTAACTGATTATTATTCTCAGTTATATTAAACACTGAATTATAAACAGATAATCTAATTAAACCTAACTTTGTTCCATTAAGTATAGGTTCAGTAAAATGAAATCTTTTATTGGTCTTGTCATTCTAAATTTAAGTGCATGTTCATATTTTTTTACTTAAAGCATCATGTATCTTTTATAGTTCCAATAAAATAAGGTTATCTCTCATTTTTTAAATTTAAATAACATTCATTATAACAACCAATGTAATAATTATACTATTAACCAATGTAATAATTTACAAATAACTTTTTGTACCATAAAAATGGACTCGAAAATAGATACATCTTATGGGTATAATAATGATATACATAAAAAGAAGATTATAAAATATAAACCTAAAAATCTGGTAACAATGAACGTAGTTAAAAGTAATATAAATATGATTCTCAATAGAAGAGAACCATTTAAATAAACATGATTCTTATCTTGAGATTGAGATTAATGTATCAGATAAGGCTGGAAGTGTTTTTGGAAACGAGGCTAGTAACAGATTAATTATGGTATGCTTGCATCTTTTAGTTCAGTTAAGCTTTAAAATAGTGGTGTAACTATTGAAAATATAGATCATTGTCACCATAATCTATTAATGTATAAATACCTCACTTCCACTGATGAGGAATATGAAAGTGGTTTTGTTGGAGATCAGTATGATAGATATAGTGAACATAAACGTAGTCAAGCTGGTGCTGAAGCTGTCATATGTTTCTGATAGTTAAGATGAGTCATCTCTTTGAGCTTTTGAATGATTTAGAAAAGATAATATATATGGTTTAGGATTTAAACTAAAATTTAGAGGAAAATAATAAAGAGAGAGCATTGTATAGAGTTAATGTTACTGCTGATGCAGTAGCTAATGACGGTGAAATAGAAATAAGAGATATCATGCTGTGTACCCTCAAAACACACTAGAAATGATAACAGAAAAACAGTACAAAAAGCTTCAAACAAAAAGAATAATAAAGAATTCAGTTACTATGAACGAAAGACCTTTTATAAAATTGAACCTAATGCTACTAAAGTCTTATGTGACTTTGTTATGGACCGGCATGGAACGACCTCAAAATATAATAGTTGGTTTTGAAAATAATAACGTTGCTGAACAAACTCATGATGCAAGTATATTGGACATGATGAATGTTACTAAGATTGGTATTGAGTATAATCCCGAGGATAGAATAAATTTTAACTATGGTAATAAAAAATAAAATGAGGCTTTCAATTCCTAAGGAAATATATGACCAAAGGTCTATAGTTAGCTAGTCAGCTAGCTAGTTGATTAGTCAGCTAATCAAATACATACATACAAATTATAATAAAAATTAATAAATCTAATAATCTTACTAAACCATGATTAAAAATATCGCTAATAGATTTGAAAGTATTCATACTAAAAAATACCTTTTATAATACCTAAACATTAAAAAAATAGATATACAAGACGAAGTGCTCCTTTTCGCACTGTTTTAATTTCTCTATCGAGCTTCTACTTCCCCCATTGAACTTTTACTTTCATCTGATACTATATTACACTATTTGCTCTTTCTAACCAGCTCATTTTTAACGGAAAAAATCATCTTTACTATCAACGAAGGGGCACTGCCCTTGGTTCAAATTGCCACTACGTGGATCAGCAAAGCAAAGTTAACCCTTCAACAAAGTTGTTTTGCAAATTCACTGAATACTACTCACCCCAATGAATCGTTTTCATTCAAATTAACCCTTAGTTTACCATTAGTGTTTTTATCTTTACCCATATCTATAAAATAGTTAGATTCTCTCCAAATTTGATTTCATAAATCAGCAAAACTATTATATGTAATCTCACGATCATTAAAAAGTCTCTGTATATGAAACTTACAGCATTTCCTCCTTGTTCAAACAATATAAACAGATCACAATTCTCTCTAACAATTTATCTATCTAAAAAATAGCTTTTGGTTAAGATAAATCATATCGCAATTCCTATGTCAACCTCTACAAGTCAAGTAATCATTAATTGATCAACCATCCTATGTCAAGTAATCATTAATTGAAGGCTCTTTAGCTCTTACATCGTCAACTACCCTTAGTTTCCTTTTAACATTAGGACAATTTATCTGGCGATGGTAAGTCTTTTGCATCTTTGATAAAATTAGCATCAGCATATTCATTAATAATTTCGATATCTTCATTGGCAGTAGGACCAATGATATATAGTATATCAAAGTGAATTTTATTTATAAATAGATTCTTCAATAGATATGTCCTACCACATTTACTAAGTCCTGATATTACACATCGAAAGTTTTCTGGTAGAGTGATATCTTAATTTATAGTATTAATAAAACTATTACTGTCATTATTACTGTCATCATCATTAACACTATCATTATTACTATTACTATCACTACCTGCGAGGCAGGTTTCCATAAAGCTCCACAAAGCGGCTTCGCCTATCTGCAAAGCAGGTTCACTGATCGCCGAAGGAGTTCGACTCATCGGCTTCGTCGCAGCTCCGCTGATTACTATCGCTATCACTATTACTATTCAAATACAAACAATAACAATTTCGATGATTCAATACAATTTCTTTTATTAACCTAACCACTTAACGCGATTTATGTTAAACCCTCAATCAGAAAGATCGATTATATATAAACAATAGGCGCCACCAAAAGATTCATTATCTTGTATTCATTACATCATCAGAACATAGATCAATATGCTTGTTTAGAAACTTTGGTGGTTTCTCCTCACCATAACCATCAAACTAATAAACATCATTGTTGTTCCTTTTCATAACTAGAACCTAACAAGTACCATCAGTTGGATGTAGATTAACAATAATATTAATAATAACAGATAAATTTCTGTTATCTGACTTCTCATCACTACTTCAATCGCTATTAATGTTAAATCACAACCTATTCTTTCTATATCAAAATTACTCTTAGCCTCATTCTTATTATCAAAGACATTAGGAAACTCTTCAAATGTTAATACAAGCATTTTTATAATTAATTAGTTGTTGTTTCGAGCTCTTCTTATAATAGCAGTTGTTTTTAATTTTTTTTTATAATTCCGTACCTTATGAATTTGCTTGATTAGATTATGCAATTCAAGGGTTTGAGGAAAACGCACCCACCTCTGAAAAAGATCGAAAAAGCACCAACACGTATAATTATTTATGGTGGCACTAAGACAGGTAAATAAAAATTTATTAGACATTATCTCGAATTGTAAAACGCAAACAATGATATTAATATTAACAATGATAATAACGCTAACCAAGATATTAAAACTAAAAATGACATTACGACCAGCACTGATACTAAAAACGAAATTAACACTAACAAGGATATTATAAAAGATATTAACCATAAAACTGATATTAACAATTATACTAACACCCGTATTAACGCAGATGTTAAAACAAGCACTGATATCAGCAAAGCCACTTCGCAGATAAACAATATTAGTAACGAAAAGGGTATAGTAGTAATTTGTAAAGACAAAAAATTATGGGATGGTTATAATATGGTTATTAACGACCTTACTAAAGAAAATAATAATAACATTTAAGATTGTGTAACAGTGCTCAATGATATGGCTGGAGAAATAGGAACGAAGGATATTGCGTTAGATTTTACAACTGGTAGACACCATGGTATACAAATGATAGCAATGTGTCATAAAGCACGCCAAATCGTTAATCTATGTACAGATAACGCTCAAACATTATGCATAACACCGGTTAATAGTCCCACGTTCTTTGACGAAATAAGAGATGCATTTGAATGTAAAAATGACTTCAATAGTATTGCTAGAAGATATGAATATGGTATTATTAAATATAATCCAATAACCACAGAATTGCTTGTCCTATTGTATATGACTCAACTGTAGGTGAATTGGATATAAGGGCTTATAGATTAAAAGATGCTCTATCAAGCGATGAAGTACATCATATAATAGAATATCTATAACTAAGAATGCTATCTGATACCGATAACGCAGTTATTGCTAAAAATAACTAAAAGTTCTAAATCAATAAATATTTAACAATGAGAGGTGTTAGAATACAAAACGATGATCTAACTTAAGAGAAGATAAGAAGAGAGTTCTCTTCTATCATGTCGCACAAGTTTGGTCTTGTTGGCGGTTTAGTAATGATCTATAATCTCACATCATCAAATCAAGGTCCGACAATAAAAATTGTTGGTGGTGTAGTCGGCGTGGCAGGTACCATGTTTCACAAATTTCATATGATTGCAAACAACACACAGGGGATATACTGTAGATAGCAATGAAATTATTAACAAAAATATCAAAACAGATGATAACATCAATGATAATACTGTTAACAATAATGATAACATTTGATAACAATAACATTAATAATAATAATGAAAATAATGGTCAGCAAGGCTTTGAAGTTATTGATACTCTACAGCAATAACATTACTTTAAACGAAAAACGCTCTGATAATTATGTTGATGAAAGAGCTTCAATGATACATGGTTATAATGAGGCCAACAAAGCTGTATTAATTGAAAGATATATTAATGAATCGACCGGTCTGCTATATGCTCTTGATGAGAGAAAACTGGAAGATTTATTATTAACAAAAGTTTTTCTAAATTTTGATAAGTATATAAGAAGTAATAACAGTGAACAAGATAATAAAAACGAAAGACATAAGTATTCAAACCTTGATGTTACTGGTACTACATCACTTGACAAATTATTTATATCAAAACATCATGTTGATAATATGAATAAGTTCATTAAGATCTTCCCTACATAAAATGGAAGTTCGCGTTGTAAAAAACTTTTCCGGCTATTTTCAAGCAGTACCACTTTTTAATAATAAACACAAAGATGAAGTATCTAATTATAGTTATTGTATTGACTCTTTATTCAATGGAGTATGTATTAGAAAAAAAGTATATAACCATTACGACACAACAGCGACAGCAACAACGACAACAACCACAGAAACGAAAACCACAACAACAGCACCAACAAGAACAAGGACAAAATTATCCGCTTTTAGAAATCAGCGAAGCCGGTCCGCGCATCGTATTTAGGAATGAGGAACAACAACAATAATATCTTAATCGGGGAACCTGCTTTGCAGATAATATTAATCCAATATTTATCCAAATAATGATCCAAATTTTGATCTAAATATTACTCATAATACTAATCATAAATGCAAATATTGATCCTATTAGTAATCTTAAAATGAATAATATTAGTGACACTATCCTAAGATTATTAATCAGAATCCTCATGGCGGCAACATCGTTGATCAGGGATCCTGCTTCGCAGATACCAATTTCAGTAAAACTAGAAGGTATTATAGATGTTATAATTGTAAAGATTTATATATGTATAGATGTTAACAAAAACTCATTTAAACAATGTCAATCACAAAACGTTAACTGACCCCGATGTGTTGAATGTATTGCTGTTAGTGGTTTCAGATCTAACATCAAAAAATTCCATCCTGATAAACCATGTGATGTATTCACTTATTGTAAACCTAGTAATGATTGTTGCTATTGGTATAATAAATTACATAAAAAATAATTTAAAATCTAAAAACATCGATGAGTTTAAGGATTGTTTTAATCGGTGGTTGAAATCGAAAGCTTAAGCATATGTATAATGAAAAGCATGATAATTAATGCTTGAGCATTTACATGCGGTTGCACAAAATATATGTAAATACATACTGAGCATCTTCATGCCTAAGCAGATATAAAAGCATGATTTTCAGCAGTTTGCTACTTATCGAAATTTCCTCTGAAGAAATAGAAGATGTCGAGAACAACATGCAATATCTGTAATATATCCCTTAACTCATGAAGAAAACTAGCTAGACATGAAATAAGTCTAATTAAAATAATACTAATGACACTAATCCACGAAGCGGTTTCACCAATAAAAATGTTGCGACTGATGATAATGATGCTCATTGAATCTGCGATGAATTTAATGAAGAGTTTAATAATCACAGGGCATTAACTACTCATATGAATATTCTTTATCAAATCACCAATTACTGAGGAGAACTACTGAGGAGAATCTAGTCGTAAAAGTAAACAGTTTTATGTTAAAGATAGCGAGGGAATATTTATCAAAGATATCAATCAAGCTACTGATCAAGCACTCACTCAAGTTTAAGAAAACACATTTACAATAAACTGTGGCAGAAGTTATCAGTATAAGTTTACCTTTGAAGGTAAAAGAAAGAGGTGAGATATCGACTAACAAACTTTAGGAGTGATTCCATGAAGAGTGGTGATGACGATACAGATATTAATCAGTGGCTAGATTTACAAAGGAGCATGTGAAAGTTATGGTTATGATTATGAGTTTCTAAGAGTAGTTAATATACAATTGAGTACAGAACCAATAAAACCATCTATAGGAGTATAAAAAAATTACGACCTGATCTAATAACTAAGACTAAGGCTACATTAAATATTAGGAACTAAAGTGTAATTGTTAAATACTAGCTATAACTGCATCAAAACAATCAGTTAAAGAAAATGCTACTCGCGAAAATAATTATGCTAGATATTTGAAACAGAAATAGGAAACACATGAAAATGGTAAGGACTATATTAGGATACAGAATAAATATAAAATTAATATATGGTGTTACAACCCACGGATGATGGTAAGGTAGAACTATTAAAGAGAGCTATTGATTCTAGAAAAGATAGAAATGATATGGAACACTAGTTTAGGGCAACGATGGGGGAACATTCGAAAGTCATAGTGAAAAAAGCTAAACTGTGCTTTGATAAAGAATCTAGAGGTGTTATTAGAAAGACCTAGTACTACTAATTGCAAGTTATGGTTGTGTTAGATGCACCTATTGGAATAGTTCAGAGTCTAAATACAGGATTGGATTATGTGGTTATATTCTCATTCCTAAGATTATATGTTCTAAAAAGAAAAAGATTACTTTTAGAAATGAACATAAAGCGCAAGATGTAAGGATTGTTCTATAGGGTGATACAGAAAGTTGTATTCCGGATCTGAACACTAGTAAAGAAAATAATAGGATATAAACAACAAAAAGTACTAACAGTTTCATTTCATAACGGCACTGGTTGTGACTTCAATCTAACAATTAATGAGATATTCAAACAGAACAATGACAAGAGGAAAGTATCGACATTATCTAGTGGTAATGGAAAAGCTCAGATGTTTACTGTTGGATGTTCGGATATAGCTAGTTGAGAAAATAATTTCTTGATTATAAGCTTAGAAAATATGGCTAACACAAATATATAAGTATGACATTATATCCATATGAGTAGTTTGGACCAAATGATTACCGCCAAGACTGCTTATGATCTAACAAGAAAAAAATAAAAACCAACACTCTAAAGAAAGTTACTATCACAAGAAGGTGTAGATAAGTTCAATAATGAGAACAGACATAAGACGGGACAAGAGTCAACACTAGAGTGTTTAAAGAATGATGTTGAGCTATTGAGTTTGTTTTATCTTTCTTAGCATCATTGTTCATACCCTGAGAAGTTAAGTAGTCTTATATTACTACCACTACTCGATGAATTTGTTAAAATGGGTATGAAACAATGGACTTAATCCGCTACACTATGTCGGTTAGCCTGGTTGTAGTAGTGATTGTTTGTTAAAGCCAAGTTGCATTGATATATTACCAGATATACAGATGATAAGACCTTAAAAATAGTAAAAGAGGTGGTTTGTGTGGTATTATGGGTGATAGATACCCTAAAAGCGATAGAGATAACAATACCAATAGCAATATTGATAGCAACAACAAGACTGATAGCACTAATGATAACAATACTACTATTGAACATATTCATGATAGGAACTTTTGTAAAGGTCCTAGTGGAACAATATGGTACATAGATACTATTAATCTAAATGGATTAGGAATGATGCAGAAGTTACCTTATAAAGATACAGGCTATGTTTGTGTTAGTCTAAAAGAAATACTGAATACCGATGATAAGTGATTAGGGTTATTTGTGATACTGAAAACTCTGAGATGAAGCTAAAGAGAAAGCAAAAAACTTTCCACTAATGCCATAAACAAGAAATGTTCAAGATCATGAACTAGGGTACATGAAAAGAAAAAAAGGATCTACTAAGATTGAAAAACTAATATTAGATCAAAATGATAAACATTATAGACTGTAAAAGTTCTATGTTCGTATGGGAATAAAAGTTACTAAGATAAATAGAGTTATTAGATGCAAGCAAAACGACTATATATGGAAAGAGTATAGAAAGAGTAATGCTAAGAAAGGAACCGAGGCTATTACTCTTATTTTCAGAAAGACATGAATAATATACTCCTTGGTAGATTCTGTATGAATATAGTGGACTTCTGTGATGCAGAGTTCCTACACGATGATCTAAAGGTTACGAAGAGTGTTAGTAGGCCAACATGTAAGAATGCTTCTAGATATGATGATTATACACTAGTTGAGTTTCTAAAAAGATTCATAGAATATGTCTCGCCTGTATACAATAGTGTTATTATACAAGAAGTAAGAAAACTCTGGATGTATAAGTCATACTATGAAAAAAAATAACCTAATCTCAAGGACCCAGTAAAACATTATATGGATACAGATAGTTTTGCACTAAGTTTAAGACAGGGTAGTGTTGAAAAAGTACATCTTGATCAAGGTAAAATAGATGTGATAGATAATTAAAATAACTGAGTTCATAAAAATAATGTCAAAATCATATAGCATAAAAAGTTGTGTTTAGGCGAAAGATAATAAGAAAGAAAACAGAGGTAATAGACATGATTACAATAATGCAATAATGCATAATTAAGGAAGAGTTATGCATTAAGGAAGATACAGATAGTTTTGCACTAAGTTTAAGCCAGGGTAGTGTGGAAAAAGTACATCTTGATCAAGGTAAAATAGATGTGATAGATAATTAAAATAACTGAGTTCATAGAAATAATGTCAAAATCATATAGCATAAAAAGTTGTGTTTAGGAGAAAGATAATAAGAAAGAAAACAGAGGTAATAGACATGATTACAATAATGCAATAATGCATAATTAAGGAAGAGCTGTAACAGAACATAGAATACAAAGTAGATAACAAGATGGTTACACGACAAAAGAAATTTGAATACATTCGATGATAAAAGATTCCATGTGAATAATATATAGATTGTTTCATATACCGGGCAAATCAAAAGATGATATAAAAAGTTATGTTAGGAATATGATATATCACATTGACGATATGATTAAATTTTATAATGAGTTACGAAATCTTTGGCATAGCTAACATGCAGTTTCTTTTTATTATAAGGGGTAAGAGTAATTGTTTTAGATCTATGATTAGATCTTGTGTTAGATTAAGATCTAGTATTAGTGTTAGATGTAGTGTTAGGTTTAGGTTTACTAATAGATCTAGTAATCTTAGTTGAAGGATTATACTTTGTAACCAACATTTTATTAATTTAAAATGCCGCTTAATAAATCTGTTTCACAACTAGGAATGTTTAAAACTAATTCATATTTTGTTGGTGGTAGACATGACTCTGCCACTAATGATATTCATGGCGCTATAGATAGTAATAAGCTAAAATCTTAAAAAAGGTTACTTGTAGTACATGTAGAAATAAATCAATGATGGTATCTGATAAACTTATTAAAGCAGGATTAAAAATTTTTTGAAAGAAAAGTTGGTAGGCCTGCTGTTAGTTTTCGAAAGAAAGTAGCTTATAATCCAGTACGAGCATTAGAGATAGATAATAATATTGGTACATCAATAGCAACTAAGAATCCAGAGAAAATATTATATCAACTCGTGATTTAATAAAGTGCAACAACAGGAGAGGATATAAGGGTTGTACAAAAGAGTAAATGTTGATATCTAGCTACAAAAAGAAAACACTAGATAAATTAACATTAACGCTAGAAATAACAATAACATTAACATTAATTGTATATTAATATTGACATTAACATTGACTATATAATAAAATAAACAATAACAAACATTAACACTACTATGAGCATTAACTATAATATTAACCGGAGCATTAACATTTAAATTAACAATAACTATATATTAACATTACCTATCTATTCATATTATCAGTAAAGTTATTAATAAATAATAGTAATGTTACTGCTACTACTAAGTAAATTAATATCACTAAACCATGTTATCTTTAATTTAAACAACACTTATCTTATTCTTTTTGTTCTCTTTTTTTTAGTCTTCATAACCTTTCACTAAATCGTTATACTCGTTTTTTATCTATTTTATTATCCTTCATTGTTTTCAAAACAAGTTTATTAAAATTATCACTAAACTCTCTTGGTAGAACATATATCTGTGAATACTTTATTATCTTTTTTCTTATTTTAGTAATAATTGACAGAGAACCACATACTGTTGCTGTTGCAAGTGTCGTTGGTACTGAATAAGGTAATACTGTTCAAGTAAATGCTGCTGTTGTTGTTGTTGTTGCTGCTGTTGCTATAGATAATATGATTTCTGCTATCTCAGCAATTTTAATATAAGATTTATATTTATTTAACTTTCTACTACAATTGTTAGTTTCGGTTTCAGAATAATTTTTAATATCTTTCCGAATACTAATACTGTTATTAAAGTTATTGTTTGATTTAATTTTTACAGTTGGTCATTCTTTGTTTTAGAAAATGGATATTAGAGTGTTTCCTTCGGCGCTGTTGGTGTTGCCTGATTCATTTCCATTATAACCTTCATTATATTTTCTTGATTAAATTGATGGCGCATCTCAAGTCTTGCTTGTTCTTTATTGTCAAGTAACTTGCTTTCTAAAATTATAGCTATCATGCATTGTGGTATTAACTTTCTAATCCGAGAACGGATTTTTTCCGTGGTAGACCTAATGGATTGTCTGATGGATCTATTATCTTCTCTGAGACCGCGAGTAAACATATCATCTGACTGTATGTTAGTAAAGTTTTGATTAAAACCATTATTATCAAAATCTTTCTTGAACTGATTATATTTAGATATAGTATCAGCTATTACCATACAACAATTCTGAGTAAAATTTGCTTACGCTTCTGTAAGTTTGGTAGATAAGGCAGTTAAGTTATTTTTATTTTCAGTTAATTTATTAATTGTATTATCATCAGTGGAAGATGTGGGTAAACAAGTAACACTTGCTGTAACTCATTCACCTTTACGTAACTCATTTGTATTTAAGATATTATCACAATAATCTTTATTAACGACATCCTTATTATTAGCAGCAATAGGTAAGTTATTATGTTTATGTATGCTTAATATTTGCTTAACATTATTTTTTATTATTCATATCAATACTTTCGTTAACTTCTAAAAATAATTGATGTGCTTTACTTGTTGTTATATTGTTCGTTGGTTTTTATATCACTTGTTAACTTTGGTTGAATCTGCTTTTTCTCATTATTATTTATATTAAGAGAAATATTAAGTGATTCTAAAACTTTTTCATTAAATTAAAAATTTAGACTTTAATAACTCTTGTTAAAAATATTTACCAGCCATTATTGCACCATTTATATCTTTTATTTTATAAGTTGGTGGCTGTGTTCTTAAAATCTTATCAATTTTAAATAATTCTATTCCAATTAGATGTAAATTCTTTTGAAAAGAAATTACGTTTATCAGCATTTCTTATATAATGAACAATTTTTAGTTTAGGCGTAGTTTTTCTAGTAGTAACCATATATCTAACTTCTTCAGGATTGTTTGATGCATCAACAGGTGTCATTTTCATGGTACTATGATCATTATTATTGCCATACTTTACAAGAGCATCATAATATGTTTACCCAATTATAAACTTCGCCATTTATAAACACTGGTTTATTAATTCTAAGTAGTAATGATCTATTTAATTTCTTTATAAAAACAGCTTTTAAAGCACTATATATTGAGTATAATACCTTCTGATTTTCTTCAAGAAAACATTTAAATTTTTTATTATGAAACTCGTTACCTCTATCAACCCATAATTCTTCTGTTGTTCAATCTAAGAAGCCACCCTGTGAACTTTCCATTAGATTTGTTTTTAAACCAATTGTTATAGATTTGCCAGATTTATTCATTAAAGGTATAAAACAAGCGTAATTGTTAAATATTCCTATGACCGTTAAAGTAAATTTATTATCATTATGTTTACTCAAAGATGATTTATCAATCAAATGATCTGACCACGTTTCATCTTTGTACAAAGGTATTATTCTTTCTCTTTTTTATTTGTTGACAAAAAATTTCTTTAGCTAATTGTTGTTGCTGTTGTTGTCTCATTTACTATAAAAACAATAATAACAACTATTATATTTAATACAATAAAATTAATTACTTTTATTTTAAACATAATAATATTAACTATTACATCTACCACAATTAACGATAAAAACATCCAATTGTTCTTGAGTGATAAAATTTGTTGATAATAGTTGCTTAGAAATTTTTAATACCTCACCATATAATCCATCATCTCCCGCTTTTGTTTCTAGTATAGATAACTCCAATCTTTCTACTAAATCATTTGGAGTACGACTGACTAGTTCACTAGCTATAATTTCTTCTTCATTACTTCCGTATCCGCGAAGCGGCTCCGCCCTTGGTTCCCCAAGCGGGTTCCCGATACAATATAGGTCCCGACACACTACTACTATAAGGATCAAAGAAGTTGCCACTACGTGGATCTCTTGCTAATGCCCTTCGAATTAAACCTCTAACAACTTTTGCTCTACCAATCATAGTATCTCCTGTTTGTGTGTAATTAGTATTATTTAAATATCTTTTAATTTTTTCTTCTGTTATATCTCGTTGAGTTACATCTTTATTAGTCATAAACATTGTGAAACCATTAGTAAAAGCAGATATGATCTTTTTCTCTTATACCCTAGGGCACTAGAGATATATCTATACGATTCATTTTAAATTTATTTTAAGATGTATGAAAGAGTTTTCATTCTAATGGTTTATTTGTTTGGTTTCCCATTTTTCTAAAATGCCAATCATCTCAGTGCCAACTGTAAATGTTTGGTTATTATAGTCAGTTAGTGTTAAGGGTAATGGGATTTCTAAATTTTCTAATCAACAATCTAGAAAAAGAAAACCGAAGAAATAGAAGAATTATTTGATCCATAAACAAAAACATTACTTTAACAAAATGACAAGCTAGGCAAACAATCAACTTTAATGATGGTATAGCGAATCGAAAACAAACACTAAAAGTGAATTTGCCAATACCTGGAGGAAAGGCAGAGTTCCAGCGTAGGCCATACCGCACTGGCTCAAAACAGCTTTGCTCAGCGCTGAAATGCATATCTATTAAAACCTTTAAAATATATCAAAATCGGTCTGTGGTTTTCACAATGTAGACACTGTTTATGCTATTCGGCGTAAGTCTTGCGTACCAAGACAAGTTTAATCAACGTTTTATTTTTTGAAGTTCCCGAATTAGAGTATCAATCGTATCGATATTTATATTGTGATGTTCGCACCATATTAGAGAAATGATTGACTTTCATGCAAAGAAATGATTTTAAAAAATGGTAGTGGGGAGCAAAAGTATAACCGAACTGGGTTATTTGGATCTATTCTGTCCCTCCAAGCTTAATGAGAAAACCACTTTTACTCCCCCCCCCCCCCCCCCCCCCGAGCACGTGCTACATTTCTACATAGTAACGCGCCATTCACATAATTTCTAAGTGGGAGCATGAAATCACTGCGGGCGGGAGCAGAATAGATCCGTTTCCTTTACAGACACTAACGGAGTTTGGAGTTCGCTAAAAGCAGAAAAAGTGACTGTTTCAAACTGTCGATTCCATCTTTTGACAAATTTTCTGCACAACTTTGATGAGCCTTTCGCAATACTGTCGCAACTGCTTTGATAACTTGCTCCAACGCTTCATTCGTTACTTCTACTTCACTAGGCGCACAAGATCTGAAACAATTCATTAAGTGTGAGAAAATAAAGCATACAATTTTAATTTTATTTCTGGCTGCCTCAAAACGATAACGAAGACATAATTAATTAAGGAACGGATCCTTCGATTGCTAATTTATTATCTGTCGCTGATCTATCCAGTCGCTAATCTGTCGCTGATCTATCCAGTGAGTAACCGAAAACTGCTTTTCTCCTTTGACTGATCAGCCTGTCATTTGCCTAAAAATTTCATAGAAACCAAGGGTTTGGACGGTTTTTGTTAGGAATATAAATTAACTTTTTGTTGGAAACATATACTAAGTAAGAATCAGGTTAATTTACCCTGAATCAGTTACGATAAACTCAAATTAAGGTTAAGATAAGTCAAGTTTTCCTATTTCTACATTAGCTCAGTTAATGTCTCTGTGAAGGTTTATTTACTTAATTTTTTTTGCAGCATTTTACTGTACCAAAATATGAAAACATCCTTTATTTTCCTCAAAACTCTGAGACGTCTCCCCAATTCAATACCATAGCCGACAGATTGCTAGAAAACAGCTGCAATATCTTCGTAGACCTGCAGTCTCAAAATGATAATGAAGAAAAAGATGAAGAGAAATTACATTTAAATAATAGCCGAGATGCCATATTTTCAATTAGAAGAAATAGTATAACTGTATAATTTGCTCACATGTGTTATTTCCATTAGCTGCCTCAAATAATATTCAACTACAGTATCCTCAGCTGACCTTATCTCCTTCAGCAAAGGTACGTCAAAATCAATCTACGAGAGGACAAGTTATTTTTGAGAGTGAGGTGAGTCACGTGTGACAAAAAAATAATCACTCGAGTGATCAAAACAAATTTGCTACAAAATCAGTGAGGAATGACGTTACGAATGCAATTCAGTAGAAATTACATGAAGGAATGAACAAAAAGCAGATGGAATTGAGCGTGCCGTCATATGCTCTTAAGAAAATTTTGACTAATAAAAAAACATAGCAGGACAAGTCGCATATAATTAACTTGGCCAGCAGACCTGTTGAAAATTGATACATAACGAATCAAACAGACAAAAAAGCACAATTTTTTACACTAACTGAATTTAAATTCAGCTGAAGGAGGAAGCTGACAGGGTGAAACTATGAAAGATTAAGAACCGGCCTTCACACCCTGAAATTGTCCCTCAAAACAATTTTGGTGAATCACATACTTAGATACTAGTAAGTCGTAAGGCATTAAGAGAGCTGCTCAGCCATTGAATGCCGTCCAGGCCCCAAATGTTTATCCGTTTTTGAGGAGAAATTCAAATGGTTCAGACGAAAAGTCGGTCAAGCAGAAAATCGCATAAAAAGACCACAGGACTAATGCAATTACTACAAACCTCGTTTGAGAGCAATTTAAAAAACTGAAATTAAAAATTACTGAAGAATCCCAGCATATCTTTGTTTTTCATATTTTCGAAGCCAACATTGGAACAATAAAAACTCCAAAACAAAACACAAACCGCCAGCTCACACAGAGTTTAATTGAACACTTGAACTCAAATAAGAAAAAAATAACAAAAAGATTCAAAACTTGAAAAATCCTTGTTAATTTGTCTCATTTCTTTCAATACTCAATTCTACAAAATCAATTTTTTCTTGCCCAAATCAAAAAACAACTAACGACTAAAATTGTTTTAAAGGTTGGAAAAATTACCTAAAATTACTAGAAGGTTGCTAAAATTCTCGAATCCAATGTCCTAAAATATAAGCATTAACACACCCCACCCAAAAATGACAAATTACCAAAAACAACAATTTCAAAGGTCACAAGTTTTGTGTTTATTTTAGAATTATTGAGAAACAAATACCACAAAACAGGCAAAAAATTCAAGCCTGCTAACAAAAGACCTTGGCAAGACTTTGATAGCTAAGACTAGCGTCAATTTAGGATCCATTTAACAAAAATTAAACGAAATGCCCACTAAATTAAAAATTAAACCTGATGCCTACTAGGCTTTACCTGTTTCCCCGTTTGAAAGCTGAAACTCAAGAAAAATGTATGGTCAAAAAACATAGCAGGGTAAGTCCTAGATTAAAATTCAAACCTTTGCAGAAACTACCCATCAACAATTATATAGAAAAAAACTAATAAAAATTAAGCATAGGATCCTAGATTAATGAAAGTAAACAAAGGGAATTAGAATATCTTTTAAAAATGAAATCTTTTTCGGAAAACTAGTGGTGTCAAAATTAGTTAAGGGTGCCAAACCAGGGTTCATAAGAAGTTTCTTGGTTTCAAATCATAAAGCAAAAAAAAACACAAGCGGAAAACGGTTGGTTTTAAACGACAACGGAAAACGGCTGTTTTAAAATAGATATAAGTACAATAATACGAAACCTGACGAAAAGTAGAATTTTTCAAAATGGTAACATCAAAATGATTAAAAACAGATATTTATCAATCGAAATGCGTGGTGACATCAAAAAATTAAACGTTGAGAAAGCACTTAACATCTGTAATCATCTCCACCGAGAGACAAGGGGACTTAAGTCATATTCACTGCAGGCGAGACTTAAAAAGCTCTAAATTTTCTCTAAGAAGTAATCCAATTCAATAAGACCATTAGTTACAACTAAACCAAATAAAAGAAAAATATTTTGTAGCATAAAAGAGCCTATGAGACCGTTATCAAACAGTCTAGGTGACAGAAGAACGAATACCGGCAAAACTAAAAAGATATGAAAACAAGTAGAGTCAAATCATAAAACCGAAGAACATCGACTGTCTGCAGCTAAAAATGTTCATTTAATCACCATTAAAAAACCAATTCGACCTGTCATTATTGAGAGAAAAAGTCAAGACAACAACAAACAACAAAAAGATCATGAAATTCGCTAATATTTTCTGAAAGCAGCGTGCAAGCAGAAAGGAAATTGAATTACGTCTCAATTAGGAAAACAATGTGACCTGTCTTCAATGGAGCTATGTAAAATGATAACAAAAATTTAACAAAAATTCACTAATACTATATGGAAAACAAGTAATGTTTGAGTCACAAATAACAACAGCTTAAACAGAAACGACAAATTGAATTCATTAAGTCTTATTTATAAAGTCAGTAGGGGGGTGTCATTAGCAACAACGAGTGACCAGATATCAAAAAAGACAAACCAATTAGGGTGAAACTCAGAAATTCCCAATTAATTTTCGGGAACACGTAGCTTAAAAAAATCCATTACTAAAGGAACGAAGCTTTAAAAACTTTCATTTATGTGTCATTAGAAGGCCGGAAAAAATGTGTCAGGCAAGATACTGAAAGACAAGAAAACGGACAAAAATCATTATAAACAAATCATACTGCAACACAATAAAAAACTAACGTCATTTTCTCGCCCGTTAAAACAATGACACCGTTAAAACACTCGTTTTACCGTTCCTTCATTGCTTAAGCGTGATCAAAATCAGTATTCTAAATATTAATTCTCAGTGACATCAAAAAGTCAAAAGAATGTGTGATCACAATTCAAAAACATAGGTGAACAAGCCCTGGAACACATTCCAACAAATTGAATGGAAAACGAGAAAATCCCTGGCTTCAGCTGCAAATTGAACTTCACGAGTCAAAAAGATTAACACAAAAATTTGCTAAAAAACGAAAAATACATTTTGTGAAAAAAAATTTGTACAACAAAAACAAAAAACTAAATTTCATTTTAAATTTTTTTTTCAAACAAAAACAAAATGTTTTGTTGAAAAACAAGAAAAACATTTTGTAAAAAAGATGTAGATAATTTTGATAGACCAAAAAGGAATTGATAGCCAAAACTTCCCATCAAAAACGCAAAAAAGCCAAAACAAGAATTTTAATATCGACCAATCGACAAAAAGTCTAGCTTGACACAAACAAGATACAGGCAAAAAACAACAACAGGCGCAAGAGGACAAAAAACGCAATAATACAAATTCTATTGGTGTTAAGTACTCAGCTATAATACAAAATTTGTTGGTGTTATTGACATCCAAAGCTATTTTGTATTATGAAAATCCACGCAATAACCCAGCTGCAAGTTTAGAAAAAGAATTCGGGGCACGTTTTGGGCAAATTAGGAAACAAGGGAATGAAAACTTGAAATACGCATAAACTACTCAAATTTGCTACATTAATTAGGCTCAAGGCACTAGATCAACAAAAAACAACCCACAGAAAGAACCCAACTTACAAAATACACGACGCGTAGACAAAAATGCTTCATTTCAGGTTAAGATGTCAAAAAATGAACTTTTCAAACTGAATCTAGGTCTTCCTAACAACTTTAGAACATAAGGCACTTGAGGGACGTTTAAACTATCACAGGGCCTCATATGAAAATTAATGCCCTCTGAGCGTTACCTGTTTATCTCATTTAGAAAAAGTCATCGAAAAAATGATCGCATTTTACAAAAAAACAACAGGACAAGTCCTGAAGTACAACCCAAATAAATGAATCACTAAATGGACACTACGACCCAAAAAGATGGAAAAAAAGTTTCAAAATGAGATGAAAAGAAAAACTATTGACATTTAAATTGTATTTTTGTGGTATCAAAGTTTTGAATACTAAGGCTTATAAACGAAAGAGTGAAAGCGAGAACATAAAAAACAAAAACTATCAGACGTCTTGTGGTTAATATAGAGACGAGCAAAAGCAAGAAATCAAACAAGGTCAAAAATAAAACAGCAAAAACACTTAAGATTAGCTTAAGGTTCTTGCTAATGATATCTTCGAGACCAAAAATGAATGCTGAAAATGATACATGATCCCATCTTTAAGCTCAAAAACTAACGTTTTGAACTTGAAAGTATATTTCATTAATTTTAAAAACCACAAAAAGCTAACTAGCTTGGAAGCAAGCTGGTTGGACATGTAATAAACAAACAGAGCCAAAAACAACCAAAAAGAAAACTTTGTTTAAATTAACATACCTCCTCAAAAACCATTTTTGTACTACTTAAAATTACCCAATTCACCAAACGCAAGTCTTAAAAAGTTTCATTGGCCCCTAATAAGTCGAAAAACTCGAAACAACGAAAAACAAAAACTTAAAAAAAAGTTTAAGTATTTTTTTGCGCTCGAGTGAAAATTACCAATAAATATACCTTTAGAAACAGAAATGAAAACATTCTACCTCGCACGAGACTTCAAAGAACTGCATAAAGTCAAGTGCAGACCCATTAAACAAAAACGCAAAAAACTGCGAAAAAAAAAGAAAAATGGCATAATTTCGGTCTTCAAAACTTCAAAGTTACCTTTTTGGCTTGAACTTAGGCCTTCCAAGCAACTTTAGGACACTGAGCACTTAGAAAACTATTAAATCCAACGTAGCGACTCCAATGAAACTTAACGCCCACTTGGGTTTAGTTGCCTAATCCTTTAAACATCAAATTCTTACAAAGAAAAATCATTTTAAAACCATTCAACTAGCTGGATTCATTTCGGCCGCCATTTTTGTATAATTAAAAGCCATTAAAATGGAGAAATGATATATTCTCAACTTACCTTTATATCAACAAAAAGCGTTCAATCTTGGCAGAGTTTACTTCTGTTCAATGACAGAAAACTCGAAACCAGAGACAAAAACCTAGCAGGACTAGTTCTCTCAGACAATCCAAAAATTGAATAGAAATTTGAAAATACCTTAACGGTAAAGAAGCGCAATTAAACTTTAGGTACCAAAAAGACCACAAAAGGCTCAACAATTCAGAAAAACATCATTTAAAATGTAGATACTTTTAGTGTCAGCTATGAGATATCAGTGTTTCCTATTGTAACGCAAGAGAACAAGAGCGGAAAATTTGGCTTATTGGGCTAATCTGGATTGGCATAGAAGCGACAAGTGGAGGGAGGCAAAGCAGCAAAAACTGCCAAAAAAAATTGAACGTAGCGAAAAAACTAAAAGATTGCAAATTATTCGTGGTGTAAATGTCTTCAAAACTAAAATGGTGAAACTGTAAGCTAGCTGAAAGCTCATGAATTGGCATTGCTAACACATACACCAAAAAACGATGATACAAAAAATTATTGCTCGCACAAGTAAATTGAAGCCAAAGTAAATTGAAGATCCATTGCACTTAAAATGAAAAACTTCTCTTTTAATCAAGATAAATCTATCGAAAAAAGATGCAAGCAAAAAAATGGCTTTGCTTGAGGCATAGCAAAACAATTACTAGAAATCTTGGTCAGCGGCAGATTCATTCGCTGAAGGAAAAAACAAACACTTATAAAACTTACATTAAGCCTAACTCATATATTGGGCAAATTTGACTTTAAACACGAAAAAACTGACAAGTTAAAACTAGCTGCACCCAAATTCTTCTCAGTCGGTGCTAAGCTTCTCGCACTCTGAGCTTGAGCTTCAATAATTGCAATACGCTTCCACTGGTTTATATCTTGTTTTGAATTGACCATACTGATTTTCCAGTTCCGACAACCAAGCGAAGATCTGTTAACAAACTATTGAAGTTTAAGAGCTTAAGAATAATTTACAAAACGCCAAAAATAGCGATATATAGGCAAAAATATTTGAATGAAAGTCTAAAAACTTTACCTCTAAACTCTCTTAAATTGTCAAAAAGATCTACAGCTTCTTAAAAAATTCACTTATTAAAACTAATTCAACTGACAACTGATAAGGAGACCCTTAGTAAGATCATCGCATGTACATTCATTTAAAAATGTTTAGGTCAAAATCTCAAAAAACTAATTCGAAAAACTAAGTACAAGCAAAAATGGGCCGAATGAGGAAAACACACAAAAAAAGTCTGACGCTGACTATATGAACTAGGCTGTCTAATCACTCATTAAACGTCAAAACTGCAAATCAACTCTGCGCATGAGAAAAAAATTCTTTTGTTCACCGCGGGGTTTTTAATTTCTGTCTGAACAAAATACACATGAACAAACACACTTCCTGTTTTGACAGCAGAATTCAAAACATTGTTTTGAGTCGTAAATCCGCAAGATTACAAAATAACTAAGCTCAGCTTAAGATTGGTCCCTATAAGAAACTGCTCACTTCTGAGCTAAAACTGAGGGGGGCTAGAAACGTATAACTATTTTCTGACGGGTTATCGACAGCCTGAAACAAAAATCGTGCTCGCGAATAACAGTGAACTCCAAGTTTTGTTCGCAAAGCAAAATCAAACAGACTGGTATAGAACAGGAACCGACCTTCCGTTTCATTTTAAAAACAAACATTATATACGAAGTTTAAGAGCTCTTAACAAAGATTTTCCGATAAGATTGTGAGCAACCCACCTACAGAAATATTCACAAAGTCGGGAAATTTCCACACATGGCTCCACTGAGTCTTGGCCTCGATTTAGATTGAAAAAAAGAACGGAAAAGAAAAGAAAGCGAAAAGTTTTAGTTGGATTCACTAACAAAGAAATATTTTCTAAATTGAGGACCAATAAGCTTAGAACTGATACCGCTTCAGCTTGTCAATTTTGATTTTGGCTTCAACTTTGTTGCAACTGATTGTTGAAGTCAATGGTACAATGAACCTACATTCCAGCTAGTAAGATAAATTTAAAGTCAAACTTGCGGTGCTGGTTGTGATCACATCCGTAAACAATTTGCTCCCAAAAACTAAGTAATGGGATTCATTCAGGCAAGGACAAACAAGATGTCTTTCTTGAATTCATGAACTCAAACTGCTAAATTCATTTAGTGATTTGGATAACTAAACCAGGGGATGTAATCAAAATAGCCGTAAACACTCAGTCGATGCTAAACGTCTCGCACTCTGAGCTTATGCTTCAATATTTGCAATACGTCTCGTCTCCACTGGTTTAAATCTCTAATATGGGGTCAAAATCTTAACTCACCTCCCCATGGTGTTCATTCGCATTTCCATTACAGTACACAAGTTCTTTCCAAAAGACACAAAAGCACGGAAAAACAAAAGTGTAATACATTATGCCATGAAAAAAAACATATTTGACTATATTTGACCAAAAAATTGAAGCCAAAATACACAAGAGACATCAAGCGCACCACTTCAGCGGTAGAAGTCAATGAAACCATTGCTAACTTCCCGCTTTTGGCTAAACCAACAAGCAGTTGAACAAAAATTTCACAGAAGATAAATTTAAAAACGTACCAATGCGATCAATAACAGCCTCTGTTGTAGAACACAGAACTCAACGAGAACCAAAACAAGAACCAAAACTTTTAATTTTATCGTGATTTTATTAAGCTAAGGTATAGAAGAACACTTTAAAACCTGCTCGATTACCCACTGCATTTGAGTTTACATTTGCAATTTGTGCAAGACTAAAAAATTGAACTTATTATAAGATGCTTCACTTTGACAGAAATTACAAAACTAAAAAACAATTTAGCATTGCTTCATTCAGCTACCTTTTTATTGAGTGAACTCGCACCTGTGACAAACGTCAAAGAGCAGTTCCTATACACACATATTTTTGCAACCTCTTTGCTTACCCAATAAGAGAGGAGAGCTCTTTCAATGAAGACGACAGAAAACTCAGACCTAAACAAATTCCGTTAAACACCAACATCATTTTCGTTAAACATCAACAACAAATTTCAATATTCTGGCAACAGGATCACTGACCTGTATATAATTGGGCTATAATATCCTCATCGCCAGCTGATACTTCCAAAAGCCAGATAAAAGCAATTGACAGAATCTTTACTTCCTGAATTGAAAATTTGTTTTCACCGTCAGCAGAAACATAACGTGAGGTCACAGCTGTCCATATTTCGAAGCATTTCGTCACGCTCACAATTCCCGTCTTCACAAAACTGAAAAAAATTGTATTATCTTCTCAATTAAGAACGATTGCAGACACTCATAGTTCAAAATCAGCTTCCCCATGATGGCACAATAACATTTGTTCCATAATTTCAAAGGAGTCTAAAGAATCACTGATATGTAAACGAAGTATATATGCCACATGTCCCGTTTAATTTTCTATTCAATTTATTATTAAGCTTAGCTCGAACTACGAAATAAGCTACAATTATCGCCTCTATCGATTGAATTTCTCAATTTCTAATTGAGGGCAACTATAAATTGACACTAGCCAATTTCAGGTTCTTGCTTAGTCAATTTTGGCAGATCAGCCCTTCATAGAGAATATTTCACAGTTATAGGATGAAATAAAAACATAACCGACTAACGTCGGGCGAATTGCTCTCAAACGAACGGCGAGCAGTTGGCTTCGTCAGCAGCTAGCCACTGTTTAGTGACCTCTGGGCGCTACCTCTATCCCGTTTCTGAAGACGAAAGTCAAATGGGTCAGACGAAAAATCGGCCCAGCGAAAAATTGCATTGAAGACAAACAGGATTAATATATTTGCTACAAATAGCTTTTGAGAGCAATTAACAATGCTTTCATAAGAAGTGCCTGTTATGTCATTCATGATAAAAAACAATTCTTCTATAACTCATTGTTAATGAGGATCAGAGATGATGACATTACGCCACATATCAGCACCTGAAGTACGGCATCAACGAAGGGAGAGAGAGAGTGAGAGAGAGAAAGAGAGAGATAAAACGTGAACGAGAAAGAGAAGGAAAAGTTTCACATGAAGAGAAACCTGAAATAGTTTTACAGGCTCAAAGATCCATACACTTGGAACATAAAAATTTTCCAAAAATTTGAAAATTTTAAATTTTATCCAAAAATTACTAAAACTTGAATAAAAAAATGTTTATCACCATCCCATTAACTCTAGAAACTACGCAGCAGCTTATTATCAAGCCTTCGAGGAGGTCCCAGAGTAGTATATAGAGGGACCGAGCTGCCCGGGGGGTGACGACCCACATGTATTAAGATTGGTTATAACAATTGTAACTTATTTAGGTCATCTTTGAATTAGTGAGACAATGTATAAAGATAGGTAATAGATTTTACATGTATTAACATTAGAGTTATTGGAACAACGTATAAAGATAGGTTATAGATTTTACATGTATTAAGATTTGATTTTTGACAGTAATGTATAAAGATAGGTAATAGATTTTACATGTATTAACATTAGAGTTAAGAGAACAACCTATAAAGATATGTAATAGATTTTACATGTATTAAGATTGGATTTTTGACAATAATGTATAGAGATAGGTAATCGATTTTACATGTATCAGGATTGATTACATATTACCAATTTGCTAATGAATCATCGATACTTGTAATATTGACATTTGTTATCTAACTGTAGGCGAACATAAATAGAGATTATTTCTAACTACATCATTGCGTTGAGTACATTATCTGATTGATATTCTACATTGTTATATTGTACCAATGAACGAAGATAGCTAATAGGTTACAAGTACCTGGAGTAGTACTTGGCACACGTATTGTGACTGATAAAGACAGTGAGTCTTCTAGTCGCTGATTAGTCATCGAATCTTGTAATAACATGTTAAGATTTTCAACTGTGGTTACTATTGTGTATCACATCTGGTTATGGTGGGATAATAAAACGCTATAAAAACGCCCTAATTATAGATATTATTAGACATTAAAAATTTTGCTTTAACTAGTTCAAGACCTTCAATTTCTAAAAAAATCCTCGTACTTACAATTAAAGACGTCAATATAAATTTGGTGTCACTAGCAGCACATGAAAAGAGGAAAATATCATATCGATAGGATGATTCCTTTTGCTAACAGAAAATCAAATTAGGCAATCTGAACTCTGGGGCAACGAGAAGCAAAATGAATCAGAGCAGACTTCTAAAGGTTCGGTAAGATCATAGTTTATAATTGATTTCCTTAAAAGGAACTTTCGTGCATCTAGCCAGAAAATAATGCTAAAAAGGAAACGGGAAAGATGGTTGTCCAATCAGATTGCTAGAGCAAAATGTTAAGAATTCCGAGAACGTTCCAGGTTACGGTTACTGTTTATCAGCGGGAAAGTGTTGAATAACAAAGAAGCTTATTCATTATCTAGGGTTTTCACTGAACTCTACCAAGAAATTGAGGAATCTGCTTAGAAAGAACTATGCTAGCTCAACTCCGAAAAGAAGACTAAAATCATGCTGAAAATCTGCTGTCATTTCTATCTATTAGTTTCAACGAAAACAACGACTGGGAACTAATTATACAATACACTTACTAGGTTGACAAATTAATATCACAATCTTATCAAGTGTTCAAAAGAGATCAATTTAGATAGATTAAAAGTTCTGGAAGCAAATAGATTGTCAGTTTAGATCAGTAAAGGTTTTGTGTGAATTCCATCTCTATCCACAATTCGTTTCGGGTAGAAATATGAAAGTCCCCTTTTAGTCTGTTCATAGGTTAGAATTTGGTGATTCATAGTTTTGAACCCTCTGTAAGTTGAGGATACATTTATTGCATCATCCAGGACTCTTCTGTACTTCTGTAACGGTCCATTACTGTTTTCTTCCAGAACATTCTTGTTGAGTCCTTTGCTGCTGAACTTAGTTTTGTTCGTTAATGAATTATAACAGCAATATGTCTTGCTACATAAACATAGCATTTCGGTACACCGAAACTCCTCCTTGAATAAACCAGGTTCACGCTTGTCATGCTTCACATGTTTATCGCAACAAGTTCTTGGAAAAAAATTGCACGTACTGTCAGCGCGAAAAGTTTCTGTACAGTCATCTCTTCTTATCTCGTTCCAAATGCTTCTCATTTCGGGTCGAATGCAGTCATATAGATTTTCATGAGCCAGCGCCAGATACAAGGAATCGGTGTCCATTTCAAGCTCTTCAAATTTCTGAACATCACAGAACTTGTCAAAAAAGTTATAGTAAAGCTCCAACATTCTCAATTTTGCGTACTGCAAGATAAAGAATCCAACAATTATTGGTTCACGATGTTCAACAGTGCTTTTCACAAGCTCAACCTCATATATACCTCTCCCGACATTGTTCAATCTCCTGAAAAGACGGTTATTGATAGCTTTAAGAGTATTTTCATCGCTGAGATAAAGAGTTTGCGTATGTCGGCTTCGATCCATGATCTGATAACCATAAGAGCTATTTCCAAGTAATTTCATAGTTTCAGCAACAACGCTAGAGTCCGGATTTTCATCACCTTCTCGCCTTGCATCAACAACAGATTGAACGAAACCGTTGAAACATTTTTGCGGGGCATACTCAACGAATCTGTGGATTTTGGTACAGCGTAGACCCAGCTTCAAATAAAACTTTAATAATGATGTCATGACTATTCCATTGTTTAATTTGTAACTCGAAATCAACATTCGTTGAGGTTTTAACAACAACGCGTTTTTTTCAGCATATTCCAGCATGAAATTACCTATATTCTCTCTTCCATCACAGTTTTTGAAAATTGGAGGAAAGTTTGCAAATCGTTCACAAAGCTCCTCAGGAACTTCTAAATCGCATTGTACATATCCGAATAATTTATCTTCATGTATCCGCGTCAACAGTGTCTCTTTGCTCAAAGGTAACTTGCAGGGAAAATTTTTTCGAACATGATCTTTCAAATTAGAGCTCTTCTGAACCTGATCCCACCATTCACATTCTCTCATCTCAACAATTTTATATCCTTTCTTTTCCAGATGAAGTCTTCGTAAGATATCAGACTCACGCTTCCGGATACCATTTTCAAATTCGTCTTTATCAAGAATTGGTTGAGTTTTTCTACAGGGACAGAAGTGGTAGTAGCATCCGAGAGCTTCAAAAATTGTTTGACAATGACCACAAAAGCCATCCACACTAAAGGAATCAATTTTTTTCTGTTTTCCAGTTGTATAGATACTTTCAATAGTACATTCGGGTCTGTTTGCTTGATAGAAAGACATTACCATGTTCTCAAACTTCCTGATTTTGTTTTGACGAGCTTTGAACTTTTGAAGATCGCTATCAAACTCCCATCTAGTGTAGAGTCCAGTTGGCATCGCTTGACACATGGAGAAAGGATATAATTGGCTAGCATCTATTCCAACTATTGTTTTACAGACATTGTTTGACCTCCGGATGAATGTTTCGTCTACAACAGCTTTCCTCGTAAACACTATTGATGGACCACCAGTCATTTCACTTCGTATTTTCTCATGCAAGTCCTTGTCAGCTTCGATGAAAGGGTAAAATTTTCTATCCATCGATTTATGAAGACAGATATTTGCTAAATTGGGTAGCGTGCAACCAAGCTTTAACATGTCAACTTTCTGACCATGATAAAACTCCATCATTTTCACCATTGCCTTCAACGTTGGTACAACATCTTTGTTATTATACCAACGAAGGAAATCTCGAAAAGTTTTCATTTTCTCCATCTTCCACAACTCTTCTAGGAGAGCATAGTTTTCTATTCCAGTTCTAGGCTTTTCTTTCAGTCCCATTTCCCGGAGAACTACCGACTCCTCTTTTCCAGATTGAATCAATTTTTCGAACTGAGTGAAATCTTTTTCCAGTGGATTCAAGTTTTTCAGTTTGCTGAAGAAGGAATCGTAAGGTGGAAGATGGCTGCAGTCAAGTTTCGATGGCGAATCAAACCATTCATATGGGAAATATCCTTTTGTCTCTTCGGATTGATATGCTTTCAGAAAGGAGTCCAGAGTTGTTGCTCCACCGAGAAAATTTACAATATCCAGAAATTGAATATCCCCAAATTTGAAGGAGATGAACTGATTTGTCTTCTTGATTACCGTAGGTGTAATAGCTTTGACCTTAAGGAGATGAGGAATGAGATAGCTTTTGATCAAATTCAGATCATACTTTCCACTGTTGAATCCAAAAACTGGTAGAGTGTCAACATAATTATTGAAATGACACTGGAGATCAAGGAGCTGCTTTTGTTGGTATCGTAAAAAATTTTTAGAAGCATTACTATCTTCTGCTTTGATACTATTTTCCAACTGACTTTCGGAATAAATCTCCAGTCTAGAGGAAATATCTTTCAACCTGGTTTCGATCTCAGCTTCCACCTCCAAGAACTTGGGTCTCAAGTCCGCTTTGTTTTTTGCTGATAAGGTTTCAAGTTGCGCTACAAACGATATGATGAGACGATTGGGATCCTTTTCGCATAAGAAAATTGGTTCTTTCAATAGATTTGAAGAAAATGATACCGATACAGGTACATGAGGACCAATCCACGATGTTGTAGCTGTGTTACTGATATCCACTGAATGAACAAATATTGCTTCGAAGTCGAAGACGGCTAAATTATTGAAGAGGATATAATCTTTTGGATACGCGATTGAGAAGTTGTCAAGCTTCTCAAATAGTGTTTCCCGCAAAGAATAAACACCTCGCGGATAGACATTTTTCACTCGTTCTTTACAAGTTTTCAAGTGACGGTTGAAATGACCTGAATGGTTGAAAAAGACATCACAGCTGGGAAAACGAAACTTCTTGAAGAATTTGTTGATATCATTAACATAACATATATGGTTGTTGTATCGAAGCAGTTTAATGTTTTCGTCATATCGTTCAACGCTGCGTCGAACAAGTTCACCAATAATTTCACCGTCTTCAATGTCAAAATCATAGATGAAAATGTTTTGTTTGATTAGTTCTTCAATTATTGGAATTTGATCAAAGAAAACACCTGTGAAACTTTCAGGGTCGCAACCACTTGCAGTAACAAAACTGTGAAAAATTTTAGTTGCATTTGGTTCAACATCTACTGATCCAAATAAATGAATAGCAATTGCACGGAATAAACACAAATTATCGTTATATGGTTCATTGTGTCCATTTGAAACGAGACAATTTACTACAGGATTCCTTAACAATGGCTCCGAAAGAGGAGAATCAGTACAACCCATAGGTATATTCGTAAGAAGCGCTACAAAAACAGTAACATTTGTAATTACTGTGAATCGCCATTTTGAGTTTTGACGTTCTTTTGTACAGGTTTCAATCAAGTCAAGTTTCTCAATTTCGTTCTGCAGGTTCAATAAATCGTTTTTATTGCCTAGCAGAAAAGCTCGATCCAGGAGTAAGTTATTTTCATGCGGATAATAATATCGATATTGGTTTGTCTCTACATTTTGCAAAATAAACCCCAATGCGAGGTTAACTTTTGCTGCACATTTCAGGTTTGCAAAAACTTGATCGAGTTTTTCATTGATCTTTTTGGTGTCCAAATTCGATAAACTGAAGTTGAAAACTTCCTGTCTGCCATGCTCAGAATGCATATCGTCAAGTAAATGCTGACAAACTGCTAGTTCTTCTTTCAATGACTCGCTATCGTTATCAAATTTCTCCATAATCTCACGAACACGGATTGTGCTTGAGGACCCAATTTTTGTGCTAGCTTGATGTAATTTTCTGCGATGAAGTTGAAGTGAGTAGGAACTTGGGAACTGTTTCTGACAGACAACACACTTGTTCAGTGTATTACGAACTTTTGCTCCGTGAGCCTTCGCAATATGGTATGACAATTCTGCAGAATTTTTTGTAGCAAAATTACAATTCCTTTTCTTACAGTAAAGCGTGCCCATCATACATGTCTTCCGGTGGCGAGCAATATTGTATTTTGCAAAAGATTTTCCACATTTTTCACAGTTAACGGGTAGGTTTTGATCTTTTGCAGGCATTTCGTTATAACTGGGTAAGTTAACTATGGAATGAGCAAAGAGATTTTTTATTTTTGTAAGAAATTGTCAACTGAGCTGTAAAATATGAATAAACAAATGTCTCTCAAGTTCTGCAGAAATTCAAGATGTATTCATGACTACATGCGAACAATGAAGTTGAAATTTCTTTAATACTAAAAATAGATTTTATTTCGAGTCGTCAACCAATCACAGCAAAGTTTGCAAAACTTCGGGAAATTGCGACAGCCATTATTCGTGTACACAACTTTGACAACCCTGATTTGTTTACTTAATGTCTAGACAGAATTTGTTCACAAGCAATGAAAACAACCAAAGCTTACCCCAGTTTTAAGATCGTAGAACTTCGAGAAAATGAGACAGCTTTGATTTGTTTGCGGAGCTTCGGAAAAACCAGACAGCCTTGATTTGTTTACTTAATGTCTAGACAGAATTTGTTTACAAGCAATTAAAATAACGAAAAATTTAATGAATTTTCATCTTAGAACGACCTTGAAAATTTGTTTACATAGTGTTCTCAACTAAAACCCACTAATTCATAGAGGTAAATCATCATTTGTTCACTCAGTTTACTCTCTTACTATGGTTGAAGCTATGTACGAAAACAGTCCCAAATACTTCAAAAAGTTTCAAAAACGATTCAAATACACTATTTGCGACACAGAACCAAAACTACAAGATTCTGGAATAGAAAATTATGCGTACGGTTATCATTCATCTTCGACCGTTATTGATGGTTGTTCCTTTGGTTCCAGCCATTGGCATCTTATTTTTGAGGATACAAGTTTAGAAGATAAAAATGTTTTTTCTCCGTATGCTTCTGTGCCGATACCTTGTCTCGTGACCTGTTTCAAATTTCTTATTTTGCCTACTGAGAAAAACTTTGTTACTCGTGGTGCTATTGTTTCTCGCTTACATGTCGCTGTGGAGTATTTATCAAAGTTTAATCATGTTTCAACCAACAAAACTAAAAAACAACTTCCTTTGCCCAATCCTGTGAAAAACTCTCAACCATTACTACAACTTCTAACAAACATGCTTCTACTATCCCCGATGTAACTATAAAACGATTTTGTCAACTAATGCATGGTGAACATTCATCTTCTCTCCATCAGATTATGGATATTCTTTTGAGTGGACAAGGGAGTTTTGTACGTGAGACTTCAGACTAATTAATGAACTTCCAGTTCTGTAAAAATTCTAGTGTCTAAACTTAAGCTGTCATAGAAAAATTTACTTCAATTTTACTTCATATGTTTTACAAATGCTAGCAATTGCAATTCATTTACATCTGGTACAAAAGGAAATTTACTGCTATAGAAATAGTGCGCAATATAGATGCAAAATAAACCACACAGTTGTGAGTCTGCTGATTGCAGGGGGGATTGAATATCTCTTCTGTGCTCCATAACATCCATCATCATATGCAAATCAGTACATTGCTGTAAACTAAAATATCTTTGTAGGCAGTCAGAGGTAGTGCTAACGGATCTGCAAAGTATAGTACGGGGTATGCGTAGCGTTTGGCAAGCATCACCCAATGCGTTCCAAAAGAATCAGCTCGTGATGCGTTTACAATTATAAAACTGTTAACAGGTAAATTTAATGGGTAATTGTCAGCGACATAAACACCTCGAAATTTGTATTTGAGATGCTTGCACTTTTGAACTTGAATATAAATTTGATCTTCGTCCATTAGTATGCGTTCAAAGGCAGAATATTTTTGGATACGTTTCTTGCAGAGTCAATATACACCGTAGATGATTTTTCACCGAGGAAGAAAACTTCAACGTTGTTTGCTAATGCTGCACCGAACGTAAGTTCGACTGATAATGATGAGTTTGTTAGTTCAGGATGAATAAAATCATGTGTAGCTTCTTGTGTACTCGTAAGATCAAACACCATTATAAAATGGTTTGAAAATTCACTCAATGGTATTCCATGACCGTTTTCTACATAGGCTAATGCGCTCATTGAATTGTAGTACAAACGTTTGTTGTCAATTGTTGACATTGGTGTACCGGCTGTAGCGAAACCGTTTCGGAACACTGTAATCTCACGCAGCCCAAATTTTCGATAGTTGAAGGGATTTACTGTGTTAGTTCCAATGAAAGCATCACCAGCACACAATGCAATTATAAGTCGTCTTATGGGTTCTTTTGTAAAAATATCTTCGTGCTTCCAACTTTGCTGCCCCTTTGTTGCAAGAAAAGTTTTTGTTATCACTTCATTGTATCGATATATTGCTGGTGTTCCGACTACGTTGTCTGATACAGTCATCTTTCTAACAAAAAGATTGGCTTCGTCAATTTTTACTTTGTAGTTTTTGCCAGCTGCTTCACTTATAGTGGCAAAATCATCTTGTGACCTTCGGAAAGAAACTCTCAGGGTAACTCCGCTTACTAATTGTTTTTCGCACGAGAAAAAGTCAACAGCTAGTTTTCCATAAAGAGTAATTTGAGCTGATTCTCTCGCAGCCTGCTTTCTTGCATCTTTTAATGCATTCGCAATTGCGCTAGGGTTTGCTTCATACTCATAACCTTGACACTTTAACCAAGTCTTCTTTGCATCCGTCCCGTGCGAGAATTCTGTTTCTATGAAACTTTTGTGAGCATAGTGTCCATTGGCAGAAGAGATTTTTATTCCATTTGCAGAAACAGTGCAGTCAGCAAATAGGGAATGAAGAACATTATTCACAAAAAATGCGGCATCAGTATTAGCGGGATCACCTGCGTCATATCGTAAATCAGTTCCATCGACATTTTGTATTCGGCATTTGATTTCCAAATAAATTTTTTGCAAGTCTATGAAATTGTTGCGATCACCTACCACTTCAAATTCAAGTGACGATCCAGAGGGAGAATAAAGTGGCCCAGTTTTTTGTTCAAATGATTGATCAAAGGTAACAAGCAAAGGCGGTTTTTCAAATAAGTCTAATGAGCTGTGAGTGGCTTCGGAAGGTATTACACTATTAGTTCGCATTTCTGACCCGAGAGAAAAAATCCAGTCGACTCCTTCTTGGCTTTGGTTTTCGAGAAATGATTTTTTTACTGGAACGTTTTTTGTACTGTCGAGGTTTAGCAAAGTGTTGTCTTCGACGTCTAATAGCTTGCCGGCCTCGTGTTATGCGTGAATGGAGAGAACCACCAATTTGTTTGCGGGCTGTTTTTGCAACCGTGCTTTTCAACGCCTGCTTTGCCGACTTTCGTTTCGTTGCTACTTCTACCAACTCAGGTGCACCCTGCACTAAAAGCTCTCGGCCAATTCTTTTGGCAGCGGGCCATATAATTCTTCTTGCCAATGGTAGAGCAACTCTTCCAACACCTGCAGCGAGGGCTCCAAAGCCACTTCCTCTTTGACGATAATGACCGGAGAAATGTGGCATCGACTGTGATGCTTGGTTGCTGTAGTAAGCTTCCATTTCACTTGATTTTTTGAAACTTTAAGCTTACTATCACTTTTCCTGTTCCAGTAAATGGAATGAGTTTTCCGGCTTCGTTCCTCAACTCCACTTTAATGTTTTGAATATTGTTAGAAAGTATGGGCTTGTAATCCAGAATTGTAAATGTCTTGTGATGAATAGGTGTAACAGTGTTTATGCTGCCGTTTCTTAAACGCCTTTCGGTCTCAATGGTTTTAATTAAAGGAGCTCTCACGTCTCCAATAATTTGATATTCTATAACATCTATGTAGACAAAGATTAATTGTGAGCCACAGGTTATATCAACTGGAAAATCACTTTGGTGTCTATTGAGAGTTTTGTGTGATTTGTATCCAATATGAATGTATCCATCATGCGAGTTGTCTTTTATACCCTTGAAGCCGAGAATACTTGGAACTTCTTCGTTTTCAAATGAAAAACCCTCATTCGCTCCAAATTGTAAAACCAATTTATGAGTAATTTTGTCAAAAGTAAAATCAAATTGTTTAAACTGAGCAATTCGTCTGAGTTCATCCATTAGTTGATCCAAGCTACTGTAAATGCCTTTGCGAACTTTTCTGAGGTGTCCACTGCGATTATTTGAGGCGTCGAGTTCCACTCCCGAGTTTTTATAAACGACAAACCCGTTTGAATTGACGTTGTTGATGTTTGATGGGAAGAATATTGAAGATAAATCTACTTGCCATTCTCCATCCAAAATAAGTGGTTGAGATAACTGGTTACGGAATTTTGCCATTGTGTTTTCACCAAAAACTTTCATTGATGCGTTGGATATTAGGTCGATTGTGAATTCTTTGGCGGGATTCATTTTATTCATCTGCAGTAACTAACACGTTTACTTGGACTAATTCCGGTTCATAAAATTTACCTTCAATTATAACGTTGTTTGCATCTATAAGATTGTACGTTGGTGGACTCACGGTAGCAATTTTGAAAATCGTAAAAACTTCGTCTGTATAATTTTGTTTATAACCTTTTCTGAATTTTTCGTCGTGCTTTGCAATTTTGGTTTGTACTTTGTTGTGTTGATTGCTAAAGATATTAAAATTGGTTCATGTTTTTTGAAAACTTTATTAGGTGCTAAATGGGTTACCCGGTTAACACGACTGTTTATAGTATTTACAAACGGGTAAATCTTCAATATATGTCCAAGTCCACTTTTCTTCCAAATATTTGTAAATGATGTTTTTAAGCGATCGAATGTTCCTCTCTGCAAATGCCGACTTGGTTTCGCATTCTGTTGTATATAAATGAATTCCTTTCTTTTCACAAAATTTTTTGAAATCTCCTTTGAACTCTGATCCCTTGTCTGTCCATACTTTTTCTGGTTGTTTCTTGATCATTTTTTTGAACGCTTCAACAGCATCTTTTGCACATAAAGCTTTCATTGGTTGAACTCGTAAGTAACGTGATAAAACATCCACAGCCACTAACAAGTATTTTACACCGTTGTTGTGTTGGGCAACTTTATTCATATACGCAACATCGACAGACCAGATTTCATTTATTCTATATGCAACAGCTTTCAGTCGGGGAAAACTTTTCCTGAATTGTCTGTATTTTGTGTACGGGGCTTTCGACTGAAGATAGCGAACAATTTTGTCTCTGGTGAAACCGCTAGCCTTCTTCAAGTTAGCAATGCTACCAAATGCAGCACTGCCTTTAGTGTACAATTTGTCTAACTGTTTAACTTGATAGGAAGTAATTCTCCCAGGGGCTGGTTGGTTTGATTTCTTTTTCTGCCTCTTCAAAGTTTCTCTGGTCGTTGTCAGAAGCTTTTGTTTTCTTTCGCTGGGATTTTGAAGCAACTTCTTTGTCCGACTCATATTCCAAAAATTGCAGTCTCTCTTCAGATGATAAATTTAGAAACTTTTTGGCGTATGTGTTACAATTCAAATGCGAACCAATATCGAGATGCGTTAATACACTGAATTGTTCGAGAGATAGTTTGCAAGTGGTTTGCTGTAGATTGTAAAGAAACGTAGCAGCAAGAACAGAATCTGATTCCTCTATTATGTCCAGTATTGTATTCGCTCTTTCAAACTTTATCCCCTTCAAGATTCTAATATCATTCAGCACTCCTTTTTTGATAGTCGATGTGTTGTCTGTCGTAAATGATTTCGCCATAGACTCGTTTATTGTACTTCTATCATCCACTGAAGCGTCAGTTTGTTGTTCTGCATCATGTTGCGAGGCAGAAGGAGCTGATGGTGACTTGTTTCTCTGGAGAAGTGATATCTGCTTGGCTGGATTGTGAATATTTTTGTTGCTGAGTAATTGAGAGACATGAGGTTGTTCTCTTGTATACATCTGTTTAGGTATTAACACAAACTCTTCAGTATGCATTTTGTTCTAGATATTCAATGCAGGGTAATGTTATGAGTTGAATGAGATTGTTGCCCGAGGGAGATCGAATTATTTTTAACCGTTCAGTTTTCCCTATTTTCCTGTTCGAAAGTTGACGCAGTTTTTTCAAATTTTTTTGTTCTTTTTTATTGACTGGAACAACTCCAGAGAGTACGTTCATCACACAGTCACTCAGAAACCAAATGAAGTCGCCGTCTTTAAGTAACTCGGATTCAATGTTGGAGTTCTTGTTTGTGCTATTTGCCCATTGCTTGAGCATAAGCAAATGTTTCCTTTTCATTCGTAATTGGTGTAACAACGGCTTCCTCCGAAGGAATGTAAAAAATTGAAGGATTAGGTCCAATAATTTGTGACGCAAATCGTAAACCCTGACTGGTTTTGGGATCGAGATCAATAATAAAATGTCCAAAGGGCTCCGCAGTTGCTAGTTTGTATGCTTCTTTTATCAGTTGGAGACAATTCAACTGTTTTCCAAGATATTCAATTTGTTGAATGTCACGAAGCGAATTGAATAATATTATGTGTGTTGTATTCAGATCAATGGTTCTGGACCATTTGCTTTGATGGAACAAATTATGCTTGACGTATATAACATGTAATTTGCGATGACGTCCTGAGGTAGCTATTTTTACAAATTCTTTATCGTTGAAGATTTCTTCACATGAATCGTCATAGATAAGCAGACAATGTGATAGATTTTTTGTTATATCAAAGCCTGAGTATTTTAGAAACTCAATCCCTGGTATAACTTGTTGCATATCTTTGAAAAGTGGTTCGAACTCTTTGTTAAAATAATAAATTTTCTCAAAACGTGGATAAAAGGTCGAACCTTTTAGCGTCCGAAACAAGAGTTCTGTTTTACCACAACCGTTTGGTCCTACAATAGACATGAATACCCTGTCATGTGTAAGAATAAATTTGTTCATAGTTTGGGATTAGGTAAAATGTAACCAACTAAACTCGATAAGAGAGCAATCCAAATTGATTTCTCTTCACAGCTTTCTGATAATAGAAAGAGCATAGAGAAGCAAAGAATGATCATTAAGACAATGATACTAACTTGAACAAAAAATATTACTTCGGACCTTGGCACTGTTGAATTTGAACAACAACGCCATGGGGGCTTCTCATTGTTGTTCACATCAAAGACTAAATTACTGATACCGGCGTCAGCCTCGTCTCTTTGATTCATTGGAGAAAAATAATTAATTGAAAAGTGAATTGAAACACTGAATTGTCTGTATTTTGTGTACGGGGCTTTCGACTGAAGATAGCGAACAATTTTGTCTCTGGTGAAACCACTAGCCTTCTTCAAGTTAGCAATGCTACCAAATGCAGCACTGCCTTTAGTGTACAATTTGTCTAACTGTTTAACTTGATAGGAAGTAATTCTCCCAGGGGCTGGTTGGTTTGATTTCTTTTTCTGCCTCTTCAAAGTTTCTCTGGTCGTTGTCAGAAGCTTTTGTTTTCTTTCGCTGGGATTTTGAAGCAACTTCTTTGTCCGACTCATATTCCAAAAATTGCAGTCTCTCTTCAGATGATAAATTTAGAAACTTTTTGGCGTATGTGTTACAATTCAAATGCGAACCAATATCGAGATGCGTTAATACACTGAATTGTTCGAGAGATAGTTTGCAAGTGGTTTGCTGTAGATTGTAAAGAAACGTAGCAGCAAGAACAGAATCTGATTCCTCTATTATGTCCAGTATTGTATTCGCTCTTTCAAACTTTATCCCCTTCAAGATTCTAATATCATTCAGCACTCCTTTTTTGATAGTCGATGTGTTGTCTGTCGTAAATGATTTCGCCATAGACTCGTTTATTGTACTTCTATCATCCACTGAAGCGTCAGTTTGTTGTTCTGCATCATGTTGCGAGGCAGAAGGAGCTGATGGTGACTTGTTTCTCTGGAGAAGTGATATCTGCTTGGCTGGATTGTGAATATTTTTGTTGCTGAGTAATTGAGAGACATGAGGTTGTTCTCTTGTATACATCTGTTTAGGTATTAACACAAACTCTTCAGTATGCATTTTGTTCTAGATATTCAATGCAGGGTAATGTTATGAGTTGAATGAGATTGTTGCCCGAGGGAGATCGAATTATTTTTAACCGTTCAGTTTTCCCTATTTTCCTGTTCGAAAGTTGACGCAGTTTTTTCAAATTTTTTTTAGTTCTTTTTTATTGACTGGAACAACTCCAGAGAGTACGTTCATCACACAGTCACTCAGAAACCAAATGAAGTCGCCGTCTTTAAGTAACTCGGATTCAATGTTGGAGTTCTTGTTTGTGCTATTTGCCCATTGCTTGAGCATAAGCAAATGTTTCCTTTTCATTCGTAATTGGTGTAACAACGGCTTCCTCCGAAGGAATGTAAAAAATTGAAGGATTAGGTCCAATAATTTGTGACGCAAATCGTAAACCCTGACTGGTTTTGGGATCGAGATCAATAATAAAATGTCCAAAGGGCTCCGCAGTTGCTAGTTTGTATGCTTCTTTTATCAGTTGGAGACAATTCAACTGTTTTCCAAGATATTCAATTTGTTGAATGTCACGAAGCGAATTGAATAATATTATGTGTGTTGTATTCAGATCAATGGTTCTGGACCATTTGCTTTGATGGAACAAATTATGCTTGACGTATATAACATGTAATTTGCGATGACGTCCTGAGGTAGCTATTTTTACAAATTCTTTATCGTTGAAGATTTCTTCACATGAATCGTCATAGATAAGCAGACAATGTGATAGATTTTTTGTTATATCAAAGCCTGAGTATTTTAGAAACTCAATCCCTGGTATAACTTGTTGCATATCTTTGAAAAGTGGTTGGAACTCTTTGTTAAAATATTAAATTTTCTCAAAACGTGGATAAAAGGTCGAACCTTTTAGCATCCGAAACAAGAGTTCTGTTTTACCACAACCATTTGGTCCTACATTAGACATGAATACCCTGTCATGTGTAAGAATAAATTTGTTCATAGTTTGGGATTAGGTAAAATGTAACCAACTAAACTCGATAAGAGAGCAATCCAAATTGATTTCTCTTCACAGCTTTCTGATAATAGAAAGAGCATAGAGAAGCAAAGAATGATCATTAAGACAATGATACTAACTTGAAGAAAAAATATTACTTCGGACCTTGGCACTGTTGAATTTGAACAACAACGCCATGGGGGCTTCTCCTTGTTGTTCACATCAAAGACTAAATTACTGATACCGGCGTCAGCCTCGTCTCTTTGATTCATTGGAGAAAAATAATTAATTGAAAAGTGAATTGAAACAAGGATCAAATAAAATGTTAAATTTTTGAGTTATTTACTGGGCAACTGTTTCATGTACCAGAACTCAAACAAATTGAAACCTTTAATATGACTTTTTATCTCTAGTTTATAACAAACGGTTGATGAGTCATTTTCCTCGAACGATGGTTGATTGAAGACTTTTTCAACTTCGGGGTGCTCCAAGACATATAATCGCAACTCATTCGGCATCTCATTAAGTGATATCTCACGTTCTGGTGGTGTTTTTTTCAATCTAAACTGATGAACTTTTTTGTCCACCCATTGCTTCCAACGTGGGATTCGCTGCTCTTTGGGGTACTGCATAGGCTTCTGGTTTGTTTGGTTCATAGCCATAAATGAACTGATTCCGATGTTCTCGAGCTCTCTGTTTATTTTTTATGTACAGTTGGAAGTGATAGAAATTATCTATCACGGGCAGGAAAGCCCTAAAGCTGTCTAGCTCGTCGGGAGAAAGAGTAATGGTTGCAAAATAACGCTTTGCTGCTGCACTATAAAGCGAGTTGTAACGCGGTTGTTGTGCTGTGTTTGGCTTGTTGTTGAGATAGTTCGCTCGGTTCTGTTGATCACTTGAAAAATTATTCTGTATTGGTGGAGAAGGATCCTGAACTCTGTTGAATATTACAATCGGCTGATCGTCAAGTGGAGTCAAGCAAGTGAATATCTTCAAGTTGTCTGACAGATAAGTTGTTAAAGTTGCTGTGTCTTCTCTGTGCATCACTTTGTGTCCACTGTGAAAATATTCTTGCTTTACGTTCCGCGCAGTGGTTTGATAATTGATCGTTTATTGAACGAAAGTTTGAATGATGACAACAGGAGGGAACTTGTTCTTCTGATATTATCTCTGAGATTCGGGGGCAATTTAGATCTTCCAGATTATAAACAGTTTTTTGTAAAAGCTTACTGAGGAGCTCACACTTTTCAATGCCTTTGGCAAAAAAGTTTTTCCGTGTGAATCGGAAACTGAAACTCAGACAGATTGTTTTCAAATCACAGTAAGGTATATCACCTTCGTCCCAATCAAGACCGTGTAGGTTATTGGTCAGCCAAATAACAGTTTGTCTATCGTGTGCGGGTAAATCAGCGAATTTAAGCGGCGGTTTGAAAAATATTGTATCGTTGTAACTGGAACACAAACTGAGTTCTTTAATAATAAATCCAAGTGACTTGAGGTTGAAACCTTCGAGATCGAGGACAATAATATTTGTGGTTTTGCTGCCAAAATTTTCTAACATTCCAATTCACGAAACAATTGTGAATGAAAAATTTTCACTGATAGAATGAATAATATTCCTGTCAGGTGTCCAAAAAGACAATTGTTTACTGGTGAGTAACGGAAAGCGTAAACATATCCAGGGCCTTCGTTTCGGCAATCTTTTATAAATCCAGCGGCGTCATGCAGTGCAGCATGAAGTCGTAGCACTTTGCTCCGTTTCAATAAAGGATCTAGTCTTGAATTATCAATTCCAATGAAACCACCATAGGGTCTAAATTTAAGTGCTATTTCTCCGTCAACTTCTGGATCTAACAAATAACAAGCAGCTACGAAATATAATTGTCGATAAGATATGTGTGTAAAATTCATGTTACCTCTGTGATAAAACTTTCTCATGAATGAGCTTGATGTCTTTTGTTCCTATTGTGTTCATTATTTACTGTTTACTGAACGTGAGCGTTTAGAGTTTTTGTTTATAAATCTTTCAATTCTGATTGGTTGTCAACTTGAATAATAAATCAAGCACTCCGATTGGTCAATTTATTTTGGAAAGTTTTGTGACCCTGAACATGTTTGGGCACGATCCGATGACTCTCTACTCAATATATCATTAATGATTTTATACATCTACTAACAAGTAAGTTATTATTTGTTTTGTTTTTGTCCCATTTATGTGTACATTTATGGACATAAGTGATTATAACCATAATTGTACACATAATTACGTGAAAAACTATTTCCTTGTACAACTCTGGTTTTTTTATCAATGTGTATATTTATGTATGTATGTGTATGAATGAATGTATGTATGTATATATGTATGCGTGTATGTATGTACGTATATATGTATGTATGAATGTATGTATTTATGTATGTATGTATGCATATATGTATGTAAGAATGCATGCTTTGTGGTGTATGTTTGTGGTAATTGTAATTGGCTGCTGTTTAGCTGAGTGTTTGGGGTGTGGTGGTAAGATGAATATTGTTGTTTATCACACCAAACGTGTTTCACAACTTCTCATATTGATTAAAAGTGAAATAGCGTTGAAAATTTTTGGACCCCATTTTCATAACATTTCACATTGATTAAAGCCAAAAAATTGACAAAAATTTTTTAGACCCCATTTTGCAAAAATTTTTACAAGTTATTGTCCCCCTATGGGACCAAAATTTCGAAAAACGTGTTTCAGACAACTTTTTTCACTCACAAAACATGTTTCACAACATTTCACATTGATTAAAGCCAAAAAATCAAGGAAAATTTTTTAGGCCCCATTTTTCAAAAAATTTTACAAGTTATTGTCCCCCTATGGGACCAAAGTTTCATTTTTCGAAAAAAGTGTTCCCGACAACTTTTTTCACTCACAAAACATGTTTCACAATATTCCACATTGATTAAAGCCAAAAAATCGACAAAAAATTTTTAGACCCCATTTTTCAAAAAAAAAATTACAAGTTATTGTCCACCTATGGAACAAAAACTTCATTTTTCGAAATCAGTGTTTCCGACATTTTTTTTCACTCACAAAACATGTTTCACAATATTTCACATTGATTAAAGCCAAAAAATCAAGAAAATTTTTAAGGCGCCATTTTTCAAAAAATTTTATAAGTTATTGTCCCCCGATGGGACAAAAAATTCAATTTTCGAAAAAGGTGTTTCCGACTACTTTTTTTTTACTCACAGAACATGTTTCAAACTAGTTCACATCTTTTAGAGACAAAAACATCAAATTTTTGTGAAATACAATTTTTTTTCAGAAAAAAAATAGGAGCTGATCAGAACCACAACGGGGGGGGGGACATTATGTATTAAGATAGGGAATGCAGAAATTGTCCCCTAGGGGGGCACTTAGGGGGATATTTAACGCAAATTCGCAGTAAATGTCCCCCTAAGTGCCCCCCTAGGGGGACATTTTCTGCATTCCCTATCTTAATACAATGTCCCCCCCGGTGTGGTTCTAGTCAGCTTTTTATACTACTTCCCAGGGCCTCTGCTGCCGGAAAAAATCAAAAACATGAAATTGCAAATATTTTGAAAAATGGCTTAAATTCGTGATATTAAAATCTAATGCACCGGGGCTGATGGGGGGCAATAGCGCGGTGGGGGGGTGGGTCAACAGTGGTGATGTCTTCAACCTCTAAGAACCGCCCTTCACTCCATAAGAATAAGTATAAGTCTCCAAAGAGTTTAAGCTGAAACAGAGCTGAAAGGCTCTAAGAGCACTTAATGCCCGCTGGGCGCTACCTGTTTATCCCGTTTTTGAGGACGAAAAGTCAAAAGCGTCAGACGAAAAATCGGTCAAGCGAAAAATCGCATAAAAGAGACCGACATGACTAATATAATTGCTACAAACTTTGATTGAGCAATTAAACATTTTTCGTACGATGAGCACACCAAACATTATAATTATGCAAACACAACCAAACGATTGTTCCATTAAATATATCATCGTTAAAAACAATTTCCCTTCTTTCAAATTCAAGTAAGTTATCAGTTTTCGGTCGAAAAAATGTCAATTTTTTTACAATTTAAATGGCTTTGGTAAGCCATGACAGTCTTGAGTAGTGATTAAATCAAATATTTACGCATTCATAACATTCAGAAGAATTTATGAAAATGATCATAGCGCTTATTACATATTAGTTGCCATGCCTTATCATTAGCAGCCTTCATTGTACAGTAGTCCCCTACATAGACTTCGAAAAGGTTTCGAGTGGCTTGAATATTGGTATTAAGTCAATTAGAGAACGAGTTAACATAATTATAGAATCTATAACAGAATTCAGAGCGGCATCAACGAAATTGTTGTTTTGAGGTGTCAGGTAACACAGAAAAAACAGCCGGAATATTCTGGAAGCGTTTTGAAAACCAAATGAGTTACGCCCTAGCCAAACACACATAAGACGAATTAGTTATTTGGAAAAAAGAGAAAAGCAAAATTTGATATTTTACAGACAAATATCAGATTGCGACAAAAAATATTCTCAATAGACTCTGCGATACAGTTAGTTTTCCGTCAATGAATGACGACGACCACAAGGTTTACAAAACGAAACAAATTATACATAAAGTTTTTCCGAGAAAAAGTCACTAAGCAAAACAGGGTCTTTCCCATTATAGCCACCGGCTTAGTGGTCATATCACGTATTGCCTCCAACAATGGTAATTCTACCATAATTGCTTAGATTTCATATTTTGATTTTATGTAGAAATCATACAATTTATGTCCTGTTTATATTAGTTGCACTCTAATAATCTTCAATTATAGTGACATTTACCCAGTTGAGCCTATCTTTCAAAAAAGTTCGCAGCAATCTCTTTGCGAATTAAAAAATTCAATTTTGAGAGCAAAGTTACGTGCGCCCAAAAATTTATTGACGGCAAAGAAAACACTCGCTGAGGAAGAGAAAAAAAGACAACACGCACGCTCTCAAGTACAAATTTCCTGAGAGACTGAACAAAATGTGGACTCGAAGTCAGCGTGACGTCACAATATATCAAATATCCCGACGATACAAAAACAAACCAGAAACAGTTAAACAAAAACTCCGTTCAGATATCGCTATCACCGCTAGAAAAAGCGACCTCACAAAAAGTTTTAAAATAATCAACTCAATTTAGTAAAAAGGCAGCCATCTAACATTCAAGTATCACCTTTTAGTGTCAACAGTCAAAGACAAAAAACTAAGCAAACCAATAAACAAGAAAACCTATTTCGAAAAGCAGAAAATAAGTTAAAGAATTATTTAAACAAAACAAAAAAAGAGACCAAAATGACTCAAATTATTAATTTTCCTCTACAAAACTTAACATTTAGATCAACCAAATAAAAGAGGACAACAGCTCCAAAACAAACTCAGCCAGAATATTTCCATTATGAAGTATAAACAGGTATACGAAAAATTAAATAAGGAAAAAGTTTTTATAAGCGTCTACAATGCAGCAATAACCAAGATAGCCCCAATCAGCATCTTAATCAAATAATTGATTCAGATGGTAAAATAAGCTTTCAAACTTCTTTGTTTAAGTATTGGTTATTATAATTGCCAAACAACAACTTCATCCAAAAATTGATAACCCTTAAAAAGTGCTTTAAAAAACCCGCATAAAATTAAAGATTTCACTTGTAAACGCAAACTAGCGCTTTCAAACTCCCATTTCCCGCAACTACTATTCAACCTCATAAGGAAATGAACTAATTATTATTCGCCTGCGGCATTGACGCTTACACCTCAGTTCAGGGCAGCTCAACCAATTGATAAGAAATACAGTCGGAATACTCTGAAATCGACTGCAACGAAAAGTTTTGACGTCTCATCGATGTTTTACCAGAGCCCCCTAGATACCGTATATATTAAATCAATGACCGCTCACGTGACACATTACATGGGTCAATAGTAAGAGAAAATGGCAAAAAGGATAGACCTTGTGTTTTCTTGAAAGCAGAACCCAAGGAACAATTCTCAATAAAGCGTCGAACAAGAAAAATATCCTAACAGCAGAAAATGAAAAAAACTTTATCAACAAGAACAAATCAAAATTTAAATCACTGCAGACTGTAAAAACGAACAGGAATACAAAAGTAGCTTAAAAGTGCTCAAGTCTCCAAGATAAAAATTACAAAATTAGGTCAAATTGCTTCTAAAAGTCCATTTTCGAATGAGAAGTTAAGAGTTGAAATAAGCATTTAGAAGCATAAGCCGACCAATTTCGGATGAATTGATTCCAAACGGTGGACGTGCGTTCCTTAATTTGAGGGGGTGTATCTTAGAAATGTTTTACGGGGGCAAAAATCCAACCCCACAGGTGTTCGCACCCGTGACCTCCAGATTGGCAGTCTAACATCTTAATCACTCAACTAAAATGGCTTTGATTTCCTTCCGGCCACAATCACTTTTAGCAACCAACTTTATTTCAGAGCGAGAGCACCTTAGATCACTCAAAGAACTAAAGTGTAAAAAATCATTCAGGAAATCAGACAATGTTCTAGAACAAAAGCGGAAACTGTCCAGCAAAAATTTTGCATTATTTAAGGCAGACAAGTTAACAATGATTTCTTCAAACTTCGTTCGAGCGCAATTACTAACCATGCTAAGTCAGACATCACAGTCGATTAAAAATATCCAGCAGTTACGTAAAAAAAATTATGTATCAATATTTCAAGCTCGGTCTTTGTTACCACTTTTTGAGTTGTAAAAAAGACCGAGCTTGAAATATTGGTACATTTAACAATTTTTTTTCATAACTGCTGGATATTTTTAATCAACTGTGATGTCTGACTTAGCATGGTTAGTAATTGCGTTCGAACGAAATTTGATTCGTTTTTATAAGCGTCTACAATGCAGCAATAACCACGATAGCCCCAATCAGCATCTTAATCAAATAATTGATTCAGATGGTAAAATAAGCTTTCAAACTTCTTTGTTTAAGTATTGGTTATTATAATTGCTAAACAACAACTTCATCCAAAAATTGATAACGCTTAAAAAGTGCTTTAAAAAACCCGCATAAAATTAAAGATTTCACTTGTAAACGCAAACTAGCGCTTTCAAACTCCCATTTCCCGCAACTACTATTCAACCTCATAAGGAAATGAACTAATTATTATTCGCCTGCGGCATTGACGCTTACACCTCACTTCAGGGCAGCTCAACCAATTGATAAGAAATATAGTCGAAATACTCTGTAATCGACTGCAACGAAAAGTTTCGACGTCTCATCGATGTTTTACCAGAGCCCCCTAGATACCGTATGTATTAAATCAATGACCGCTCACGTGACACATTACATGGGTCAATAGTAAGAGAAAATGGCAAAAAAGGAAAGACCTTGTGTTTTCTTGAAAGCAGAACCCAAGGAACAGTTCTCAATAAAGCGTCGAACAAAAAAATATCCTGACAGCAGAAAATGAAAAAAACTTTATCAACAAGAACAAATCAAAATTTAAATCACTGCAGACTGTAAAAACGAACACGAATACAAAAGTAGCTTAAAAGTGCTCAAGTCTCCAAGATAAAAATTACAAAATTAGGTCAAATTGCTTCTAAAAGTCCATTTTCGAATGAGAAGTTAAGAGTTGAAATAAGCATTTAGAAGCATAAGCCGACCAATTTCGGATGAATTGATTCCAAACGGTGGACGTGCGTTCCTTAATTTGAGGGGGTGTATCTTAGAAATGTTTTACGGGGGCAAAAATCCAACCCCACAGGTGTTCGCACCCGTGACCTCCAGATTGGCAGTCTAACATCTTAATCACTCAACTAAAATGGCTTTGATTTCCTTCCGGTCACAATCACTTTTAGCAACCAACTTTATTTCAGAGCGAGAGCACCTTAGATCACTCAAAGAACTTAAGTGTAAAAATTCATTCAGGAAATCAGACAATGTTCTAGAACAAAAGCGGAAACTGTCCAGCAAAAATTTTGCATTATTTAAGGCACACAAGTTAACAATGATTGCTTCAAACTTCGTTCGAGCGCAATTACTAACCATGCTGAGTCAAACATCACAGTCGATTAAAAATATCCAGCAGTTACGTAAAAAAATTATGTATCAATATTTCAAGCTCGGTCTTTGTTACCACTTTTTGAGTGGTAACAAAGACCGAGCTTGAAATATTGGTACATTCAACATTTTTTTTTTCATAACTGCTGGATATTTTTAATCAACTGTGATGTCTGACTTAGCATGGTTAGTAATTGCGTTCGAACGAAATTTGAAGCAATTATTGTTAACTTGTGTGTCTTATTTAATGCAAAATTTTTGCTTGACAGTTTTCGCTTTTGTTCTAGAACATTGTCTGATTTCCTGAATGAATTTTTACACTTTAGTTCTTTGAGTGATCTAAGGTGCTCTCGCTCTGAAATAAAGTTGGTTGCCAGAAGTGACTGTGACCAGAAGGAAATCAAAGCCATTTTAGCTGAGTGATTAAGATGTTGGACTGCCAATCTGGATACCTGCCAGCTTGTATCTACTTACACGGATGCCTGCTTCCTTCCAGAAGTGGCGAACAGTTTGGCTAACAGCTGTGCATTCATCTCGTCATCTTGATTCTCCTGCAGAATTGAGAACTCTTAGAACAATAGAACTCATCTCCCCTTTATTTAAGTTATTCAATGCTTACCTTAAGTTCAGCAAAGACATCCTTGTCAGAAGGATCGTTCGAAAGGGCAGCATTAGAAAAGATAGTACAGAGGTTCTTTTCACTCAACATTATGTTTCTGAAGTCAGTTTAATTCCTTGAACTTTCATTTGCCCAGTTCAACAGGGTACAGGCAACTCTAGGTCAACTTGCCAAATTCAAAGTATATACAGGACTTTCGCCTGACGCAAAATTGAATGCGCAAAAGAAAAGTCCAAAAAAGAGTAAATTTTAGAATATTAAATTTGAATTTTGATACAAAATTACATTTAAAAGACTTCGCAAACAAGCATCAAAGTATTAAATAGTTATCATACATCGTCAGCATTTTAACACCGTATTCAATTTTCATCATACCACAATCCAGTCCAAAATTAAACATAGAAGGGGACATCAGTTAACATGTTCGAATCGAATTAACAAGCAATAATAATTAGAGCACATTTGTTGATGTTTAGATTAATCTGATCTCACTTCGGTTGTCTTTTTTGTGACCGCTTTCTCGCTGAGTGCTATAATTGCATTGCATTTAGAGCCTCAATGGCACCCTCAAGGTCTGTTAGCTCCTTTTCCAGTTCTTGAATCTGAAAAAAAATGATAATTTCAATTTTTGTTAAAATTACCCAGGGAGTAAGCTACCCTGCAAACTATTGTTGTGAACATTACTCAACGCCGTGTACATTAAAATTTAAAGTCTATAGGAACCTCTTTAATATTATCCACAAAAGACCATTTTTGAATGCCTGGCGTTAGTATCCAGTTGACACTGTTTTTTAAAAACATATTTTAAGCATTGGTTCGGATCATAAAATTCCCAACCTTTTCTGTATTTTTCAGTCGTATTGTCTCTGGAACCTTCGTTTCGTAATCTGGCATTTTGGTCTGTTCTTGCAACTTGCTGAGTGACGTCGATTTCGTTTCCTTCTTATTGGCCAACTTGCCAAGTTCTTTGTCCTTGTCGATTATGTCCTGTATTAAAACCCAATGCATTAGATAGAAACAAGATGCATGTCAAATATTATGCCTAAAAAATCGCTGTTCAAATTTTAGTAAGAATTTATTTTTTTCATGTTTGAGGCACTCAAAAACCTAAGCAAACATTTGAATGACCATTGGACAAGGTCCTTATACTAAAACTGCTCACAGACAACATCATTTACTTCTTACCCGTGTTCATGCCTCACGGACTGACTATACAAGATAAAACGATGATGAGGAGATAAAAAATGATCAGGAAGGCAATTAATTGATTATCTAAAATTAAAACCACTTATAATTAACCAGATGGTGGAAATCGCCCCGTACTGAAACGATAAATGAACTTACAGCTAGGACTATGTTGACTTTGCAAAATGGCAACACACACACTGCACAGCCTTTGGGCACCTCCACATCTGACGACTCGAGAAGAGTGAGTTTACAACCAGAGAGAGTTGTAATGAAGTCAGAAAATTCTATCACACATTGCTTCTTTTCATCGCTCACTTCACTCAGGTGCACTGAAACAATGTTTCGTATTAAAGCACGCAACAGTAATCTAAAAGCAGTTCATGTCTCCCCCATCATAGCCCCCTCCCAACTTTATGGCGATATTACCTATAGCCCTCGTGCCCTATTACAGTTAATATACCATAACGAGGGGCTATAATTTTTCTTTTGGGGGGGGGGGGGGCAAGACCCAATAGTTCGTAAAAAATAAAAACCCTAGCTTAGGTGATCAATTAAAATCTCCAAATTTTATATCATTTTCTTTTCGAACTGCATGTGTGTTCAATGAAAACTCTGTTTTATCATAGGAAAGACAGCTGAGACGAAAGGCTCTCAAACAACAGGCGTGGATCGATGATTATTTAGCCTGCTTTAGCTTTTGGGTAGTTGATTGTTGAATGTCTTCGCTTTATAAGGAGGGCGATAACTTTACTAAGGGGCTTCAAAGAATCTTATTAAATAGCACTACAATAATTCAAATTCAGAAAGGAAACAAATTTTGAGGCAGCTGTTGGATCCTTTTCCAGGCCATATTTCGAGACAAAAGAGGCGATAAATTCGGTCAAAATTCAGATCACACTAGAACACTACTGGCTAATGTCGGAAGAATTGGTCTCAGACGCCTGACTGATAGGCTAGTTTAAGCTAACAGCTAGCCTCACTGAGAGATGATGGCAAAATTATGAGTAATTTCACTGAAAAATCTCACAAACATTCAAAACAAAGAGATGAAAAACGAGAGAAAGTAAATAAAAACTTAAATCGGGGTGTCTTTAAAAGTGTGAGTTTCGAGAGTTTAACAATTAAGCCTTGAAAAAACATGAAATTATGTTTAAAAAACACTGACAATTGACAGTTCTCTGAATTTAACCAACAAGAAAACAGAACATCTAATAAGGATAAGCCATCACTAATTTACTCTTCAGAAATATTTCTGAAAAAGCGACAACTTTAGTTAAATCGAAATTAAATTTTGTTTTTACAAAGAAAAATAGAAAGGATTGCATTAATAGACAGCTAACTAATCTAAAAATAACCTAGTGTCTATATAAAATTATCCCCATTATGTGAAAATGATTTTCGGAAACGATTACTTTTGTCAAAAAACGAACAAATGTCTCTGTTTTTTAGGGGTAGTCTTTATTCCAATTCTAATTAGATGGATTTAGGACTATTCCTGAAATTGACTGTTCTTATAACTACAGTGGTTTAATTTCCGTGCAATTTTTTGCCTCTGATAAAAAGGATTATACCTTTGAAATAATACAACGTTACCGAAGAAGTAATATAACCGACCGACTAACGTCGAACGAATTGCTCTCAAACGACCGGCGAGCGGTTGGCTTCGTCAGTTGCTAGTCACGGTTTATTGGGGGTAGCTTTAGTTTTATTGGGGCGTGAGGTGAGGGTAATAGATGATGACATCACGCAACATAACAGCAGCTGAAGTGAGGCATCAACAAGAGAAAAAGATTACGGCAGAGTAAGGAAAGAGAGAGAGAGAGAGAGAGAGAGAGAGAGAGAGATAGAGTGTACGAGATAAAGAACAAGAACGAAAAGAAACCCCAACCGACAGAGAGAAAGAGTTAGAAATATTTTCCACGATGAGATTCGACTCCGCAACTTCTAGTTTTATAGCCTTTTTAGTAATTAATCAAATGAAAAGACATAAAATCATATAAAATCACATAAAAGTAAGATAAAAATAAGATAAAATTGAGAAATATAGGCTCATTTTACACTTCGGACGCATTGTTAGGCTCTCACAATTACTGTGGTATCAATTTCAGGATGTTACATGTGAAGAGAGCGTAAATTAAAAATTGTTTTCACAGAAAACCAAAGTAAACAAAAAAGCTGGGCCATATTGAAGAAAAACGGCTAAAAATGTTTATTTATATTCACCATTACGTCAAACACAGCCGGCAGATCGCCGGAAAATATAAATTAAAATAACTAAATGAACTAACACAACTAAAACGACCACCAGTTCTTTAATAGACTACCAGACTTTTTGATTAGATTCGGACTGTCATTTTTTGTGAGAAACATACGCTCTATAAGCAAAAAGGCCTAATGGAGCTTTTTAAAAATTAATATACAAAGTCAACTCAAGGCTCATGAATCAATACTCAAGAATTCGGGCATAAATGTTTGGCACTACTTAGATGCACACTATTGACCTTTAACTAGTAAATGTTCATAAAATTTAAAGTGCATTAAGCGAGTTCAGAAGTCATTTTTTGATTGAGATGAGTCACCCAATTGACCTAAAAGCAAAACAAATAACGTCACGCACACGCAAAGCAGTAGAAATCACTGAAATTGCAAAAGTGGATTCCAAGAAGTCAGGTCTCAAGAACCATTGACGGGGAGGACGAATTAAAAGTAGCAGGCAGATTGCTGGAATAGCTGCAAACGAATAGAACTGTGTGCCGTATAATAGAGACAGACCTGAACTGAAAATCGACGCCGCTCAAAAAGCTAGGTAAAAAACATTCAGCGATAAATTAATAAAACTTGTAAAATCCATCACACAGAACTTATTAGGGACCTTTACTGTACATATGAGTTCCTTTGACTTAAGTTAAACTTAAGTTTTAAAGTGCAAAAGTCATTTTATTGAGTGAGGTAATTCACATCGATTTAATCTCAAAATCTAATCACGCAAAAAAAAAATTGGCTAAGGAGAGTGAGAAATGACGTAACGCGCGCAAACGTCGTTATTGATAGGAAGAACTCATTCAGAAAATTTGACTTTTTCAGCTTTGCTGTGTGAACAAATGTAAAACGAAAAAGAGCGTCAGACGACAAAAAACATAACAGGACAAATCCTGACGTACAATTCAAAGAATTTTTAATGACTAAAAACTAGACGTAGAACGGACTATGAATAGATTGGACAAACCATTTAAAAAATCCGATCCAAAAAATTGAAAAAAACAGTGAAAAAATCAAAGTGAAACGGACTATGAATAGATTGGAAAAACCATTTAAAAAAATCCGATCCAAAAATTGAAAAAACAGTGAAAAAATCAAAGTGAAATTGCCGCATGTGAACAAAAAACCACTAGCGAGAAAGCGAATTTTTGTTCAAACACCGTTTTCTCTATTAAAAGGACTTTGAGCAGAATGGCAGAAGAGTGAAACTAGCCTAGAGAAGATTTCACGCAAAATGTTGAAAAAGCGGCAAAATGGGTAAAGCGAAAAAAAGTTCGACGAAGTAAAAAAAACATAGCAGGACAAGTCCTGACGCACAATTCAAAGAATTTTCATAGACTACTGAAAAGAAAACTACACCTAGAACGGACAATGAATGGATTGGGAAAACCAATTAGAAAAAAATCGAAAACAGTAGAAATCAAAGTGAAATTGTCGCATGTGAACAAAAAACCACTAGCGAGAAAACGAATTTTTCGTTTTCTCGCTCTACTTTAAATTTAGAGCAAAAAATTTTACGCCACACAACCACTCGCTTTTTCGCTCTATTTCCTCTTTCGGCGTGACCAAAATCACCACTCCAATTTGACTTCAAAAATCATGAAAATGTGTGAAAAGATCTTAAAAAAAGACAGCGGCCCAATTTGACTTGTAAAAAACCACGAGCACCGCAATATAGCTCCGCTCAGCTTAAAGCTTCGCAGCCATAAAAAACATAACCGACTAAACGTCGGAAAAATTGCTCTTGAACGACTAGTGGGGAGCTCTAAAAAATTGCAGCATGCTTCAGTCGGGGGGGGGGGGTGCATAAAATGGGACTAAAAAGTTCTATAGTGGGCTTCAAATAACCACATTAGAGTTTAACATATACCACTATTAAGATTTAAAGTAAAAAATGACACCAGTTTCGGCGCACTTTTCATTTGACTTTTAGTATTAAATTGCCGCCAATTGAGTTCAGCTGCTTGAAATTGTGATTGAGAGAGAATTTTAGATCACCCGAAATATAAAAGTCAAGGGCGTAAAAGTCACTCCAAAAGTCAAAATTATCAAGCGAAAATTTTGCATAAAAAAGACACACACGTTTACAATAATTGCTATGAACTACGTTCAAGAGCAATTAAAAACCACGATATCCCCAAAAAAACCGCGATCGCTTTGCGGCTATTCAAAAGACTTTTTGAAGTACAAAAGTTCCGCTGAGGGCAGAACATGATAAAAAAACTTATAAACTTCTCTTATACACTTATGCTTCGCGTCCATAAATCCATTGACGCATTTTATGTGACTTCTAGAGCCAAACTGCAACCACTTGAATTCAGCTACCTGACGCTGGGAATGCAAGAGGAGGTTGAATCATGCAAAAAGGAAGAGGCGAATTCTGACAAAATTTACTCGAAAAGTCAAAGGGTTAAACAAAAATTTGGCATAAAAACGACACGGCTACAATAATTACTTCAAACTTCGATCGCGAGCAATTATAAAATTAAAGGCCAAGCTCTTTTTTTCAACAATACACATATACACACGAAAATAAAGCTAACGCAACGTGCTCTCCCTCTACGATAAAAAAGGTTTAGACGATTGAAACCAAGAAATACCATGAAATAACCAAGAAGTCCTGCGGTTAGAATTCCTAGTTACAAACCCATTGACCCGGATTCTATTTCCAATACGCTTAAACATGTGCCCTCATTAACCGGCTCGCAATGAGAAAACCTAATTGAACTTATTGTGAGGATCAATGATATGAAGCATACCAAAATAAAATTACTCTTCTCTTGATAGACCAGGAGCTGGAATCTTGACCAAAAGTTGTGAGATTCAGAATCCAGTTGCAATCTTTGCTGGGAAATATTAAAAAATTTGATCAAGTGACAAGACTTAAGGTGTGATAGTTATATTGCCCTCATTTCCTTTCTTCAATCTGTACAACAACAACTTGTTCATTATAGTGGCTCAAAATGGTACCATATTAACTATATTTATTAACAATTTATCAAAGAACATGTGAAACAAAACGGTGACAATACATCCGCAAAGACACATGAAGTTATGCCGATCTCTCACCATCTAATTTGAGCTGTTTTGACACTTCGTAGTTGGCTCTGGTGCCTCTGATCTGACGAATGATGCTGAATGCACTATCCTCTGACTCCTCACACGCTGCGCTGCGTAATTTCTCGAACTGAAATAGAAGCCAAATGCTTAGATCCAATAATCAGAGAAGAACAACATATGAAGTTACGATAGCAATGATCACCTTTTACAAGTTCTCTAGCTGGTAGCAACTCACCACAATCAATATATGAAAAACTTTCATTTCATCATTCAAATGAATTTATTTTCAAGTAATTAAGCAATGCCATTTCAAAATCGTTGAGGCATATTACTGACTAATAGCTTCCAAACGTATTGGCAACCAGGATTCTAAGTGCCGACACTTCTGATCAAATAAACGGTCCTTTTTCGAGTAATTAACCTGTGGGTTTTGAGGATACTGTGACACATGAATACTTGTTTGTTTTTGTTCACTCGAAGATGTGCCTATCCTGGGTAACCTCTGCCACAGCTCCTCAGTAATGAAAGGCATAAATGGAGCCATGAGACGAAGAGAGGTGTCGAGGCAGAGGTATAGAGCCGCCCTACAACTCGTTGCCTCCTTTGCATCTGAAGATGATGATCTCAAAATGGGTTTCACGTGCTCCTAAAACCAAAACACTGTGAATGCTATTTTTATTGATACCCGGTCTTTAAATACCTTGAGTTTTTATATACCATGAAAACAAGCACACCTCAGGTAGACCAGTAACAAGGAAATTCGAAACATGCCGTGAGATTGCCGGAAACTAGCCGCCATTAGAGAAAATTGACGATAGCCTTATTTTTTCTAAGTGACAAAAGTGTTCTAATTTGGTCCACAGTTCCAATAGATTTGATAAATATGGTGAATTCGGCCTCTAAATTGAGGACAATAAGCTTAATGCTAATATCAGATTGCAGTATACTCTAAAAGATTTTAAAAAATTACTGCAATAAGTCTTTGCACAAATCGCCCGGGCTATATTATGGTATCCTTTTCATTTCGAAAATGCTTTTTGACCTGACCTGTATTTGCGTAAATTTTCCGAATTAATTCCAAATTTCAGTCAGTTGAAACAGTGAGTGAGGTTACACAAAAAGAAAAAAAAACTAGTTTAAACTACTTAAAAAACAAAAGGACAAGTCCTGAATTGCAATCCAAACAAAAATCGAGAAGAAAATCCCTGACGTCACCAGTAGCCTCATTGAAATTTTTGACCCAAACATAACTGAGTAACGTCGGGCGAACTGCTCTCAAACGACCGGCGACCAGTTGGCTTAGGCAAAGACTTTTCGGAGAAATGGCCAAATTCATGGCTAAGTTGCCTTAAAAACAATTTCCTTCGTGCATAGACCTACAGAAAAACTCATCTGGAGGCTAGCAGAAACGCCGATAAAAAATAACTAACGACATTTCTAAATAAAAAATTAGCAACAATAAAACAAAAAATCTTGAAACTATCATCTTCAGAAATCATGTCAAAAAACCAACTCAATAGCCTATCTCCAAGCTTTTAAAAGATTTCCTTCCGCCATAAAAGAGAAAAAACATGCAAAACGACAAGAATTTTAACAGTTTGCTGTCAAATCAGCTAATCGGCAGGCTGACAAATACGTGGTTCGGCACATTAAATACAAACAGCATGAATGCCAAAAATGTTCATAACTTTGAAAAAAAATTATAAAGATCATAGAAAGCTACAAGTCAATATAAGCAAAAATAAATCTAATAAACCATCTTCATGATTTTAAAAAGTTTCGTTCACAGCTGATATTAAAATTAAAAATGTTGGAAAAAGTGAAATACGATTTAAAATAACTTAAAAATTTGGTGTTAACGGCGGCATAAACAGTCGATATAGGTTTAAAAACAAACATAAAAGCACGCTTCTTATAGCAGCTGATCTATAAAAATTGTGACCGACCTTCATTGAAAAGAGTTTCTACAAAAATAAGGCAACTTGACGAAAACGGAGAAATTGCTAGACTCTAGACTACAAAAAAATTGAAGAACTTTTCACCTTAAGTTTAGGCTTTAGCGCACTAACACATGAGATCCAGCGAAGGTACACTGATCAAACTTGATGCGAACTGAGCTTATACGGGTTTGAAAATCATCGAAAAATATTTGAAAAATCATACGAAAAACTTCATTAAACGCCATTTTTTCTGAACAACAAACCAGAAATATACGAAAGAAATTATCAGAGCTGAACAAAAATATTCCCAGATTAAACTTTGATTAAAAAAATTCTGGAGCTAAATAACACAAAGCTGATTCTCAGTGACCTAAACAACGAGAAAGACTAAGCAGATTGGCCTTAACACTTGTTTTCACGCGACTTTATATGCTGTGAAAAAAAGAACTGCATAAATTAACCTTTGAGAGCCTGGAGACGGCTATCAAAAAGGGCTGAATTTAATTGGAGATAAACAGATAACAGTTCATTTTTATTTATAGCACATAATTAATACAAATATTGCGGGTGCGAGACCAGTTAAGTAGCTATTCTGGTTGCAATGGATTCTATAATATGATAACATAGCCGGCAGATTACCGGAATAGCCGCAAAAAAGTAGACTTGCGTGCCGTACAGATAGACCCAGATACAGATATAAGTTGAAAAATTTACCGACGCCGCCCAAAAAGCTCTGTAAAAAAACCTGCAGCTATAAATTAATCAAGCTTGTTAAAACTCATTGGACCTTTATTAACACATGAGTTCACATAACCTTAAACTAATTAACTAATTCAAAGTAAACTTAAGTTTTAAAGTACAAAAGTCATTTTATTGAGTGAGGTAAGTCATGCATGATCAAAATCTAATCACGCAAATGACAAAAAAATTTTTGAGTGAGAAATGACGTCACGCGCGCAAATGCCGCTAATGAGAGGAAGAAGTAACTCAGAAAATTTGACATTTTCAGCTTCGCTGTGTGAACAAAGCTAAAACGAAAAAAATTGTCAGACGATGAAACAAAAAACATTGCCGGTAGAAAGACTCGAAGGGTCGTGCGTTAAAACTTATCTAAACCTACCTATTTCTGAAATATGAAAAAAGAGCAATATCAGAGGGGGAAACCGTTTTTTAATGAAAAATGTGGGTAGGTAGGTGGGGATGTGGTAATTGAGATGGGGGTAGGTGTCTGTGTGTGTGGGGGGGGGGGTAGGTTAGATAAGGAAGGACTTATATGGGATCAAAAATTTTTCAAAATGACCTTGAATATTACCATCGGTTCTTAGCTACTATACACCTAAACCTAAGCTATTTTATTCAGAGTCCATTGTTGGAAAACAGAAACGTTCTAAAACAGAAGTCAATGTTCAAAAACAAAAGTCAAATTTCAAATCAAGACCAGCTAAGAAAACATAACCGAATAAAGTCGGGCGATTTGCTCCTTAACGACCGGAGAGCAGTTGGCTTTGTCAGTAGCTAGCCAAAGTTTAGTGAGGCTAGATTTCGCTCAATTGAAAGGGCGTGAGGTGAGGGTTATAGATAATGATATCACGCCACATTACAGCAGCTAAGTTCGGCTTCAACAAAAGGATTAAGGAGAGAGAGAGAGATAGTGTGCGAGATAAAACGTGAACGAGAAAGAGAAGGAAAGACGCCCCAACCAACAGAGAGGGCAAGGAATATTTTCCATGATCAGATTCGACTCTGCGACTTGCAACTTCGAAATTTTTTAGTAATTAAATAAAAGAAAAAACAGAACAAAATTCACAAAAGTTTCCAGACTTGCCACTTAAAAAAATGTTCAAAACCATTTTTTGTCTTTGGAGTTCTGTCATTTAACACATCAGCAAGTATTGAAAAGTTTTGTCAGCCATCAATGATTTAAACTCAGAAAGGAAAAAAGTATTTAACATTTTAAAAACAATAGCAAATTTTGACAAAACCTCGCTAAAATTCTTAATATTAATATCTTCAGAACCATTTCATTGTCTCAAACTATCCAGTATCCTATTCCAAGCCTTATATAGTTTCACTGGCTCATAAAGAGTCAATTAAATATTGATATCCATTCCATTAATCCTACAAACTATGCAGCAGCTTTTTATCAACACTCGGACGAGGTCCTGGGCCCCTGGTGCCATAAAAAAATAAATAATCAAAAATATTCAAAAATATTCAAAAAACTTGAAAAGAGCATATTTTTAAAAAATTCTCAAGTTCTTGAAAATATAATCTTAAAAACATTCTATTCCATCTAGAAAATGTGCGGTAACCCATTATCAAACCCTAGAGGAGGTTCCTTGGCTCTTGAGGCTAGAGAAACCTAAAACATAACGAAATATTTCAAAAAACTTTAAAAAATGCAAGTTTTATTAGAAAAACTGCAGAAAATTGTAATATTAAAAAGATGACAACTATTCCATAGCCAAAAACAAATTTTTCATTAATTTATTATCGAACCATTAAGGAAGTTTTCTGTACCTGAGACAGAAAAATCTGAATAATGACAATAAACGTCAAATAAATTGAAATTTCCAAGTTTTGTAAAAATGCTAAAGATCGAGACGTTACATCTAGAAACTACACAGTAACTTATTATCAAACCGTAGATGAGCTTCCGTGGCTCTTAGGGATGGGGAAGCCTGAATAATTTCAAAAACTTGAAAAAAATGCAAGCTTTATCAAAAAACTAGTAAAAAAAATTTGTAATGTGATATTAAAAAGTTGAAAACTATTCCATGAATAAATTTTCTCAGTAACTTATTATCAAAACAACAAACCTACAGGAGGTTTTTTGGCCCCTGAGTGTGGAAAAATTTGAATAATGACAATAAATGTCAAAAAAAATTCAAAAAAATGCAAGTTTTGTCCAAAAAAATGCTAAAACTCGTGATGTTTAAATCTTGAAAAACATTCCGTTACATCTCGAAACTATATGGTAACTTATTATCAAAACCTAGATGATGTTCATTGGCTTAAGGGGCTCGTGAAACCTAAAAAATGACAAAAATTTTCAAAAAGCTCAAGAATTGTGAAAATTAGTATAAATTTGGGTGTTTGGATTACCAAAACATATAGCTCTCAAAAAGGTCATAAAAAGTACTTATGTCTTGCAAAAGACCTTTATCAACTTTAGCCAGCCTCAATTTTAGACTGGTCCGACCAGAAAGACGAAAAAATCAAAAATTTTGGGCTCAAACACTCCCTAAAAATGACCTTTTAACCTTAAACTATGGCCTTCCCGGTAGCTTCATCAAACTAAGCACTTGAAGGACTACTAAACGCTCCCAAGGGCATCTGATGAAACTTAATGCCTACTGGGCGCTACCTGTTTATCCCAATTTTAAGGACGAAAAGCCGAAAACGTCAGACAAAAAATCGGTACAGCGAAAAATCGCATTAAAAAAAGACCAACTGGACTAATATAATAGCCACAAACTTCGTTTGAGAGCAATTAGACATAACAGGACATGCCCTGAAATAAAACCCGAAGAGTCGAATGCAAAAGGTAAAACTACTGCATCTAACCAGCGTATCAATTAACATTGGCAGCTAAAAAGGCCAACAGTCCAAAAAAAGGAGGAACAAAATGAACAAAAATAAAATCTTTGCTCTAACTCCTGAAGCTTTTACCTTATAAGACAATATTCATCCCTTTCAAAATAAAAATCAATCCACTCACAAGTCTTGAAGGGGGTTAATTGGCCACTAAAGATTGAAAAACTTAAGACAGAAAAACAAGGAAAAACGCGAAAATTGCAAATTTTTTTCTTTTAAGTCTCTAAAATTTGCAAAAACTATGTTCAGACCAGAAAACATTTTTGTTGCCTGCCTCTCGGATCCCTCTAGTAAACCATCAGCAGAACTCTTGAAAATTCAATCGGCAATTGAAGATCGTGAAACTCGGTAACTGTCAAAAATTCCAAAAAATTGGAAAATATTTTATTAACAAATTGCTAAAATTGACAATAAGAATACCTTTAGACCCATTTAATCTCTTTATAAATTATCGAGTAACTAAAGTTCAAGCCTAGAAAAATTTTCACTGGCCCATAAAAATCGATTATGTCTGAATGTGCCAATGTTCAGAGCAATTGAAAAAATCAAAGTAGTAAAAAAAATTGAAAAAATGCGAGATAAAAGTTTGATTACAATGCCATTGACCCTACAATCTATGCAGTAACAAACTATCGAAACCTAGAGGAGCCTCCTCGGTCACCTGGGGCTAGATAAACTAGAAAAAACACAAATTTCCAACAAAAAAAATCTGCGAGTTTTATTGCTATAATTCGTGACATATGTTGAAAACCACTTGATAAAAATTGCAAATTTTATTTTGACGAAACTGCCAAAAATAAAATTTAAATGCTGAGAATCATTCCCCTGCCTATAACAAATTTTAAACAAATAACCTATTATCAGAACCTAGAGAAGGTTATCTGGCCCCTGAGGCTCAAAAAACTCAAAATGACAAACATACCCGGCAGATTGCCGGAAAAGAGCCGCCGTTGCTTCCAATAAGCATGATTGGGATTGAAAGAATAGAAGATATTGAAAAAGAGATTTTTTTACAAAAACATTTTTGAAGTCCGATTTATTTTGATGGCATTTCGTAGTTGAACATAACGTACTTCTGTTTCTTAGAGAGAGGCTACAGGGGCTACTATCAATACCAATAAGCAATATAGATGGTAACTAAGACTCATAGAAACGACGCTCAAATAGCGGTCATCTAAAATTGGGCTTTATGGGTTTATCCCGTTTCTACTTCTGACTTCAATTTTTTATACTGACTCTGTTCATTTTGAATGGCTTTGCTGGGCAACTGATGTTCAAAATCACTTTTAGCAGAATGAGAGAAGAGAGAAACTAGCCTAGAGAAGTCAAAAAGATATCACGCAAAATGTTGAAAAAGTGGCAAAATGAGGTAAAGCGAAACATTTTTTTATTCGACGAAGTAAAAAAAATAGTAGCGCTATAATAGCCGGCTGAGAAGATGAGGGCGGCTATTAAAAACTTTGGAAAAAACTCGACAAAAATGCAAGGTTTATTTTAAAAATAGCTAAAATTCGTGATATTAAAATGTTTAAAACCATTCCATTACCACTAGAAACTATGCAATAACAAGTTATCATAACCTAGAGGAGGCTCCTCGGCTCTTGCGGCCGGCAAAACTAAAATAATGACAAAAAGTGTCAAAAAATTTGAATAAAATTGCAAGTTTTGTCCAAAAAAAATTGAAAACTCGTGATGTTTAAATCTTGAAAAACATTCCGTTACATCTCGAAACTATATGGTAACTTATTATCAAAACCTAGATGATGTTCATTGGCTTAAGGGGTTCGTGAAACCTAAAAAATGACAAAAATTTTCAAAAAGCTCAAGAATTGTGAAAATTAGTATAAATTTGGGTGTTTGGATTACCAAAACATATAGCTCTCAAAAAGGTCATAAAAAGTACTTATGTCTTGCAAAAGACCTTTATCAACTTTAGCCAGCCTCAATTTTAGACTGGTCCGACCAGAAAGACAGAAAATTCCAAAATTTTGGGCTCAAACACTCCTAAAAATGACCTTTTAACCTTAAACTATGGCCTTCCCGGTAGCTTCATCAAACTAAGCACTTGAAGGACTACTAAACGCTCCCAAGGGCATCTCATGAAACTTAATGCCTACTGGGCGCTACCTGTTTATCCCAATTTTAAGGACGAAAAGCCGAAAACGTCAGACAAAAAATCGGTACAGCGAAAAATCGCATTAAAAAAAGACCAACTGGACTAATATAATAGCCACAAACTTCGTTTGAGAGCAATTAGACATAACAGGACATGCCCTGAAATAAAACCCGAAGAGTCGAATGCAAAAGGTAAAACTACTGCATCTAACCAGCGTATCAATTAACATTGGCAGCTAAAAAGGCCAACAGTCCAAAAAAAGGAGGAACAAAATGAACAAAAATAAAATCTTTGCTCTAACTCCTGAAGCTTTTACCTTATAAGACAATATTCATCCACTTCAAAATAAAAATCAATCCACGCACAAGTCTTGAAGGGGGTTAATTGGCCACTAAAGATTGAAAAACTTAAGACAGAAAAACAAGGAAAAACGCGAAAATTGCAATTTTTTTTCTTTTAAGTCTCTAAAATTTGCAAAAACTATGTTCAGACCAGAAAACATTTTTGTTGCCTGCCTCTCGGATCCCTCTAGTAAACCATCAGCAAAACTTTTGAAAATTCAATCGGCAATTGAAGATCGTGAAACTCGGTAAATGTCAAAAATTTCAAAAAATTGGAAAATATTTTATTAACAAATTGCTAAAATTGACAATAAGAATACCTTTAGAACCATTTAATCTCTTTATAAATTATCGAGTAACTAAAGTTCAAGCCTAGAAAAATTTTCACTTGCCCATAAAAATCGATAAAGTCTGAATGTGCCAATGTTCAGAGCATTTGAAAAAACCAAAGTAGTAAAAAAAATTGAAAAAATGCGTGATAAAAGTTTGATTACAATGCCATTGACCCTACAATCTATGCAGTAACAAACTTTCGAAACCTAGAGGAGCCTCCTCGGTCACCTGGGGCTAGATAAACTAAAAAAAACACAAATTTCCAACAAAAAAAATCTGCGAGTTGTATTGCTATAATTCGTGACATATGTTGAAAACCACTTGATAAAAATTGCAGGTTTTATTTTGACAAAACTGCCAAAAGTTAAAATTTAAATGCTGAAAATCATTCCCCTGCCTATAAAAAACTTTAAACAAATAACCTATTATCAGAACTTAGAGAAGATTTTCTGGCCCCTGAGGCTGAAAACACTCAAAATGACAAACATACCCGGCAGATTGCCGGAAAAGAGCCGCCGTTGATTCCAATAAGCATGATTGAGATTGAAAGAATAGAAGATACTGAAAAAAAAGATTTTTTACAAAAACATTATTGAAGTCCGATTTATTTTGATGGCATTTCGTAGTTGAACATAACGTACTTCTGTTTCTTAGAGAGAGGCCACAGGGGCTACTATCAATACCAATAAGCATTATAGATGGTAACTAAGACTCATAGGAACGACGTTCAAATAGCGAGCATCTAAAATTAGGCTTTATGGGTTTATCCCGTTTCTACTTCTGACTTCAATTTTTTATACTGACTCTGTTCATTTTGAATGGCTTTGCTGGGCAACTGATGTTCAAAATCACTTTTAGCAGAATGAGAGAAGAGAGAAACTAGCCTAGAGAAGTCAAAAAGATATCACGCAAAATGTTGAAAAAGTGGCAAAATGAGGTAAAGCGAAACATTTTTTTTATTCGACGAAGTAAAAAAAAATAGGAGCGCTATAATAGCCGGCTGAGAAGATGAGGGCGGCTATTAAAACCTTTGGAAAAAACTCGACAAAAATGCAAGGTTTATTTTAAAAATAGCTAAAATTCGTGATATTAAAATGTTTAAAACCACTCCATTACCACTAGAAACTATGCAATAACAAGTTATCATAACCTAGAGGAGGTTCCTCGGCTCTTGGGGCCGGCAAAACTAAAATAATGACAAAAAGTGTCAAAAAATTTGAATAAAATTGCAAGTTTTATCAAAAAATTGCTGAAACTGGTGATGTGAAACAGCCGAACCCTTTTCATTCAAGAGGCTATGCAGTAACCCATTATCAATCCCTAGAGGAGGTTCCTTGGCACGTAGGGCTGAAAAAACTCGAAAACAGACAAAAAATTTCAAAAAACTTGAAAAAAATGTAAAAATTATTATTAATTTGCGTGCAATGTTTGGAGTACCAAAACATATAACTCACAAAAAGGTCATAAAAAGTAGTTATGTCTTGCAAAAGACCTTTATTAATTTTTACAAACCTGAGTTTCGAGCTGGTCCAACAAAACATTTGGGGCTCAAAGCCTAAAAATGCCCATTTAACATTGAATTACGACCTTCTCAGTAGCTTCACCACTCTCAGCTCTTGAAAGACTACTAAACGCAGCTAAGGTCCTCAATGAAACTTGATGCCCGCTCAGCTTTACCTGTTTATCCCGTTTGGAAAGCTCAAGGTCATGGAAAAAATGTGAAAACATTTACAAACATAGCTGGCAGACTGCCAGAAAATAGCCGCAATAGATTTGTAGATCGGCAGTCTAAAAAAACAGTAAAAAAGACAGACCAAAAAAACTCGTCTTTTCATTGAAGGCTGATCTGTTATATTTTGATTACGAATCTGTATAATTTATGGCTGCTTCTATTAGCTGATCTAAAATAACCTTCATTTAGAGTGACACACACCAATTTGACCTTATCTCTTTGAATTAAAGTAAAAAGTCAATTTCAAAGTGAGGAAGTCATTTTTGAGAGTGAGGTAAGTCAAGTGTGACCAAAAATTTAATCACGCGCATGCACAAAAAAACTCGCTCCACTAAGAGCGAAAAATGACGTCACACATGCAATTCAGTTGAAATTGCATTAAAGAATGAACAAAAAGTGGATGTGACGTCATATGATCGTAACAAAAATCATGACGACCAAAATAAAAAAAAAACCAAGAGAAAGCCAATAATAGCCCCAGCTATCGCTGTGCGGCTATTAAAAAAAGACAGCACTAATACAGTCCAATTAGTGGATTGTAAAAACCTGTAAAATCTCAATACTCCGCTTCGAGTGGTCAATAAACCAAGAGGACCGCAATATATCTCCGTGAAGCTTACAGCTTCGCAGCTATAATAGCATAACTAAACATTTGAACGATTTTGTGAATTTTCATAATTAACTCGCCGAAAGAGTTACCTTAATACCAGAAACAAAGCTTGATAACTGAAAATTCTGGTAACGAAGCCGTACACCATTGAGCAATGGGAACGCCCAATTAAGAAATGTTCACTAACCAAGTATTTATCACATAGCTCGTACAGGAAGAACTGGTATGCCCCTGTAGTGGCAGTTGGAAAGGTGTAGGTAGAGAGACCGAGGTTGCACTGCTCCACTGCAAAAGCCAGTCTGCTCAAGATCCAACGGGTCAACTGATCACTTCCACTTGAAGCCAACTAAAATTTAGCAACAAACCTTTTGCGATAATATAAGGTAACCAACTCAAATGCTTTGATAATTTTAAGTTCTCGGTTATTAGTTATCTTCAGGATTCAAGATTTACCGTCTTGAAAAACGGATAACAGTCGTCTCGTCCCATTATTAAAGACACGCATTTTTGTCGTATCGGCACTGATGTTAATTCTAAAAGCGACGAAAACAGCGTTAAGCAGATTTTCCCCCGAAAACTGATCTTTTTCATCCATGGCCTGCTCAATTATTGGAACTAATGTCATTCCTTTAATATTTAAAGAAAATAAGACGAAAATAAGTTGAATGCTGGAAACATTTATAGTAATTGTCATCTGTCACCCATTTAAGGCTATACCTCTAAAAGTGCTTCCAATGTATCTGGAGGTGTAAACATCTCGCCACTGTCAGGTACTTTGAGAAGTTCTACAGCCAGTTTGGTGGCGTTCCATATCTTGTTGCAAAAGAATCTGTATCCCTGCACTCTCAACACGTCCAAGTTCACATCCCTCCCTTGAGCAGTGTAGGCACACAGGGCAAACCGAAGGGCGTCCGTTCCGCACTCCGGAATTCCATTCGGAAAATCTTTTCTCTGAAAAGAGGAAATAGATTACTTTTTTCAACCAGTCTCATATTATATGCCTCTTTCCTTTCCTTGTGAGCAACTTAGAGATATACAACAGAAAAACATTCATAATGCAGCGGCCAGATTTTGGAGAAAGCAACCACAATCCAAGCATGGAGATCAAGTCCAATTAAATCACGCATGCTCGATATCACGGAATCATTTACTGAATGTCAAGTAGCTGTTTCTGAATTACAGCTACGTAGATCTATACATCATTAAGACTAATACAGCTATACATGTGCTAACTCAAATATGGAAGAGTTCCAGATAGCGGATCTTCACTGAAACTGCCAAGTCGCTGCTCTTTGAGATCAATCTTTTTAATGTTATGATCATACAAAAGGAATTCACTGATCACTTACTTGGCCTTCTGCTGCTTTGTGGAGTTCACTGGGATCCAAGTTGCTGTTATTCTTGAGTTGTTCCTGCAACTCTGCCAGAGAGATACCATGTATCACATCCACTGGGTCTACCACATTGCCAAGGGATTTGCTGATTTTCCTTCCATGTGCATCTCTCACAAGTGCATGAAAGAAGACCTGTGCAAAACTTGTAATCGTCAGCAAACATGCATGGTCCCGTTAGTAAACCTTGCCTTTTAACACATTAGAACTCAACTGTTTAGTCGCGGAAACTTTTAACTTTCAGTTTTCCCGTAAATCTGCATACAGTTTAGAGACAAAAGATCCCCCCCCCCCCCCTACCCGTACCTTCTGCACTCCAACCACCCCCAGTTGAATAAGATCTGGTATTACAAAGTAAACCACATTCTGTTATTATATCTGACACGAGCTCTTGAGGGTTGCAAATAATATGCACACAATAAGCTGGGTGGGAAGTCAAACGGAAAAGATCAACTATTTGCATGCAATAAACCATTACGATACGCACATATTGGTTTAAAGATCTCAAACTTTTTTAAAAATAATTTTGCGGATCCAATTTTGGCTGGTCTCAGCCCTTCACCCTTATTTCTGTGTTTCAAGTTGCATATTTGAACAAGACTCCTAAACAAACCCGCCGTATCTTGGTACTACACCGATTTCAAAAAATTGATGACACGGGCTCGCATAAAAAGTGAAAATCAGTAAAAAAAAAAGTTTTCCACTCGGTTGTTGACATGCTTACCTCTTTAAAAGGTACGTCTCCCATCAGTTTCTGCCCCATGAACACCATCCTGGCCACCCAGAAGAACATGATGTCATTTCCAGTTTCAAGGAGAGCACCCGGGTAGAACCTCTTCAGTTCCTCTGACTCTTCCGGCCAGCCCAACACAGAGAAGGGAAATAGACCGGAAGAGAACCAGGTGTCCAGTACGTCCTCATCTGAACAGACAAGTTGATTCTGACTTAAAATTTCTCTTAGATGGGAAACATACATTTTTGCTCAACAATTATTGAGAAATAGATAATGAGGCGGCTCGATAATTTGCGTTCTCAAATTATTTTTACCAGCAATATTCAGATTCACATTTAACCAAATCGAGCACAAAGCAAGAAATTGGTGATCATTTAAAAAATTTTGGATATCAAAGTGTCAACCTGAGGGCCCCTGAAATAAGGCACAGAAAAAAGCCCATTGGAATGGCTTGCTCTGTCTTTGAAGTTCGTATTGAATTTTTTGGGTGGGGGGGGGGGGGGGTAAAGGGTACTCTGTCGACAAACTCTTTGGTGACTGGTCCAACAGCCGAAGCAACCACTGCTTAAATTTTTAATGTCTTTGATGAATTTGTGCCGCTAGCTTGCCAATTGTAACAAGTTTATCTCTCTAATGGGTCGAAAAACAGTTAACTTGTTAAGATGTTGCGCAGCATTCAAGCTTGGCATTTCCAAGAATTCCCAATTGTTGTGAACCTTCTTCGCGTTTAAAACAAAACCCATGACTTAATTTTTCTGACTATTTTTTAAACTCAGAATTAGCTAACATCGAGCGATTAAAGGAAGAATTCGTTATTTCAAACCTGGCACTGTTAATGAGTCATGAATGGCACCAATTAAAAAGTTTTTTTTTTTAATTTGTCTAAATTGCTTCAAAAGGCAGCGACAAATAGCTTAACCTCATATTTCTGAGGTTACGATTTTGACGAAGAGTGAAAATACTGAAGAGTGAAAGTACAATGGTAATTCTTTCAACTTTAACACCAATCAATTCATCCCAACTTTATTGTTTTATTTAATGCCATTGAATCTTAACGATCGTAAGTTCAGAACATAGCAGGCAGATTGCCAGAAAATAACCGCAATAGCTTTGTAGATCTGCAGTCTAAAAAAAACAGAAGACAGAGCAAAAAAAATTCGTCTTTTCATTGAAGGCTGATATGTTATTTCGATTTAAAATCTGTATAAATTTTTGCTGCCTCTATTAGCTGCCCTCGAACAACCTTCATTGAGAGTGACAAAAACCCATTTGACCTTATCTCTTTGAATTGAAGTGAATAAAAGTCAATTTCAAGCGAGGAAGTCAAGAACAAAAAAAACTCGCTCCACTAAGAGCGAAAAATGCCGACACGCACGCACGTCAGTTGAAATTGTATGAACGAATGAACAAAAAGCGGATTTGAAGTGGTTGTGATGTCAAATGGTCGTAATAAAAATCGCGACGACCGAAAACATACCCGGCAGATTGCCGGAAAATAGCCGCTGTGGATTCCAATAAGCATGATTGGGATTGAAAGAATAGAAGATATCGAAAAAAAAGATCTTTGTACAAAAACATTTTTAAGTCCTATTTATTTTGATGGCATTTCGTAGTTGAACATACTTCTGTTTCTTAGAGAGAGGCTACAGGGGCTACTATCAATACCAATAAGCATAAGAGATGGTAACTAAGACTTATAGGAACGACGTTCAAATAGCGGGCATCTAAAATTAGGCTTTTTGGGTTTATCCCGTTTCTATTTCTGACTTCAATTTTTATTCTGACTCTGTTCCTTTTGAATTGCTTTGCTGAGCAACTGATGTTCAAAATCACTTTTAGCAGAATCAGAGAAGAGAGAAACTAGCCTAGAGAAGTCAAAAAGATTTCACGCAAAATGCTGAAAAAGCGGCAAAATGGTAAAAAGAAAAAAAGTTCGACTAAGTGAAAAAAATAGGAGCGCTATAATAGCCGGCTGAGATTGCCAGGAAACAGCCGCAATAGATTCGTAGATCGGCAGTATAAAAAAACAGCAAAAAAGACAGACCGACAGCAAAAAAATCGTCTTTTCATAGAAGGCTGATCTGTTATATTTTGATTGAAAATCTGCATAAGTTAGTGCTGCGTCTATTAGCTGATCTCAAATAACCTTTATTTAGAGTGACACACACCCATTTGACCTTATCTCTTTGAATTAAAGTAAATAAAAGTCAATTTCAAATTGAGGAAGTCTTTTTTGAGAGTGAGGTAAGTCAATTGTGACCAAAAATTTAATCACGCGCATGAACAAAAAAACTCGCTCCACTAAGAGCGAAAAATGACGTCACACATGCAATTTAGTTGAAATTGCATGAAAGAATGAACAAAAAGTGGCTGTGACGTCATATGGTCGTAACAAAAATCATGACGACGAAATAAAAAAACATAGCAGGACAAGTCCTGACGTACAATTCAAAGAATTTTCAGTGACTAAACAAACAAATAGACCTAAAACGGACTGAGTGACATGGGAAAACCATTTCTAAAAAATTCAGATAAAAAAAACAAAAAAAACAGAAAATCAATGTCAAAATGCCGCTAGCGAGATCAAAAAACCACGAGCAAGAAAAGTAAATTTGATTCTAACAAAAAACTAGGCCTATAATTAAATATGAATGGATTGGGAAAACCAATTAGAATAAAAAATCAATCCAAAAATTAAAAACAGTAAAAATCAAAGTGAAATTTCTGAATGTGAACAAAAAACCACTAGAGAGAAAGACAAACTTAGTTCAAACAGAAGAAAAGGCCTAAAATGAACTATGAATGGATTGGAAAAATCACTCAGAAAATCCGATCCAAAAATTGAAAAAAAACAGTAAAAATCAAAGTGAAATTGCCACATGTGAACAAAAAACCTTGAGCGAGAAAGCAAATTTTTGTTCAAACACCGTTTTCTCACTCTACTTTAAAATTACAGCGAAAAAATTTCACGCCACAAAACCACTCGCTTTTTTGCTCCATTTTCCGTTCCGGCGTGACAAAAAACTACTCCAATTTGACATCAAAAATCATGAAAATCTTAGAAAAACAGCGCCCCAATACAATTCAAATTCTTTGAAATGTAAAAAACCAAGAGAAGGCCAATAATAGCCCCAGCTATCGCTGTGCGGCTATTAAAAAACAAATAAGTCGGCGTGATATACGGGAGGGACAAAATATTCAGGACAGAAGTAATACAGGTCAAAAACTTATTTCAATTCAAATGCTTAGTAAGATCTTGTGAAATAAGAGGAGATGACAAACTATTACTACTATAAGACCTCCAAAAATAACCGGCAGACTGCCGAAAAGAGACTTGCATGACGCAGAAAACAGATTTAAAAATAAGTTGAAACAGTTGTCAACGCCGCTGAAACACTTTTAGCAATAAATTGACATGGCTACTTAAAATTCAATCAGTCGAAGCCTTTCTTAGCGACCATTATTACATGTAATGAGGAAAAAGTCATTCAAAAAACTTTTCAAACTTTGCTGATTAAACAAATTTTAAAAAGAACAAAGTCGAACGACGAAACAAAGACATAGTCGCAATAACTCCGGAAGCAACTATAAGCGTCGCACTCTCTCGAAAAACATCGAAATCGCAGCCTACAGCATTCTCTTTTCTGAAAAAAAATTTTCTTTGAATCGCCAGAGTTCTCCAAAATATTGGTTAAAAATTTAAACTGTCGTAAAAAGAAATATTTCATCATTGAAAGCAAGCAAACCGAAAACCATCAGAACAAAAACACAAGACAAAATTTCTACAGTAAAAAAGCAAAGAAACCCATCTCGTAACGTTACACAAATAACCAAAAGCTTCCAAATGGACAGTTTTGGTCAGCTCACTTACCGGGCTACTAATTGCCACAAAAAACTAGTCTTAGAAATCGAAGCTCTAAATAACTCTAAGGAAATAAAACACATTGGGAAAGCGTAAGGTAGATAATCGTTTAAATGTAACTGAACTAAAAAATGCTAACTTAAATTTAGGTCTCAGGAAAACGATTAGTTTTTTGTAACCACAAAATTTGACACCATAAAACTTATCTCTCTCTCTCTTTCAAGAAATTTTTATTTAAATAGATTCCAACTATAGCAAAATTTATATTTTTCAGGAGAAAAAGGAAACATTCAAACTCGAAACCAAAAAAAAATTCTTATTTTCCAAAACTTAGCCCGAAGAAATTCGACAGTTATTATCATCAACCATTTCAGTAAAAAAAAGCAGTGACGAAATTTAGAAATTTTAAATACCTCTCAGAGTTGCAGTATGGTGAATTAAATCAATTTAACAAATCATAAAAAACAGCAAAAAATTAGAAGTTATGGCAACAACTCAGCATATGTAGTTGTAATAAAAAGTTGCCAAACTCTAGAATGTTGAGGTTACGGACACGTTGAAAAGAAAACAGTAATAAAGGGCACCTTCATTATTTTGAAAGTTCACAATTAAATTGAAAAAAGAATAGTATATTATATTAATTATCATTGCAGTTCAGTACAATAACATAGCCAGCCTCCTGTCGAAGATAAACAGTGAAAACAAAATGAAAAGATTTGAAATATCGAAGTATTTTCCCGAAAATGTCCAAATATTGTTTAAGTCTCAATTATGACAAAAACTCAAACAATTAACGCTAAAAAATAATCGAAAAAACTAGAACACTAAATTAAATCCCTGACAGTGAAGAGAAAGCCTAATTCCATTAAATGAAACCAAAGCGCAAGCCAAAATCTTAGAAAAATTGAACAACAAATCCGAATTAGTATGTGTAAAAACTCATAAAACGAAAACACCTCGAGTCAGAAAAAGGCATTCAACGCATAAAATATCCGAAAGACGTCAACATAGACACTGATTATGCTCTCAAGTATGCTCTCAAAGATCCAATAACAAAGATAATGAAAAAATCCAAAGTTAACTTCCCAAGTTAAAATCAAAAGAACAATCGGTTAAAAACGGTTATCCATGTGCCCCAGCCATTGTCTAAGAAAACACTTTTCAAGCTGAAAAATCATGTACGCAACGCAGCACATAAACAAAATACTTCTCTCGCTCAGAACAATTATTTCACGGCAATTCTGCTTGCTTTTAGCTCAAAACGTTCTCCGTACAAATAGTACTTCCGGTTTAAAGAAACTTACGAAAACCAATACTCCTCTTCGAGTCGTAAAAACCAGGAACTCCTCAATAAAGCTGCGCTCAGTTTTCAGCTTTGCTGCTATAAAACCAGAAAGTTCGTTTTCTTACCTCGATTGGCTAGCTTTTATAATGAACGCAATGACAAAATCTGTACCCATGGTTAAAAGACAGAACATAACTGACTAACGTCGGACGAATTGCTCTCAAACAACCGGCGAGCGGCTGGCTTCGTCAGTAGCTGGCCACGGTTCAGTGAGGCTAGCTTTAGCTTAATTGGATGAGCATGAGGTGACGGCAGCGGGGATGGAAGTGCATCGAGGGCAACAGTGAGTAGTGCATTGAGGAGATTAGTGAGCTGAAAGGCTCCAAGAGAACTTAATGCCCACTGGGGGCTACCAGTTATCCCGTTTCTGAGGACGAAAAGTCAAATGGGTCGGACGAAAAATCGGCCAGGAAAAAAATCGCAAAAAAAGACCAACAGGGCTAATATATTTGCTACAAACTTCGTTGAGAGCAATTAAAAAGTAAAACTGAAGTAAAATATGGCCATAGACCTAAAAAGTGGCTGCGATAAAAGATAATGACCAAGAAATGTTGACGTCAAAACCGAAACTAAAAACGGAGATAGACTGCAAAAAATCAATGACCAAAAAATTATGAAGATCGTTAGCCCCGAGGGAATGAAAAGAAATACGTTTTGCATCTCTTAAGCACAAACGGCAGGCGATTCGAATTTATTCCCAAATTTTGAATGAGTTTGTTAATGATTTATTTCTTTCTGAATTAAACAGATATAAAAATCTTGCAATTTTTATAGTCTAGGTTTTAATCCTTTAGCTGTTTTTTTTTAAGTTTCTATGAAAACATTTTATGAACTTTAATTTTACTGTTTGGCTTCTCTGATATGCTGAAAAATTCTCGAAATCCGTAGAGAAATCACGATCAAAGAGGTAGCACTCCGATGAATTGTTGAGAGTGACAACTATTTCATGGCAGTGCAAATATTCACTCAAACAAACCCTGATGCTGATGTTACCAATATTTTGACAATATTATCAAGCATAGCTGGCAGATTGTTAGAAAATAGCCGCAATAGCTTCGTAGATCTACAGTCTCAAAAAGATAGTATAAGAAACATACCACAAAATTCTTTTCATTAAACGCTCAGATCTTTTGATTAAAAATCTGTCAATTTTATTGCTGCTTCTAATAGCTGCTCAAATAACCTTCAATTAGAGTGGCACACACTCAGTTGACCTTATCTCTTTGGAATAAAAAAGTCGATTTCAGAGTCAGGAAGTCAATTTTGTGGTGTAAGTCACGTGCGGCCAAAATTTTCATCAAGCGAATAAACAAAAACTCGCTCCGCTAAGAAGGAACAAAGACGTCACGCACGCAATTCAGTTGAAATTGCATGAATAGATGAACAAAAAGCAGATATGAAGTGATTTTTGCGTCAAATGGTCGTAACAAAAATCTTGACAACGAAATAAACAGAGCCGGAATAATTCCGGAAACAACTCGAGGAGTTGTCTTCGTGAAAGAATTGCCTTTAAAATCAACTGGCTTCTACTAAAGTGACTACTAACAACAAAACAATCAGTCAAAAATGAACATTACTCCTATATAAATTACGACTAAAAAACTACATTACTCCTATATAACAGGTCAAATTTTTTCTAAGCAATTGAAAACATCAAAGTACGCAAGCAGCAAAAGTAAAGTCATGTTAGCCTGCCAAAAACCTTATTTTGGAAGACAAACTTGAGCACTACAAGAAATAAACAAAAACTGTTACAAACTTAGCAATTTCTGTGATTTCTCTCAATCGAAACACTATTTTACAACAAAAAACAGCAATCAATTGATAAATAAAAAAAATTGTCGCTTTAACTAACATAGCTGGCAGATTGCCAGAAAATAGCCGCAATAGATTCGTAGAGCGGCAGTATAAAAAAACAGCAAAAAAGACAGACCGACAGCAAAAAATCGTCTTTTCATAGAAGGCTGATCTGTTATATTTTGATTGAAAATCTGCATAAGTTAGTGCTGCGTCTATTAGCTGATCTCAAATAACCTTTATTTAGAGTGACACACACCCATTTGACCTTATCTCTTTGAATTAAAGTAAATAAAAGTCAATTTCAAATTGAGGAAGTCTTTTTTGAGAGTGAGGTAAGTCAATTGTGACCAAAAATTTAATCACGCGCATGAACAAAAAAACTCGCTCCACTAAGAGCGAAAATGACGTCACACATGCAATTCAGTTGAAATTGCATGAAAGAATGAACAAAAAGTGGCTGTGACGTCATATGGTCGTAACAAAAATCATGACGACGAAATAAAAAAAGCAAGAGAAGGCCAATAATAGCCCCAGCTATCGCTTTGCGGCTATTAACAAAGATTAGTTTAAAGATCAGAATAAACGCAATAAAACTAAAACGACAAAAAATTAATCAAACCGAAATCATTTATGAAACAGACTAAAGAGATAGAACAACATTCAAAAAATCATATGTTACCAATTACAAGCCCTAAGAATATTCGCAGAAGATTTTGGGTCAAAAATTGTAAAGTGAAGCAGGCAAAACCTCAGTGCCATATTATATTAAATAAAATAACTTGTTTACTTGAGCTTAGTTCAAATCGATAGTTTTCAAACATAAACAGAAAAATGTCCTAAAAATTGCTCTTGAACGACAGGCGAGGCAATTTAATTCGGGGGCTGTAGCCTAGATCAATTTTTCTTAATGGGTGCAAAAAAACTTGTCCCCGGACGGGATTCGAACCACTGATCTCCCGATCCAAAACCACACGCACTAACCACTGGGCTACTATTCACTAGCCTCTGCTATTCTGCAACCGAATTTATATTAGCAACACAATTTACTTCGGAGCAATAGAGATCACTCAAAAATAAAGAAAGCGTGAAAAAGTCACTTGAGAAGTCAAAGAATGTTCTCGAAGAGAAGCGAAAAATGGTCAAGCGAAAAATTTGCATAAAAAAGACGCACATTTACAATAATTGCCATGAACTTCGTTCAAGAGCAATTAATTAAATGAAAGCAGGGCCAATAAAACTATAGGTCTTACTAAGAATGTTAGAAAGAAACATGCTAGAATGTGGAGAATACACAAGTCTAACTAAGAATGTTAGAAAGAAACATGCTAGAATGTGGAGAATACATACAAAAAACTTCTCGAAAAGATGAACAAACTAACTCGCAACTTCTGAAAAATCAAAAAACTAAACTGGAAACTCTTATTAAGCTATTGAGATTTGAGAACAATTGCGAAACAGTAAAACAATTTTAAAAATGTTTAAAATAGGATAAATTTTTCACTGAATTTTAAATAGTTTTGGCCAAAAACAATCCAATTAGCAACAAAACGAAACCAAAAACACACAAACAATTTTATAAAAACAAAAACATCTGACGTCAAAAAGAGGCATCCAATTCAGAAGTTATCAAAAAGACGTTTACTTATTAACTAATTCGGTTTTAAAAAAAGTCTGCTCAAAAAGCCAAAAATGAAGAAATCAACGAAAAAGCCAAAAATTGACAAAAAATAAGAAATATGGGCCAATTTTATACTTGAAACGCATTATTCAGCTCTCAGAAACATTGTAGGATCAATTTCAGATGGTTACGTATTCATGTGGCATCAATCAAACATTACTTCTACAAAAAAAACAAGTTACAATAAAAAATGGGCCACATTGACGAAAACACTGCTAAACTATATGCGCCAATCTCTCAAAAACTCATTTCAAAGTCAAAAAGTCATTCATTGAACTCAGCGCATTAAGAAAACACTTCTCTCGCTCACAAAAAAGTTAGTTCCCACAGCAATTTTACAAACTTTCACTATTAGGTCAAAACGCGGCCTGAAAAATTTACTTCCGGTAAGAAAAAACCTTAAGAAAACCAATACTCCTCTTCGAGTCATAAAAAACCAAGACCAATAACAGCCCCAGCTATCGCTGTGCGGCTATTAATGAAATATCTAAAAGTAATTTTCCCGCGCCTTCTGAATTTACTTAGAAGTGAAAAACATAAGTTCTGAAATCGCAAGCGCGTACAAAGACTCAGCAGATCATTCACCTTGAGTGAGCTTTATGTCAGCTGATTCGACATTGAACTTCTTGCATGCTCTCTCGATTGCCTCTTCTTCTGAGCGAGCACTGATCCATCTCTCAGGGTCATCTTTGATCTATAAAAGCAAAAGATCTATAAAAGCATCTTTGGTCTGCAAAAACAACTCATTACTATTAAAAAAATCTTATTTTAAGTATTGGAAAAATTTACGCTAGTTATTATTTGAATTATTAATACAATTTCGTTGTAATTTTGGTACAAAATCACCATTAAACTGTTAAATTTCATTCAAGAAGAAGCATTCGATCCACCTTAAGGTCAACTAACATCTTTGTCCAAACTAGCTGGCATTTTTTCTGGATTTGTAAATGTGACGTAATAAGCCGGGATCTGATGACCCCACCACAGCTGTCTGGAAATGCACCAGGGTCTTATCCTCTCCAGCCAGGAATTCCACTGTTTTACTGAAGCTACGGGGAACAGTTTGATATTTCCCTCTACCACTGCTTTGATAGCATCAGCTGCCATCTGGTCACAGTCCACGTACCTAAACAGATTTAAATCACGAATAGACACAAATAACTGGTAAGATCATTTACATAAACTGATTCATACGTCACAAAAATCACATTCATCTGACGAAATTTGTGGAATTAACAAGTAGGGTTTGAAAAAGGAAGCAAACCAAAACATGGATGCCTTATTGCCTCGGAATCAAAATACTTCGTTTGTTGGCCGAATCCAAAGTTACTGGTCTTAGTTGACATCAAAACTCGCCCGTGGGAAAATTGTATCTCGATGGAATAACGAAACAGCAGTTACAGAAACCGGCTAGAATATATCTTTCGTGGACTGACTCTTTGTGCCAGAGCAGCATTTTGTTTAAGGGGAAAAATTTCCAGAAATCTCGTTCGAAAAATTAATGGGCATTGGAATAGTTATACCTTGCAAAAATATTTGCAATCTGATTTTGACAAAAAAAATGACTCCAAATTACCTGAACCACCTTTCGTCAGTTCAGTGAAATATTTGGAAAATGGAGAATGCCAGCAACCCCGATCAAAGTTTGAGTAATTACTATTCGTAACTGCAAAGCAAAAGTTCACAAAAAAAAACAGATAAGAATTCATGGATCCAATTTTTTTTCAATTCAGTTACTTTGAAAACATCGAAACGATAGAGGCAATTTCGTTAATCATCTCTTTGAACAATAAAGGCAATTTATCCCCGTAATTAATAGTACTTAATTTTGGCACAAACTAAGCTGCAAAAAGCAGATTTCTTCCAAACAGTCTCCGAAATCAAGGCAACTATTGAACTAGTTGAAACCAAACACCAGTTTTAAAATTAGTTTTTAAAAGGTGTGTTAACGTTATCTAACGTGGCTACCAATGAATAGAAAAAAAATACTTGAACAGGTTTAAATCTCGAAAACTTCTATTTTCGCTTTTTCATCAAGCAGCCAGTTGAATTCGGCTGCTTAACATTTCAGATGAGAAGAATTCGGATCAGCAAAACTGAAGTGCAGCGCTGTCTTCGCTCCCGATCAATTAACGACAGCCAAAGTTACGACAACACGTTTAGCTTAGTTTTGCCTTCAAAAGTACCCCTAAACTTCAAGACATTCTTTTGATATGTTAACAAATGTGTGTACATATGTTACCAAAATTCAAAGGTCAAACAAACATCAAGTTCGCTTCTTGTTTAAAGTCTCGCAATGCTTCAAGGAAACAATTTATCTTACCATTGAGGCTTAAGAAGGGGTTCAATAATGTCTTTTGAGCGTGAACAAACTGGCACAACCATAGCGTTGTCTGAGGTTCCCTTGAACAAACCCATCGCATCCAGATCCTTCGCTATCACTTTGCGAGCAATAAACCGCTTCATTCCCTGAAATTTGAACCACAATCATTACCCCAGTTTTGAGGAATTCATTTGTTCAATTCAGTCTGCAAATTGATCCGTACAATCAACGGGACACATTTTTGCATTTCGGTTAACTAAAGAGACTAAAGGCAATCTATTTGATTGTTTAAGAGCCGCCCTAGAAGAAAGTCATTGAGCATTAACAAAGTTGCAGACAAAACTCTGCTCTAGAACAATATTTGAAGAAAAATGGGTTCTTTTCTGTTTGTGCCCCCCCCCCCCCCTAGTGAGTGCGTATTTTTTCCACACCGACGCACGTGCCATATTTTTACATAATGAATTACAATGTAATGGATCGTGCTGTGTAATTGGGGGTTGCATAATATACTTGGGGGGGGGGGGCAACATAGATCCGAAAGATCGAAAGATGATCAAACCCTAAAAAAATTTGCCTACATTATATTTGCACTCCATCGGTTTTTCATTCTCGTCAACCAGTTGAATGTTGCCTTCCTCATCCATCATTTGATAGAAGGGCAACTGGTGTTTCTTCCCCACTGTAAAATCGTTGTGGTCATGAGCAGGAGTGATCTTCACAGCTCCAGTACCGAATGACATGTCCACGAAATCATCCGCAATGATGGGCATCTTGTCTCCTCTAATCGGATGGCGCACAAACTTCCCGTGCATGGACTGAAAGTTGAAATTAATCAATGCTTATCACGGAAAATCATTAATGCTACAACCCCTCAGTTGTGGAGGTACGCTCATTTTTTTATTAAGCCAATTTAAGCAGATTGATATTTTTGTCGCAGAAACGGGGTACGGCGTTTCATTAGAACAGCAATTCAATTTACAATATTTTAATAGGGGTTTATTGAAATGTTCGCTATTTGACGCAAACATAGATTACTTTAAGACTTTTATGACATATTCTGTGTCGCTATATATTTGGTTTCGTATTCGTTAAAGATGCTTCGCATTGAACGAAATGTTTTAATACGAAGCCCGGTGAGAAAAGATAAAAACGAAATGCTTTCGGAGTTCCATCTTTATATAATTTTTTTAACTTCGTAGACTCGTGCCAAAAATATAAGGAACCATTACTTGAACCAATGAATGGAAGCGCTATTGAACTTTCACATCTTTGCAAAATTATACCAAGTTTCAGGTATCTAGTATGGTCCACTTTCTTTAAGTCCCTTGTTTTGATATACGAACAAAAACAACGCGCTATTCCATTTTGTAGCAATATAATAGACACAACACAAAGATGGCGACTTAGAGCTGGGTAGTAATTTAGGCAATGAGCACGTAAAATACTTTTTATATTGGCTTGAAATGATTTGGATCTATTTGATATATATTTACTTTTTGCGCTAAACAATTTTGGCAAATTCGTTTTTTTTCCGAGACCAATTACTCATTTCCACAGAGAAAAAAGAAGCCACAAAAAAAACAAAACGAAAGCGAGAGAAAAAAGAAGCCACAAAAACACAAAACGAAAGCGAGAAAAAAAACTAAACTTCACACAAATATTCTCAATAGCTGCTAGTAAAGCTCTAAAAAAACTGCTCAGCGATTTAAAGCCCTCGTGGTTATACTTGCTTATTCCGTTTCTGAGGACCAAAAGGCAAATGCGTCAGAGTAAAAACCGATCCAGCAAAAAAACAGATCCTGTAATTATTCCCTGATTGAGCCTGTTACCATTACCAAATGACTTCATTTAACATAGCCGGCAGATTGCCGGAATAGCTGCGAAAGAATAGACTTGCGTGCCGTATAATAGAGATAGAAACAGATACAGATCTAAATTGAAAAAAAAATCGACGCCACTCAAAAAGCTAGGTGAAAAACATTCAGCGATAAATTAATAGATTGTTATATTTCATTCCGCAGAAGCCTTTTATTAGGGACCTTTACTGCACATATGAGTTTCTTTGACCTTAACCTAATTCAAATTAAACTTTAAGTGCAAAGTAATTTTAATGAATAAGGTAAGTCACGTATGATCAAAATCTAATCACGCAAATGAACTTAAAACCTTTGCTAGAGAAAGAATGAGAAATAAAGTCACGCACGCAAACGCTGTAAGTGAGAGGAAGACGTCACTCAGAAAATTTGACTTTTTCAGCTTTGCTGTGTGAACAAATGTAAACAAAAAAGAGCGTCAGACGACGAAACAAAAAGTCGTCTGACGCTCTAGTTTCTGATAGCGAAGCCAGCTGCACTGGATGCAAAAAACGTGGGGTGAGGGGACAGTAAAGTGATTTATGGAAGAATCGAAAACTTAGAAAAGCTCGACAATTCCCTTCACAGTCCCATTTGAACAAAGTCAAATCACTCAAGATAAGTCTATATTAAGTTTGAAGCTGAAAGGAAACTATACGACTACTTTGAGCGAGAGCAATTATCAATTCATGAAGATTGAACAATTGGTATTTAAATTCTTCAGAAGTCAATGAGAAGCATTAATTTCTGGCACAGCATAAATCAGTAAAGCAAAAATTTTACAGCTATTATCCTCTATTTGAGCGAACAATTTGCCGTAAGGATGCCTTCTCCCGGTCCTACTCAAATATCCCCGTCTAATTGGAATATTTCTTAGCTCACTAGCGCTCTTTTAGTAAAAATGTCGTTTATAAGCAAAAATATTTGAATTAATATGAAGTTGAGTACAACTAAGAATACACAGAGCAATTCACAAGACAAGGTTTGACATCAAATCTTTTATGACATACTAATATTGAACATACAAAATAAACACCACAAGAATCAATATTTTACTAAGTGCAAAAATCTAGTTCTTCTAGGTCTCTAAATAAGCTCCATTTAGACATATCTTCATTCTTTTCACTCTTCACCAGTAGAAACTTGTTCTTTATTCGCGGCATTCTTTTCGGTTGCGCTTCCGTTTTGATTCTCAATCCTTTGAATCGGAATATCTCGGACTGCTCTCTTCTCTTCCTCTTTCTTCTCCCTCTTAGCGTACACCACCATCAACCCATTCTCCAGCATCTTTGTCTGCAACGTGTCCAGTTTCACGTCTTCTGGAACCGTAAACGCCTGAGAGAACGTACGGCTTCTTTTGTGAGTGCCATCCGAGCTTTTCCATTCCGAGCTGCCAGACATTTGGACTATGTTCCCCTCAAGCTGAATGTTGACTTCGTCGGGGTTAAATCCTCTGGAATCAGCAACTGAAGACCAGTCATCTTTTGCAACCCCGGCAATCTCCCTGACTTTCTGGAACTGGTTACTGCCGAAGCCTGGTCGCTTGAGAGGCAAGAAGTCGTTTTCAATCCAGTCGTTTGACCGCTGCTGTCTTTTGGGTGCCATTTCTTGTTCTTCATCTCGCAGAAGACATCGCATTAGACTGTCGTTGTTGGGTGACAACCACATCATTCGATTGGGGCGCAGAGCAGCCGATGAAGAAGCTTCTATAGAGCGGTTGTTCCCCGGTCTCACAAGGAGAAATGAGTCGAAGTCAAAATCTCGCAACATTATCCCAATGTGTTTATTGTAAGTTGATTAAATTTGTGTCGAGTTCGCAAGAAAAGTACAATATGAGACTCGAAGCTTTCTGCAGTATTACGTTTATTAGCTTATTTTTGGTAGAATTAAACTGAGGTTGTTTCTTATACTCGTCTTTTTATAGTGTTTCTTATGATTGTTCTAGAACTATTATGATGTAACTGGAGAATTCTAGAAGGTTCTACCATTTAGAAGAATCAGTAACAAGTGCAAAAACCTCCGGGGACAGCGGGGAATCGAACCCCGGACCTCTCGCACCCGAAGCGAGAATCATACCACTAGACCACTGTCCCACTGCTTTCACCAATTTCACTATTATAAATGAACAGATAGCTGCTTAGTGCCTTTGCTTTATCCGCTGCTTCAATATATCGTTGATATATATCACAAAGCTTTTAATTTGATTCAACATACATTTTCAGACTCGACGTTTTGCATTTTAGAGAGTTATCAAAACTCGATAAAAAATATTAACCGCGACCAGAACGAGAAAATAGAGTAATATATCAGACTCTCAAAGATGTGTGACTGCCTTCATTTTTTTAACCAGAGTATAGTATTATCTATTGATCTATACTGTTTCGTCCCTCAGTCCAAGATCTATTTGTTCAGGGGCATAAGAAGTGGAATTATGGTATGTTTGCCATGATTGGAGAGAGAGGGGGGTATAATGAGAAAGACCCGAAATTTTTATTGATGCTTCAGTAGAGTATAACAGCAGTCATTGAATAACAGTAGAGTCAATATAACGAAACATCCGAAAATAGCGTTTTCTGAGTTAACAATGGCTCGCATATCCTGAACACCTTCAAGGGTGGGCGGACTACTTATAACTGTTTGCCCACTGACCTTATATCTCTCGTCATCCGGATGAACAGCTACTGCAGCATCAGCCAGCATAGTCTCAATACGCGTGGTTGACACAATGATTTCTTCAACACCTGAAAATCAATCTAATTGGCAATTTGTAAACACGCATTTGTTACCTAAAACACTCACGTGCACATTTCAAAATGCCGAAAGCCTGGAGTGCCAGACGTTAAAATGCCAGAAGTTCCTACTTAGCCAGAAGTTGACTTCCGTTGACTTTTGTCACTTTAAAACGTGCGCGTTTCGTGTTTTAAGCATGGTTAAGTGACTCTGCGGAAGTCACTTCGAAATTCTGACTTAATATCTCGAACCGCTTCGCGGTTCTCGATAAACGCCAGAAGTTCTCAGTGACTTCAAGCAGAGTCACGTAACCATTACTTATAAAAAATCTCGTGCAGATTTACAGAGTGAAGGACATGAATAGTATTGTTGAAAACCTATTCAAATGAAAAAGCAAATCTCCCTTCCACTAAAGGAGTTTGTTAACACTGCATGACATTCAGCTGCAAAAATGAAATATGAAATGAGCAAAAGGATCCTCCTGACAGAGAAGAGACACTATATACGATAAATACCTATCTATATAACCCATCCCCAAAAACATAAAAAAAGCCCAAATCATTGCAAAAATTGGAGACAAATTTCCGCACGTTCAGAACTCGGTCTGGAAAACCAAAAATTGTCCAAGCGGTATTTTCATACTCTAATTCAAAAGTAGTATAAAAATCACCAGTCAAAAAGAACACAAAAATGAGGCCAGAATAGGCTACAAGTGAAGTGTGGTTGTCTAGTTTCTTTGGCTTCTTTTCAAGAAGCCGTATATACTCGCGTCTTGCGTTACAGTTTTAAGTCCTTGTTTGGTCTATGCTTGGTTTTGCGTCTAGTCATGTTCATTGGGGAAGAGAAGAGAAGGGGTAGATGTCAATTTTCACCTTGCATTGCAACCCAACTACAACTACAACAGACGAAGACCAAGACGATAAAAGCATTTGGAGAAGCTAGTGACGACCTGAGAAGTGACAAGACGACATGAGTGAGAACAAGTGATCTAAAAGTGGAGAAACAGGCAACAGACAAGAGCAAGACGAAGGAGTGAGACCAGAAGCAGTAGCCCTTGCTTGGAGATTGTAAGAGGTGCATTGAAGCCTAGACGCCTAGTAACTCGTCCAAAAAGTTATTGGTGAGGTGAATTGGTGCCTTTTTGCTTTTTTTCTTGGCACAGACTAGCTCTGTGATTTATTAGACCACTCAGGATTAGCACCTCAGAGCTTATACAGCTCCCTATAAGCTAGAAAAGCTCGAATTAAGACTTTCAAAAAATAGGATAAGTGCTTTGCAACTTTTTCATAGGATAAGGATTATTAAAGAAATCGAAATGTTTATAACTTTTATAGAATAAGCGTTTTTGCAACTTTCAATAGAGCATAAGCGTTGTCGCAACTTTTAACTTGTATAGGATAAAAGTTTTTGCAACTTTTGACCGCCCTTATCATTGCAGTTAAAACTAAGTTGAGTTATTTAGATATAATCCGAATACCGGGACGCCGGGTATTGCGAACAAAAATTTGACATATCTCGAACCCCAATAATACCCCTAGTCTTGAACATGAATAACCCTTCACCCCACAACTGCGTACAACCGCAAACAAGCACCCCCTTTCATCCTCTCCGAAACGACCCATACGAACGAACTCACTCCGATGATAGCATAGATTTGGGTTTAGAGATAGGTTTGGGTTTCGATCCAAAAACCAACCCCGACAATGAGAACCCAACCGAAAACGTTACTACTTTCACTGAGCCCAAAAACGGGCCCTGGACGCAGGCGATATAGCCGAAGCCGCTAATAAACGTCCTAATGTAGAGCATAAAAAGCAAACATAGCTGGAAGATTGGCAGAAAAGAGCCGCAATAGCTTCGCAGATCTGCAGTCTCAAAAAAAAACAGTAAAAAAAAGACAGACCAAAAAAACGTCGTTTCATTGAAGGATGATATGTAATATTTTGACTAATATTGACTCTATTAGCAGCTCTCAAATAATCTTCATTTATGAGTGACCCATACCCACTTGACCTTATCTCTTTGAATTAAAGTAAAAAAAAACAATTTTAAAGCGGAAGTCATTTTTGAGAGTGAGGTAAGTCAAATGTGACCAAAAATTTAATCACGCGCATGAACAAAAAACTCGTTCCACTAAGAGCGAAAAAGGACGTCACGCACGCAATTCAGTTGAAATTGCATCAACGAATGAACAAAAAGATTTGGAGATTGAGACCTCAATTGGTCGTAACAAAAATTTCGACGACGAAATGGAAATCAAGAGAAGGCTAATAATAGCCCCAGCTATCGCTGTGCGGCTACTAAACACTAATTACCAACGAATCGTGTACGTTAACTTTGAAGGAGAGAGACATCGACTAGCTGCTTTCGCCAACGCCATGATTAGACTTACTAACCAAAGAGACCCGGACAGTGTAGGAGAAATTCCAATGAGAAACGGCTTCAAAATAAAGCCCAAAAAAAAGAAGCATCCAAATTTCTAAAACCACAAAACATCAAACAAGAGTTTCAAAAGTACGAAGTGAAAGTTAACTCCAACAACAACAAAAGCCAGGAAAAGCAATTCCATGCTTCGCAATTACAAAAAAATTTTCTAGACGTCAGCCTAAACAAAATTGAAAAACAACTAAACCAACAACGAATTAGGCCCCAAAAAGATTTCGAGTTAAAAGCAGCGTAACAAATCAAGAAACAAGACCAGTTAGAGTCCTAACTAGAGATGAAAACCAAGCAAAAAAGCCACCATGAATGGGGTTGTATTGTGCCTACAAAAATTGAAATGTGAAACGTCAAAACAGCAACCAAAAATAGTGCAATGCTTCAAATGACAAGCACATGATCACATAGCAGTAAAGTGCGACAACGCGAAAAGATGTCCAAGATGCGGTGGACACCACATCAAAGACGGCAATCAAAATGAACCTTGCTGCGCAAATGGCAATGAAAAGCACAGCGCTGCCTATAAAGGCTGTCAAAAGCACAAAGAAGCGCTGCATCATACGCGTAGGCTCAAAAAGAATCCAGAAAACAAAGACAGAAAGCACAAAAAACAGCAAGTGATTCTCAAACACAAATCGAAAAAAATCTCAAAAGTATCATAAAAAGTCACTTTAGCAAACTTGAAAGCAAAATAGAGCAGATAACAAAAATCGCCAATGAAAGACTTAGAAACAAACTTTAGAACCAAATTGACCAATTGAACGCAAACTTACAAAGCACAATAAAACTAAATGAAAAAACTAGAGAAAATATTATAAACAGTCATGGAAGACATTACAAAAATGTTATGTGAAATATTAAAAGACAACAAACTGACAGTAGATGAAGGGAAAATGAGACAAAAATTAGATAAACTCAGAACTGAAAACCAGAACACTCAGCACTAAAACAAACAACAACTTGAAAAAAAGAAAAATCAGAACCGTTTAAAACTAGAAACAAAAGGATTGAAAACCGAAAATTTTAAAAAAAAAACACTAATAGTCACGCAACTAAACTGTCCCTAACTGATTAAAAATTAAAAAAAAACATCAGATATACTGGAAAAAACTGAGGCAAGCCGACGTAGCTTGCCTCAACGAAACCAACTTCGGTAAGAAAAACCACCCAAACTCAGAAGACTATACCCTAGCAGGAAACACCAAACACAACCGTTTAGGATCTGCAATCTAATTCAAACATCGATTAAATTAGGAACTCATAGAAATGAAAACATATGAATCCGAAATCAAACAAAGACAAGAATGTATCACTATAAAAACACTTGGAATCTACATAACAAACATCTATGTATCAACACAACTAGAAACAGGAACGAACCTAATCACAAAAATACCAAACAATCCAGCCCACTTAACTACTGTTGACATCAAAACAAAACACCGAATGATTGGAGTCAACGACCTACACACTAACAAAACAGGAAATATAGTTGAACAATGGCTTGACGGGGAAAACTTTATATAATACTATACAATTATGTAGCTTCGCACAAAGATTGTGGAACACTAGATGTGCACCTAGCTGAGTCTAAACTAACGAGCTTATTTGATAAATTTTATGTCTTCAGTTAAAGCCCTAGTGATCATTACCCATTTGTTAGCATCTATAACATAGATAAATCAATCCAATCGCAACGTTAACTGGGAAAAGAACCAAAATCGTATCTTGCATAATTCAGAATACCTAAATAGGAACATAACAAACAAAATAGACATAGAGACATAGACAAAATTACACAAAACATTCAAGCTGCATAGAAAGAAAGGATATATGTGAACAAACACATAGCTACAAACCATCAAAGCGAAAAGCTGACAAAAAAACTTGAGTTAAAAAAGAAAACAAATTAAGAAGAAACGACGAAGAAACAACCCCAAAACCAAACAATCAGCAAAAAAATCAATACACTCAGAAAAGAAATGAAGAAAAAAAGAAAAAAAACAGAACGGGACAATAAAAAACTAATTGACAAACTAAACCTAGCAAGAAAAGGTAAAAACCTCTTGAAAGCTGCAAAAATATTACTTAACCAAAATCAGAAAAACAACGAAAAATTACTCAAGAATAATCAGGAAGCTGCAGATGCCTTCGCCGAAAAACTAAAAACAACAATGAAAACAAACGAATTAAAAACAGATAAGGCAAAACACCTCGAGAAAAAGGTCTCACTGAAATTAAGAGAAACAAACTTCAAGGCAACCAATCTAAGTGAAGAAGAAAGAAAACACACAGAAGTAAAACCTGCAACTCTAGAAAGTATATTAAGAAATCGTAAAAAAACGCATCTGGACCTGATGTAATAAGCTATCAGATAAAACAACTACCACTAGAAACAACAGAATACTTAGCGCAAACAAATCAAACATCAATAAAACTAGGACATAAACCAGCCCAATGGAAAACTACAACTTTAAAAATGCCACTAACAGTAGGAAAAGATTACAAAACGCTGAAAGGACACAGACCATTATTATCAATATCCTGCCTAGGAAAATTATGCGAGAGCATTCTAAATGAACACTTGGTAAATCACTGTGAAAAACTGAACCTGTTCGGAGATCAACAAAGCGCTTACAGATCTGGGAGATTCACTATAGACAATCTTGTAACGCTAACAGAAAAAGCTCCTCAACGCGATATATGAAAAAAAAGAAATTTGAAAAAAAAATGAAAAGAAACCTCCTCAACGCGGGAAAAACAATATACACTATAAACAATATACAAATCTTAGGCTAAGACTAGGGTCAGAATACATTAGCGAAAGCAAAGAGACAAAATTCTCGGACTAGACCTCAATTATAAAATGACCTGGACAAATTATTTCAACAAAATAGTCACAAAAATGCAACAAAGGATCAACATTCTAAGACAACTCAAGCAAAAAACATAATATCTAATATTATTATGTACCTATATAAAACAATGGTATGACCACAAAAAATGTATGCAAATGCAGCTTGGGCAAATGCAACAAAAACTGATCTCAAGATAAAAAAAGAACAAAATAAAGCTATAAGACTTGCATGTAACCTGCCAATGTGGACGAGCGTAGATTAACTACATCAAATAGGAAACTTAGAAACAGTAAGCAAAACAATCCAAAAATTATTCTCGGAAAACCTCGCAGGGGCTACAAAAAGAAAAAAAAGAAATTATGAACTTAGTAGAAAAACATTTAAACTGGAGCCAGATCAAGATGTATCAAATTCCTTTGCAAAACATTTTATAAAGGGAAAAAATCAAACACCGGTGTATGCGGACGTCTTTGGTTATAACTCAAGACGTTAGCAGAAACCATTCAAAAAGAAAAAGACAAAGGAAAAGGGCAGAAAGGAAAAAAAAACTAGGGCAAAACTAAAACGAAGGTGGATGTGGACATCTTGGGGTATGACTCGAGAAGTTAGCTGAAACCATCAGAAATAGTACCAAATATTCTAAAAATCTAAATCAAAGGAGAAAGAGAAGGAAAAAAATGGACGCGGACGTCTTGGGGTATGACACCAGACGTTTAAGCTATCAAAAAAGTAGCAAACTCCCAAAAATCTGAATTAAAGCAAAACAAAGGTGGACGCTGACGTCTTGGGTTATGACTCGGTACGTTAGCTGAAACCATCCAAAAATACAATGCCCGAGCTAAACAACTACTTTTTTGCATGGTTGTTATGTGTTTGCATTTGTGTGTGTATGCCTGATGTGTGTATTTTTGTATGTAAATGCCTTTTCAGCACCCGATATGTCTTTTCAGAACCCCAGAAACCGAAGAACCGATGGACACCACATCAGAAAGATCAGTGCGGGAGACTAAGCTGATCACAGGAATCAGTCTGTCTTGCAGCTCATCTTACTCCAGGGTGCCAGTAGGGGAGGGCAGCATGATCGTGGGAATCAAGCTGAGGCCTTGATACTGGCCCAACACTAACTCCAGGGTACCAGTAAGGGGGCAGCATGATTCATGGAATCATGCTGAGCCCCTGATACTGGCCCACAATCTAACTCCAGGGTACCAGTAAGGGAGGGCAGCATGATCGTGGGAATCATGCTGAGGTTTTGATACTGGCCCCCACACTGTTCCCGACAAAAACTGCAAAAAGATTTACTTTTTAGAATTATGTGCCATCAACCCTTTATTGTTTGCACTCAAAAACCAAAAGGCTGTCAACATCTTTTAATTTCAAGTTAAAAACAAAAAAATAATTCTGAAAGTCACAAAAACCGGAAGAATAAGACAAAAAAAAACAGAAATTAAGCGAAAAATTCTTTAAATTTAGCCTATTTAAGTATGTTAAAACAAACACAAACTGAGATTGCCGATATCAACAAAAATCCACGAGAACAAACACAGAAGCTCATTTTAAACGGCCAAATCACATAAATAGCTCAAGATTGCGTACAAAACACTCAGCAGTTTGAGAGGCTGACGTCGTCTATTAAAAACTCAGAAAGCTGCTTCGAAAAATCTCACTTCGCGAAAATTTTTTGACAACTACTTTTCTTGCTCTTTCAAAAACGCAATATGAACGAAAATCGCTCTATCTGCTCTTGAATCCGTTCAGCCATTTGACCTAAACGTTAAGTTTTCACGTGCTGCAGTGACTTTTGAATCCTGTTTTAAATACACTCCAAAAAATTATAGCTCAACAAAGACGCCCCACCAATACTCCTCTTCGAGCCGTAAAAAAGACGGTCCACCAATACTCTTCTTCGAGTCGTAAAAAGACGCTCCACCAACAATCCTCTTCGAGTCGTAGAAAAGAGCGCCCCAATACAATTCAAATCCTTTGAATTGTAAAAAACAAGAGAAGGCCAATAATAGCCTCGGCTATCGCTTTGCGGCTACTAAATAGTAAAAATAAATGTCAAAATCAGTCAGTAAAAATCAGTGTTTGAGATGACAGCAGCAATTAATATTTTCTTATTAAGTAGTGACATTGTTTTCGTTGAAACAAACAATTTATCGTTTGTTAGTATTATACTATCTCCAATTGATGCGTTACATCGCTTCAAATACAAATACGTTACATTGCTTCAGATAGCTGAATGGTGAATTGGCAGTACTTATATCGCCCAAAAACCATACGTAAAAGAAAACCATACCAAAAGTAAACTAGGATAGAAGAAAACTGCGTCAGAAGACCAATAATAATGGCTAAAAACTCTATTTGAGCAAATTTAACAATAACTTGTTTGAAAAAACTCACCGGTAGTCTCTCCTGACTGGTCGTCTAACGATACTACAGGGTACGCAAAAGATACAAGCACTCCGAACTCCACTTTGTCCTTGTAGCCAGGCACCGGCAACATAGTACGCCCAGTCAGCTCCTTCTTGTCAACCTGAAGAAACCAAACATTGAATTCGAAAAAGTTAAACAAACACTAAGATTTTAACAATATTTAATGGCAACAAGAATCAAAAGACAACACAGACAGAAGAGCTTATTTTTTTCTCTGAAGAATTCCAATGCAATTTCCAAACAATTTTTATTATAAACGACAAATTTTTGAAATAACGAAAGACAAAAATTTTTAGTTCAAATACAAAGACAAAAAATTTTTAGTACAGATACTAAGATCCAAGCTCTTTTCTGATTAACAACAATAAAAGAAAGAGGAAAGATAAAAAATTAATGAATTTTCAAAAGCCTGAAAGTACAGCCAAAATACATATTCAACAAAATTAAAACCTTTTGAAGGAATACAATGCAGACATTTAGTACATCGAGCGGTTGAGCAAACAATTGACGAGCCTTATTAATAACACAAAAAAGATAAATCTTATTCATGATTTTACGCCGCATCACCGTAGAATCACGCGAAGGCAATTTTCGTTTTAGATGCTACCAGAACGAACAAAGGATTTTCTTTACCACATATACATACACAAATACCGCAAATCGTGGAACCATTTTTTTCAGCCCCTCCTTTGTGCACCTTATTACTGATACCAAATGTTCTTGTCCAACTGAACACATTTATCGAAATGTAAACGTCTCAATTGTTCTTTTATAATTCGATGTTAACTTTTCTCTTCTCAAGATTTTCAGTTTAATGGTGCTGCTTACCAACTTCGATACTTCTTCTAATAAAGGTTATTAACATTGGGTATTCTCATAATCGTCTCAAAATTCTCGTCATTAAATCAAAAAACTTAATTCTCTAATGAAAGATTTAAAATTTAGTCTTTAACCTTCCATACAAAGTTTTCATACTTTCTAATCCTCAAAGAATTCCAAATTTTCAATTTTTGTTGGTTTTCCAATTTGATAAGAATTGATTTGCTTACAGTGCCGTAAATTATTACTTCAAATTCATTAATTTTTCGAAGGTAGCCCTTGTAAACCTGGTATAGCTGGTTGCTGTTGAAGAAGTACGCATACAAATTTTAGCTGCTAACTTTGTAGCGCGTCTTTACAATTTTTCGACAAGAATGTCAAATTTCTGTTCATTATCAATTTCCATTCCAACGTATCTGCCAATTCGCGCAATCTTATGTCAACGGATTTTTTCAAGATTTCAATATATTGACTTGAGAAGTTAATTAAACCAGTTTCGTCTCTAGATAGTGCAAGCCTGTTATTATATATCCATGATTTTAAGTTGACACTCACGTCTTCGCTACCTTTGTTCAACGTTTTGTTCTGAAGCAAGTTACAGTCGTTAGCAAAAGCATTCACGTTTTCGGTTTTCCAAAAAAGGTCTTCAGAATCTCCCAACTTATCCCCTCAAGAAGTCTATTTCATTTTCACATTTGACAAGGAACAGTTTGCGATCTACACTATCAAAAGATTTGTTTATATAAATTATAAACATCATGGCATTTTTCGTTCTTATATGAAAGTATTTTATTCGCCCAGTAACTGCCAAAATAGCATCAATGGTACGTACCCCTTGTTTCTTGAAGCCGAATTGAATAGGGTTTAAAAAATTGTATTTACATAGAAATTGGTTAATTCGGTAAAAAAGAACCCTTTCAAAACATTCTAGAGCCGGTATATTATGATATGGATGATAGTTATCAACAATAGCTGCTTTTCCAGTTTTATATGGAATACGTTGCTTGTGTTTAAAACTTCAAAAAAAATCCTAAAAGAAAACCCTGATTTACCAACATTGCATTACCAACAGATGGCAAGATTTTGTTAGTTTCATTACAATGATAATTACACAATAAGATCAAGATAAATATACTGTTCAAAAAATCTGTATATTTTTCTGTCAGGCTGGCAAAAAAAACCGTGGATAAAATCTACTGCACTGCAATCGTCTAGATATACTCTGATGTAAATGGAATGCGTTTTATTGTGATTAACATTTTCTGAAAATACTTTGCCAATATTGCCAAGTATTTAAAAAATCGTGTTGGGAAATCTAAAACTATTTTCACGTCAATGCATTTAAACTCATTGATCACATTGAAAAATTGAATTGCTCAATTTCTATAGCTCGAGCAACTCAACATTTTAGTATTGAGATTTTGCCTCACTGCACAAAGTTTCTACCATCTCATGTTGCTTAATTATTCCCTCATTGATTTCATTTGGATTTCTTTTTATTTGAGAAACTTATTTTTCTTAAAAACTGCAAACTTTACCCTGCTAGTTTCACTTTATGATGGGGAGGAATTATTCGGCACAAACTTTTCAATCAAGTCGTTACTTATTTCAATAAGTTGTTGCCAACTTTCCTAGTTATTATTATTATTTAAAGCCCAGTGAAGCACCAAAAACTTATTCCAAAGCAAGTGATTAACATCTAGCCAGACTTGTTATTTGTTTAATTTGCTCCAAGATCTCACTTCTCTTCTGCCGTTATAAAGTTTTCACCAATCAAAAATCATGTTCAATGATTAATGCGGAGTGATTAATTTTTATAAATTCCTCAAATTTTTATATACAGGAGGTTGAATTGGGCATAACTCTGGCAGTTTTCTTTTCATTTAAAAAAATATCAAAACATCGTAATAAACGAGTCAATCGTTTAATAAATTCTACATTACCTAATATATATTAACATTACAATCCCCACATACTAAATGTTTGGATGGATGCTTTATGTTAAGCTGAGCCAAGTAGCGCTCAAAAAGGTCCAAAAAAGCTGACGGAGCTATGCGATGTCCAGTATAGAACAGTGACAAATAAATTCTTATTGTCTGAGGTTATTTTTGTTTGCATTTGTAGGCTATCCTCCTTGTTCTCAGAAAATAATTCATGATTAGCAAGCTTAGCACTAAATAAGATACAACACCCCCTCTCTTTCTTCTGTTGGTATAGCGCTACGAATTGAAATTTACAAGTCAAAAAAAGCCCAGTTCAACCTTTTGCTTCAGCCATGTCTCACTGAAAGAAACAACCCCGGGCTGTGGTATTGTTTCTAAATTTGCTGAAAACGCATCACAGTTTTGTTTCAATGAGCAAATATTCCGCCGAACTAGCTGCTTTTGATATTATTGAGTGTAAAATGGTAAATGTTATCAACGTACTGATTTATATCTTGGTTATTTATGAAATGAGTGAATGTAACAAGAAGCTAACACGTGCTATTTAAACCAAATTTGTACCCAACTTTTCAATTTGTTATGTGTGATCTATTGATCCTTGCTCTTTCAAAGACGTAAATTATCACAGTAAAATGCTAGTAAAGATCGGATGTCATGAGAAGTCAAGGAAGTTGTAAATTAAGTGATCACGAATGTAAAAGTGCGGTACTTTGGGGTAATAAATAAGGGCTGAATTTTGTGCTTATCGCCAGTGTTGTCAACCATCAATTCCAATTTAAATATTCGATTACAAGGTTTGTCTCTGCGTTCCCATTAGCCGGCAGATCCGCTAATTCAGAACTGCTCGTACAGCAGGAGCCAGAATAACTCCCGAGAAATATTGGTGGGTACTGGTCTGATATCATCATTAAAATACTAACATCATCAGTGAAAGACCAACCTCCATTTCGCTAATGGCAGACTTGAGAGTGCATGACCAGTTGACGAGTCTGTTGTCCCTGTAGATTAGTTTCTCATCGTGCAGCCTCACGAATGCTTCCACAACTGCCCTGCACAGCTTCTCATCCATTGTGAATGCTGTCCGATTCCAGTCAACGGAGGCGCCCATCGCCCTGATCTGGTCGTAGATGATGTGACCTATCAACAGGCGACACTAACTTCAACAGGAAGGCTCGTATTACTCTGCGCTGCACCAAACCTACGTTTTTGTAAGCCGCAGCAACCCTGTTTTTAACTCAGTTTTGAAAAAAAGAGAAAATTAAAAAGACGTCGGTTTGGTGCAAATTAAAAAAGTTTTCAGAACGTTCAAAAACAGGAGCAACCATCATTTACGATTGAATCTATTATTAGTGCGAAATAATTCCTTTACAATTAAAAGGCAGCTATTCAAAAAACAGAACAGCCCGTAGATTGATTGCCACAGACTAGCCGCAATAGCTTCGTAGAACTGCAGTCTCAAAAAGATGGTACAAGAAAAAGACCAAAATTCTTATTGAATGCTCAGATGTTACATTTTAATTCAGAATCTGTCAAATTTATAGCTGCTTCTAATAGCTGCTCTCAAATAACCTTAAATTAGAGTGGCACACACACTTGACCTTATTTTTGAATTAAAGTAAAGTCAATTTCGGAGTCAGGAAGTCCTTTTTGAATGAGGTAAGTCATGTTTGACCACAAAACTTCATCACACGAATCAACAAAAAACTCAATAAACTCGCTTGACTAAGAGTGAAAAATGACGCCACGCACGCAATTCAGTTGAAATTGCATGAACACATGAATAAAAAGCAGATTTTAAGTGGCCGTGACGTCATAAGGTCGTAACAAAAATCTTGACGACAAAATAAAAAAATAAAGAGAAGGCCAATAATAGCCCGAGCTACCGCTGTGCAGCTATTAATAACTAAATCTTGATTAGCGACCGGTGAAACCTGTCATCAATGATGAAAAAGTAATTAGATAGAAATAAGTACAACAAATACTAGCAAAACTCACTTACTTCTCAAAATAGACATCGTATAAGTCATAGATAACAATAGTTATAAACTGAAACAAATCGATTAATTTCAATCCTTTTCACAAGCAGTGAGACCTGTCATTGATGGACAAAGGGATCAGACGACCAGTGAACACCAAAAACAAAAATGAAACATAAATCGAATAATTAAATTCCCGTTAGCAACCTATGAGATTAAATTATATGAGAGCAAACTCAAATTTTGAAAACAAATCAAGTCAAGCTATGAAAACCACTACTAATGAACTCGAACCATTAAATTACTCGAACCGATAAATTTTTGCCCCATTACTAACCAGTCAATACAAACCAAACAAAACTTGTCAATAATGATAATAAGACAACAGAAAACATAACCGACTAAACGTCGGAAGAGTTGTTCTCGAACGACTAGTGGGAGCTCTAATCAATTGCAGCCTGCTTCAATCAGGGGGATCCTAAAAGGGACTAAAAAGTCAGATAGTGAACTTCAAATAACCATATTAGAGGTTAACACATACCACTATTAAGATTTAAAGTGAAAAATGGCACCAGTTTCGGCGCACTTTTTCATTTGACTTTTAGTATTAAATTGCCGCCAATTGAGTTCAGCTGCCTGAAATTGTGATAGAGAGAGAGAGAGAGAGTTTTAGATCACGCGAAACGCAATACGTCAAGGGCGTAAAAGTCACTCGAAAAAACAAAAACGGTCAAGCGAAAATTTTGCATAAAAAAGACACGTTTACAATAACAGCTTCTCTACGAGAGCAATTAAAAATAAATACGGGCAAAAATTAAAAATCCCGTATTTACCCAATTTCCTCAGTTACCCAATATTTCCTCATTTACCCAATATTGTATCTTAATTTGATTCAAATTTGACTTAACTCAGTTAAACATATTGAAATTCGTGTATATTTTTTACTTCAAATTTAATTCAACTCAATTCTTAAATCTAATTTGTTTTGACCTGGCCTAAAACGAATAGCATAAACAGCTGACCCATGAGAAAGCTTGAAACCCTCAATAACAGAGAAACGCGAAAAAATTGACTTGATGTGCACTTATTGCCTGGAAGAATCTTTAAAAAAAAACATTTCTCTGATCTTCAAATTTCTTAATCTCCAATACATTTCTTTGATTCTGAAAAATCCAAAAACAAAGGCAAAAACAACCGCTGAACACAGATTCAGCTGACCTTTCTCTTTCTTCCACTTCCACACATTCTCCACGAATGCCTCTCGTCCAATGTCGTGTCGAGAGAGGTTCTGCTCCCTCTTCAGTTTCTTCTCCACCACCACCTGGGTGGCTATTCCCGCGTGGTCACATCCTGGCACCCACAGTGTTCGTCTTCCACACATACGGTGCCTACATAGATACGTCCAATTCATAGCTACATAGATATGTTTAATTCATAGCTACATAGTAGTTACAAATCGACTAACGACGGACAAATTGCTCTCGAACGACAGGCGGCGCAATTTGATTCCGAGGGGACTTAGATCATTTTTTATGGGTGCACAAAATTCCTAAAACAAAAGCCTCAAACTTCCTCAACTTCGTACGAGGACAACATTTTTTTTGTTACTCGATCTCCATACCTTCAACTTTCCAAAGCTACAGTAAAATCAAAATCAGGAAGTAGAAAAGACCATAGATTAACTATTGCAATTGAACACGCATCTGAGTTTGAAGAACATTTAATGCAACCTACCATCTGACGAGGGTGTCCTCAATGGAGATGGTGAGTCCATGGCCAATGTGGAGAGATCCAGTTACATTCGGAGGAGGAATCACGATCATAAAAGTGTTTTCACATGGCTTGTTTTCCTCCTTGTACATCGCTTCCGCCCCACCCTACAGCACACAGTGATACATGAGCATAAAAACTTAGATTTCATGGTATTGCTGATAGGGTTCCAAATTGGCGTCATTGATAAACAACTTTATCGAACCGCTTAGCCTATCATAAAAAAGGTGAGTCAGTTTAAAATATTTAATTATTAGCTTATTATTATTCTATAAAACTAACTCAATTTAACACGAGCACCACTATACTTTTCGCCGCAAAACACGTGAACAAATGAAAATGCAAATACGCTTCGTGTACTCAGCTTAGCGATAAGCAAGAAAAAACTGATGCTCAGATCTCTCTAGGAGGGAGGTTGGGGGTCCGTTATTTTATCATTTTTGTTCAACTCACATCGTACTCTGGGGTAAACATGCCCTGTTTCTCCCACCAGGAATACCACTGTGCCTCCACATATCTGGGACTGTAGGAATCAGGCCACTGGGACATGTCTTTGAACTCTCCTGCCTCTGTAGCTGCACTGTACGTCACAGACTGAGCAGCTACCCCCTCCTTCTCTTTCTTCTTCTTACTCTCCTGCTCACCTGTTTATAAGACATTACATATCGCAGATTTCATCTAACATCAATACCAAAGCTGAAATTATATACAACAACGGCTTAATTTTTTTTTACGACTCTTCAAAGTTTTTCAGCTTCGCTGTAAATGAATGGTATAATGTTAACATGAATTTAAAAAGGCTGTGCTTGTTTTTCATGTGAGAATAATCGTGCTTAAATATTATCAGACACTTTCTTTACTATTAAGCCACTGAATTTACAAATTTACTTAATTTCAAAGTAGATGTACTAAAAAACTTAAAATAGTCGACCATAAATTAAATGCACAACTAAGCATATTCCAGATCATATCACCCAATCTTACGGGAATTTCAAACATATAATTAATTGTAAATAAACAATTGAAAGGAAACAAAAAATGAAGTCATCGAAGTTGTGTACATCACGTGCGCATCACAGCATGAAATGTGCTCACGTTTACTGAAACCAGCCATCAAAACTACCTGTGGGTTGTTTTTTCTGTTGATTGGCTGCCTGCTTCGCCTTGAACTTCTCCAACTTTGCCTGATTCTTTGCCTCTTTTTTCAATTGTCTCTCCGTCTTCTCACCGCCACCTTCGCCGGCTGCAGCTGTTCCATTGACCTCAGCGGTTTCATTGGTCTGTGCTGTTTTAACATCTCCGCTCTCAGATGACATTTTGTTCAATCACTCAATCAGTTACGCAATCAAAGACACAACAATTGCTTGCAAACAGTTCTTCACACAAAACTATCTGCAAAATTTTTAAATAAAAGAACTAATCTTGAATACTTTTAGTTTTGATTTATGGATAATTTTCAAGTTTTACCCATTTTTCAAAATTCTATACAACTAGATCTAAATTGAAAATGTGACTATAAGACTTAAAATGGTGGTATTAGAGCTTAATATTGACCGCTACTAAGATATAAAATGAACAATGAAACAACAAATTTGGCACATTTTTGATATTAATTTGCAGTACACTGAATTTTCTGAATGCGAAAAAATTGACACGCAGAAGTCAAAAAGTCAAGCATGAAAACGTCACTTGAAAAAGAGTCATGGGAAAAATTGGCAGTACAAAAAATTCCATTCAAGACCAACGGGAGTATTCTATACTAACACAGCCACTTACAGATAGCCATCTACTATACAGTATTTTTCAAGAAGTTGAAATACCAAAAAATAACAATTCTTAGCTGCGTTCTTCAAATTACATCCCAGTTTCAATTTAGCGCCAAGGAAGTTAATCATAGCTAGATATACCCAAACAGCACGCTGAAAGGCGTCCTCGGTAATTTCGTTTTGAATTTTTACTTTCCCGTAAAAACCATAGGAAAGTAAAAGTTTTGATAGGTGCCAAGCTACCATCTTGGTTGTCAGCTAGATGGATCCAGTTTAAATTTTTTTGGACAAGCGATTCCGATTGGAATTTTTTTTGACAATTTCCAAAACTTTTATACTCACCAATGAGCATTCTTGCTATTTCCTCTCCAAATTTTAAGAAAATTTTTCAAAATTTTGAAACCTACTTTTCAAAAATTTAAATCGTAAAGGCTGATAACTAATTTTCGTGCAGTGAGCATAACGAATTTCATAGTTATCTAGACTGAAAACCACTGTGCAATCAAATGAGAAAAACGACACAAATTCCCAAAAATAGTCATTTTTATATCGTCATCAGATAATCAATTTTTCAAGAGTGAGCATATCAACTAATCAAACATTATTACATGGACACAACCAAAACATGAAAAAATGTTAGGTTTTAAACATTTACCGTTATAAAAGTGGTTTGAAAGTTTGTTTGAAATATATAATAAAATTCGATTTTTTTGCTTTAAGTTGCTTTGGTATGCAGTAATGAGGTGAAATCTACAAGAAAAATGTCGAGATGGGCGCGAAAAATTTTCAAAACTTTCAGCTATTTGCCTATATGTTTTCTCCAAAAGCGCGTTTTCAAATTTCTCGACATTTAGCTAAAACGAATCCTCCCCTAGCCATTGTTTTTCAATAATAAAACTTTTAAGCGATTAAGCGGTAAATTGTCAAAAAAAAAAGAAAAAGATGAAGGACTCTGGTAGATGTTATCGTATACACTACCCTAATATACACTGTTGCCTTATAAAATACACTAAGATATGGCGACAAGAAATTTGATTTCCTAGCTGTAAAAGATCGGAAATTTGAGAAAAAAATCGCAATCGTGTCGCCAAAAAGAGATTTGCTTCAGTTCGTTCTGCATGCTTAAAAATTAGAAACCTTAAAATCATCAATTATTAACTGAACCAAAAATTTTGAAATTTCATTTTCAGGTTACATTCAATTTTACACAAAAACCTTTTCCATAAGCTTAAAATTATTAACCGTCCATGAATACTATTAGGTCGCTTAAACCCTCAGATATCTTGGAATCTTCCTTTATGTGAACAGAAACACTAGAAAGCAGCATAAGCTTATACAAATTAAAATTAAATTAGACAAAAGTTCCCAAACCAGCCGATTTTGCCACAAAATAGCATAAGCCGACTACCGTCGGATGAATTGGAATTACTCTCGAACGACAGGTGGGACGATTTAATTTATAAGGGGCGTAGCTTAGTAACGTTTTATGGGTGCAAAAAAACGAACCCACGGGGTTAGAACCACGGACCTGAATGTCATTCTGACATATTAACCACTAAGCTACAATCGCTGTTTATTTTTCGCTCACCATCGCTTTTGTATTAGCAACGAACTTTATTTTAAAATGAGAGCAAAACAGAAGAAATAAAGCGTGAAAAAGTTATTCAAGAAGTTAAAGATTGTTCTAGATTAACAGTGCAAAAACAGTCAAGCCAAAATTTTGCATAAAAAAGACACACACGTTTACAATATTTGCTCCAAACTTCAAAATCATCAGTTAATCTGTATACCCAGACGGTACCACAATTATGATAAAAAACTGCTCAGTTTGAAGAGCAAGGAGAACACTGAGAAAAGTTGTTAAGATCAACTTTGTCTCGCCAAATGTTGGATATCATGCCACTTTAAGTTAAAAACACTTAAAATTATCAAATACGATTTCAAATAGACTACGAAAAAAAACGACCATCAGTAAAAAAAATATCCCAAATTCAATTGCAGTTGGACACAGAAAACTGCAAAATAGAAACCACACGATCAGCAAAACAGTCCAAAATGTTTTTAAAAAATTGATAACTGCTGTAGCCTAATAGAACTAGTTCGATGATAAATCAAATGAAATTTGGAAAACTACTTAGAAATGCCACATTGAACTCAATTTTGCGCTCGCTTAATTAAAATTTCATCAAATCCAATTTTCTCGCTCTCTCTGTCAAACACAAAAATTAAAGAAGAAGAAAATCAGCAGCCTTTACTCTGCTTTAGGTGAGTTTTGCTTGGTATACTGACCTGGGTGCTCCAATAAAAAAATCGACAAAAAGACACTATCATCAATAATCCGCGCCAACTAGAAAATAGCTTGCACGCTTCAACTTTTTTGAATTTAAAAATAGAGTGTGAATTGAAGCCGTTAATTCTTCATCACTGTTACTCATCGAATGTCAAACCACTTCAAATATTGTGTTAAATCCAGAAAATTTTTCATCTAAAGAATTTTCGTCGTTTTTTCAAAACAGCCCGAGAAAAAATTTGTGTGCGCTTCTTTTCTATGGTTTAAAAAATTTCACACGAACGTTGGAACTTTTTAACTAGTTTCTTCATTGACTAGTTTCTTTTTTCGTTTTTAATGGCCTTTGCCTTGTGTTCCAATTCTGCCCCGCACACATTCGCCGAGAAAAAAACTCTTTGATTATATGACACGGCTTTGCCCCGACTAAAAAGCCCTAAATTTGAAAATGATGGAAACATAGCTGGCAGATTGCCAGACAATAGCCGCAATAGTTTCGTAGACCCGCAGTCTAAAAAATCAGTAAAAAAGACAGACCAAAAAAACTCTTTTTATTAAAGGATGAGATGTTATAATTCGATTAGGAATCTGTATAAGTAATTGCTGCCTCTATTTGCTGCTCTCAAAAAACCTTCATTTAGAGTGACACACATTCAACTGACCTTATCTCTTTGAATTAAATAAAGAAAAGTCAATTTCAAAGCGAGGAAGTCATTTTTGAGAGTGAGGTAAGCCACGCGTGACCAAAAACTGAATCACGCGAATGAACAAAAAAACTCGCTCCAAAAAGAGTGAAAAATGACGTAACGCACGCAATTCAGTTGAAATTGCATGAACGAATGAACAAGAAGCAGATTTGAAGTGGTTGTGACGTCATACGTTAAAATTTTGCCGAAAATAATAGCGAACGGAAAAAATCAATATCAAAAGGCCGCGTGTGAACAAAAAACCACAAGCGAGAAAGCGAATCTCTGTTCAAACACCGTATTCACGCTCTACTTTAAACTTAAAGTGAAAAAATTTTACGCCGCAAAACCACTCGCTTTTTCGCACCACTTCCTGTTTCGGCGTGACTGAAATTACTACTCAAATTTGACTCCAAACATGATGAAAATGTGTGAACAGATCTTAAAAAAATAGCCCGAAGAATTCCCGAAAAGACTCGGAATAGAAAACAGACAACCATACTACTTAATTAATAAACATTTTGAAACAATAACCGGAAAAATTACTTGAAAACAAAATGACAAAAAAAGCATCTGATAAAAAGTTGCGACACCAAAAATATAGGTAAGACATGGTAATGCCGAAAAACAGGCAGTTCGCAACAATATAATATCAACTGATAGACAATCTAACAGAAAAAACCGAGCAAAGAGAATATTGATAGCAAAGAAACAAAGAATATTCTATAAAAATTAGAATAAAACCCTCTGAGACGGTAAAATGCAACCTCCCTAATAATATTCGGATAACTTCTAATTAAATTTCTGACTGTATCAGTCATCCGACCAATACATTGCAGAAGAATATCACAGAAGTTGAAAAAAAAAACGAAGAAAAAACTCAAAAAATTAGAAATTCGTTTACCTTATAAGTGCCCTGTCTACCTTTCAAGTGTAACTTTAAGGTAAAAACACCTATAGAATTCATTTTTAAAACTAATTGATTGAGAAAAACGACAGCGGGAAACATATAATTGGAAGAAATAGGAAAAGACAAACAAAAATTAGAAAACTTTTTTAGAAAACTCAAAGTTAATATTAATCAAACTGATAGACAACCAAACGTACTAGAAGAATTGGTTTTAACACCCCAAATGCTAATAAAAATTGAGGAATCGAAAAATTGCTGAACAAGCTAAAAAAAACCGCAAGGCAAAATGGTAAAAATAGCTAAACACCCAAAGTGTAAAATTCGCTTCAGAGGGTCAAAAAAGCTTCCAAACACACCATTACCAGTTTAGTAATTGAGCTAAAAACCTTTGATTGAAAAAGCTGATTAAAGCTACAAAAACTGCTTTCAAAAAGCCGCAGCTGAACAGACCTTGCGCTTGCTCAGTGAAAAATTTTTTACTCCTACTCGCTCTCTCTCAAATGAACGACACGAACAAAAGACACTCTCTTCTCTCAGTAATTTGACGTAAACACTCTTTCACGCATTTCACATCCTGTTTCAAATACATTCCAACAAAATTATCGATCAAAAATAAAAACGATGACCAACCAATACTCTTTGAGTCCTAAAAAAAGATCGCCACCAATACAATTCAAATTCTTTGAATTGTAATAAAAAACAAAGAGAAGATCAATAATAGCCCCAGCTATCGCTGTGCGGCTATTAAACACTGTGATTTTCTTAAGACCACGTCTTTTTGGATTCAAAACATTATGACCATTCAATAAAAAAGATTTAAGAAAACACGAAGCTAATTGACATTAACAACGCTTCCGTATCAATTGAAGCTATTAATTAAGGAACATTTTACATTCTCAAATTTTACATGTTGCAAAAATTTTAAAGGTAACCACGAAAATTTCCCGGCCGTTTTAAGCAAACTATTGCTATTCAATTGACCGTACTAAGTATCAAACGATGGTACTTTTGATACTTTCCCGAAAAATTTTGAAGCCTATTTTACCATTTATTTCTTAACTTTCGCATCGCAAAAATCTAGCATTCAATAAGAGCATTTGTTTTCTCCCTATCTGGAACCCCAATTGAGTACCAAATTTTTGAAAGCACGCTCTTCGAGCTAAAAAAACGATGATTGAATTCGTACAGCAGATGCAACTTTAAAATCTTGAACATATAACCCTCTCAATTTCAAAGAATTTTTCAGTAAATTTTTTGGGAAGCAGTTGCCTCAAGAAAACATTTTTTGAACGAAAATTGATCGATGATCATTTTTGCACTGAACAAGCTTTTTCAATCATCCACACATTAAAAAAAATTACAGTTTTTGAAGGAAACTTTAAATAATTATGATAGCAGAACTGGTGATAGCTTGGCGAAAATAAAAAATGTACCATATCAATTTCTTAGTGCGGATTAAATAGACAAATCACTTGTTTGAGCGTACTCAATCTGATATGGTAATTAGCAAAAATTAGTTTCTGAACTATGTCTTAGATCGTTATTATTTATAGAATCAAGAACTCTAGCTGTTGGCTAATTGAATGAAAAAGACAGGAGAGTAGTGACGTGAATAGTGGACAAATGTAACTCTGCCGGATAAAGATGCCGGATAAAGATCAATGTACGTTTTGCGGCGTAATGGAAAAACATTCTTTCTTGAAAACCAAACCCTATATATTTTGTGAGAAATAATTGGACAAAATGGAATGTAAATTTCTGTCGCTTAAACCCTCAGATATCTTGGAATCTTCCTTTATGTGAACAGAAACACTAGAAAGCAGCATAAGCTTATACAAATTAAAATTAAATTAGACAAAAGTTCCCAAACCAGCCGATTTTGCCACAAAATAGCATAAGCCGACTACCGTCGGATGAATTGGAATTACTCTCGAACGACAGGTGGGACGATTTAATTTATAAGGGGCGTAGCTTAGTAACGTTTTATGGGTGCAAAAAACGAACCCACGGGGTTAGAACCACGGACCTGAATGTCATTCTGACATATTAACCACTAAGCTACAATCGCTGTTTATTTTTCGCTCACCATCGCTTTTGTATTAGCAACGAACTTTATTTTAAAATGAGAGCAAAACAGAAGAAATAAAGCGTGAAAAAGTTATTCAAGAAGTTAAAGATTGTTCTAGATTAACAGTGCAAAAACAGTCAAGCCAAAATTTTGCATAAAAAAGACACACACGTTTACAATATTTGCTCCAAACTTCAAAATCATCAGTTAATCTGTATACCCAGACGGTACCACAATTATGATAAAAAACTGCTCAGTTTGAAGAGCAAGGAGAACACTGAGAAAAGTTGTTAAGATCAACTTTGTCTCGCCAAATGTTGGATATGATGCCACTTTAAGTTAAAAACACTTAAAATTATCAAATACGATTTCAAATAGACTACGAAAAAAAACGACCATCAGTAAAAAAATATCCCAAAGTCAATTGCAGTTGGACACAGAAAACTGCAAAATAGAAACCACACGATTAGCAAAACAGTCCAAAATGTTTTTAAAAAATTGATAACTGCTGTAGCCTAATAGAACTAGTTCGATGATAAATCAAATGAAATTTGGAAAACTACTTAGAAATGCCACATTGAACTCAATTTTGCGCTCGCTTAATTAAAATTTCATCAAATCCATTTTTCTCGCTCTCTCTGTCAAACACAAAAATTAAAGAAGAAGACAATCAGCAGCCTTTACTCTGCTTTAGGTGAATTTTGCTTGGTATACTGACCTGGGCGCTCCAATAAAAAAATCGACAAAAAGACACTATCATCAATAATCCGCACCAACTAGAAAATAGCTTGCACGCTTCAACTTTTTTGAATTTAAAAATAGAGTGTGAATTGAAGCCGTTAATTCTTCATCACCGTTACTCATCGAATGTCAAACCCCTTCAAATATTGTGTTAAATCCAGAAAATTTTTCATCTAAAGAATTTTTGTCGTTTTTTCAAAACAGCCCGAGAAAAAAATTGTGTGCGCTTCTTTTCTGTGGTTTAAAAAATTTCACACGAACGTTGGAACTTTTTAACTAGTTTCTTCATTGACTAGTTTCTTTTTTCGTTTTTAATGGCCTTTGCCTTGTGTTCCAATTCTGCCCCGCACACATTCGCCGAGAAAATAACTCTTTGATTATATGACACGGCTTTGCCCCGACTAAAAAGCCCTAAATTTGAAAATGATGGAAACATAGCTGGCAGATTGCCAGACAATAGCCGCAATAGTTTCGTAGACCCGCAGTCTAAAAAATCAGTAAAAAAGACAGACCAAAAAAACTCTTTTTATTAAAGGATGAGATGTTATAATTCGATTAGGAATCTGTATAAGTAATTGCTGCCTCTATTTGCTGCTCTCAAATAACCTTCATTTAGAGTGACACACATTCAACTGACCTTATCTCTTTGAATTAAATAAAGAAAAGTCAATTTCAAAGCGAGGAAGTCATTTTTGAGAGTGAGGTAAGCCACGTGTGACCAAAAACTTAATCACGCGAATGAACAAAAAACTCGCTCCAAAAAGAGTGAAAAATGACGTAACGCACGCAATTCAGTTGAAATTGCATGAACAAGAAGCAGATTTGAAGTGGTTGTGACGTCATACGTTAAAATTTTGCCGAAAATAATAGCGAACGGAAAAAATCAACATCAAAAGGCCGCGTGTGAACAAAAAACCACAAGCGAGAAAGCGAATCTCTGTTCAAACACCGTATTCACGCTCTACTTTAAACTTAAAGTGAAAAAATTTTACGCCGCAAAACCACTCGCTTTTTCGCACCACTTCCTGTTTCGGCGTGACTGAAATTACTTCTCAAATTTGACTCCAAACATGATGAAAATGTGTGAACAGATCTTAAAAAATTAGCCCGAAGAATTCCCGAAAAGACTCGGAATAGAAAACAGACAACCATACTACTTAATTAATAAACATTTTGAAACAATAACCGGAAAAATTACTTGAAAACAAAATGACAAAAAAAGCATCTGATAAAAAGTTGCGACACCAAAAATATAGGTAAGACATGGTAATGCCGAAAAACAGGCAGTTCGCAACAATATAATATCAACTGATAGACAATCTAACAGAAAAAACCGAGCAAAGAGAATATTGATAGCAAAGAAACAAAGAATATTCTATAAAAATTAGAAAAAACCCTCTGAGACGGTAATATGCAACCTCCCAAACAATATTCGGATAACTTCTAATTAAATTTCTGACTGTATCAGTCATCCGACCAATACATTGCAGAAGAATATCACAGAAGTTGAAAAAAACGAAGAAAAAACCCAAAAAAATTAGAAATTCGTTTACCTTATAAGTGCCCTGTCTACCTTTCAAGTGTAACTTTAAGGTAAAAACACCTATAGAATTCATTTTTGAAACTAATTGATTGAGAAAAACGACAGCGGGAAACATATAATTGGAAGACATAGGAAAAGACAAACAAAAACTAGAAAACTTTTTTAGAAAACTCAAAGTTAATATTAATCAAACTGATAGACAACCAAACGTACTAGAAGAATTGGTTTTAACACCCCAAATGCTAATAAAAATTGAGGAATCGAAAAATTGCTGAAAAAGCTAAAAAAAAACCGCAAGGCAAAATGGTAAAAATAGCTAAAAATTGACACCCAAAGTGTAAAATTCGCTTCAGAGGGTCAAAAAAGCTTCCAAACACACCATTACCAGTTTAGTAATTGAGCTAAAAACCTTTGATTGAAAAAGCTGATTAAAGCTACAAAAACTGCTTTCAAAAAGCCGCAGCTGAACAGACCTTGCGCTTGCTCAGTGAAAAATTTTTTACTCCTACTCGCTCTCTCTCAAATGAACGACACGAACAAAAGACACTCTCTTCTCTCAGTAATTTGACGTAAACACTCTTTCACGCATTTCACATCCTGTTTCAAATACATTCCAACAAAATTATCGATCAAAAATAAAAACGATGACCAACCAATACTCTTTGAGTCCTAAAAAAAGATCGCCACCAATACAATTCAAATTCTTTGAATTGTAATAAAAAACAAAGAGAAGATCAATAATAGCCCCAGCTATCGCTGTGCGGCTATTAAACACTGTGATTTTCTTAAGACCACGTCTTTTTGGATTCAAAACATTATGACCATTCAATAAAAAAGATTTAAGAAAACACGAAGCTAATTGACATTAACAACGCTTCCGTATCAATTGAAGCTATTAATTAAGGAACATTTTATATTCTCAAATTTTACATGTTGCAAAAATTTTAAAGGTAACCACGAAAATTTCCCGGCCGTTTTAAGCAAACTATTGCTATTCAATTGACCGTACTAAGTATCAAACGATGGTACTTTTGATACTTTCCCGAAAAATTTTGAAGCCTATTTTACCATTTATTTCTTAACTTTCGCATCGCAAAAATCTAGCATTCAATAAGAGCATTTGTTTTCTCCCTATCTGGAACCCCAATTGAGTACCAAATTTTTGAAAGCACGCTCTTCGAGCTAAAAAAACGATGATTGAATTCGTACAGCAGATGCAACTTTAAAATCTTGAACATATAACCCTCTCAATTTCAAAGAATTTTTCAGTAAATTTTTTGGGAAGCAGTTGCCTCAAGAAAACATTTTTTGAACGAAAATTGATCGATGATCATTTTTGCACTGAACAAGCTTTTTCAATCATCCACACATTAAAAAAAAATTACAGTTTTTGAAGGAAACTTTAAATAATTATGATAGCAGAACTGGTGATAGCTTGGCGAAAATAAAAAATGTACCATATCAATTTCTTAAGACAAATCACTTGTTTGAGCGTACTCAATCTGATATGGTAATTAGCAAAATTTAGTTTCTGAACTATGTCTTAGGTCGTTATTATTTATAGAATAAAGAACTCTAGCTGTTGGCTAATTGAATGAAAAAGACAGGAGAGTAGTGACATGAATAGTGGACAAATGTAACTCTGCCGGATAAAGATCAATGTACGTCTTGCGGCGTAATGGAAAAATATTCTTTCTTGAAAACCAAAACCTACATATTTTGTGAGAAATAATTGGACCAAATGGAATGTAAATGTAATTTAAATTTTGTTCTTTATTTACATTTTGAGCGCGCTTTGTGTATACATCCGGAATTTCCCCAGGTCAATTTTTAGCCTCTCGCACTCACTGATACGCCAAAAAATCTAGCGGTTAAACCAACCATATATTTGTATTAGCTGTTTACTATACATTAAACCTTTGCAGTCAGTGTTTCTTGACAAATCAAAAATTGAAGCCTTTTCCAAACCAAGTGAATAGCTTTTTGAAATGGATTGTTTACAGGTAAAGAATATTAGCGAAAAAGGGTTCCAAAAGTGAAGTTGGATTAGAGTTTTAACCAACCTTGAAATAAAGTAGATCAACACTTTATAGAGAGTTCAGCTTTGTCTTTAAAATGTCGATAGTTAGGAACAGGAAAAAAAGAGAAAATAGTTTGACGTAAATAAAAACTTAAGCTTTGATGATTTTATCAAAGTTATCTGTTATAAATTACAATTATAAACAGTACCTTCTATGCTTACAAGAAACATAAGAATGCGAGAGTAGATTGCTTGGAGTGTCAGTGCTTCGTTATGAATGGTAGTCCAAAAATAACAATTACATCATTTTCATCTGATGCAATATACAAAATTATTGCCAAATAAGACAAATCCTGAAAGCAGCAATGATAGAGAACATTTTTCTCAGGATCTCTCAGAAACCATTTCGCCGAAAGCAGTTTTCTTTGGATCTCATTAAATTATGGGAGCTATATTCTAAGGTGCCTCGTTTCTGTTCAAATGTTGCGCCACTCCTTTTTAGTGGAAAAAAGGGAAATTGGTTGTTTCAGAAACTTTCTCTGCGAACTCACGATAATTTTTATTTTTCATTTTTCAGGGCACATAATAGCAATTCCAAAAAATGAAATCAAGAAACTACAAATTATGACAAAAGCAAATTTTGGCTCGTTTCATGAACACATTATTGACTTAACTAACATAGTCCCAAGACGTTTTCCTGTTTTATGCTACTTTCCTTGATTACCGGTATTAACACAACTGATAAAGATGAAGATTAATTGAAGTTTGTTTCTCAACCAACTCAATCTCAATTTAACTAAAGTTTGATGTTTACCAACAAAATATTTTGAAGTAGAAATGTAGGTTCACCGACCTACAGTTAAAATCTACCAAATCAACCAAAGCTAAAATCTATATTAAGACGCCGTTAGCAAAAAAAATAATCTTTAAGAGCTATTTCAGCTGCAATTCAATCAGAACATTAATCAAAAGCAGAACAAAATTGATACCAAAAAAGCCAATTTGATAAATAGTGGAAAATTTAGTATTAAAGGCTTAAAACGAGCCCACTGAGTTAAAACTTCTGTCCACTGAGCTACCAAACTTGAGGTTCTTGGACCGAACCCTGATTGGGACAGAGTAAAAAAGCAAAAGACTAAACCTGATTGATTATCTGGAAACTTTAATAGCTCTATAAGCATTCTTCATTTAATAGTAACTGTTGTGAGTCATTTTTATCGTATGAACTTTTATTGTCAGAGAACTACCATCGAATCTTTGTCTACCAGCTTGAACATAGTGTCAAACGTTTTCTCTGTCATTAATCCATTCATATCATAGTCCTCTATTATGATTGAAAAAATTTCGCTCAATGGTTGAATTTTTAGTAGTTTTAATTGTAGTTTGGATAAATCAAAAGCATTTAACTCTGAAGCGTTCCCTATCAAATTGTGGAATTGTATTTCCTCGATGGACTCGTGCTGACGTTTTCAGAAGATTGTCTTTAATCAACATTTTGATTGGGTTTAAAAAAACTTCGTCAGTAAATTAAAAGCCATGTACAATTGGTTCGACATTAAGTCTACAAATTCATAGAAGTGTATTCTCGTAAAAATGAGGCTTAATCGGCAAAATAGAGAGCAGCATTTTAAAAGCTTCTCTTTGACGTAATTTATGCGATATTTGAATTTCAACTGGTTGTCCATTATTAATCCTAGGTACTTAAAAGAGCTAGTTTGTTCAATTTCTAATCGATCAATTTTTGGTTCGCGCTGGTTGATTGCGACTTTCTCTAAATACCGTGTTTTGTTTTTGAAATGTCAATTGTAAATAATTTTTATGAAACCAGTTCCCAACTGCGTTAAGTGTGGAATATCGCGTTAAATCACTGTATGTAAATACTACCTTTATTAAAACAACTGTACCGTCAGCATAGTGGACCTAGTATTGATCCTTGTGGGACTCAACATTTGACGCTTTTCATTGCAGATTCAACTTTGCCTACTTTAAAAAATTGAAGTCGGTCTTTTAGATAATAATAAAGCAGGTTCAGTACCATTCCTCTAAGTACGTACTGTCCCCACTTTTCAGCAATAGCTGATGAATTTCTGTATCGAAAGCTAAGATCAATAAATTGCATTTAGTTAAATTTTTCGATTTAAATTTTTTTTCTAAATTCTTCAGTGTAGCTATGTCAAAAGTATAAATTTGCAGTGAAAACCCAAACTGATTCTTTGAAAACATGCTGTCTCAAACCAAAAACATCTAAATTCTTTTATACGTTATTTTTTCGAACAATTTGCCACCGGCTGGAAGTAGTGCGATTGGCTAAAGTTTGTGAGTTCGCTATGATAGCCATTTTAGAGAAAATGTGCAATTACGCCAGGGTTCAGGCACTCATTGTCAAAATGCTTCGAGTACCGGACTAACTGCTCTAGATACTTTTTTGACAAAAAGATATTGATTATATTGCGCTAGTCTGAACTAAACTTCAATGGGAGTAGTTCTAGTGTGTCCATAATTTATCTACTGGTTAATGGAAAAAAACGTGGTTTAGTGTTTTTTCAACTTCTATGAGTGATGAATACTTTGTATTTGACGGTATGCTAAACAAAGTTTAAAAGGTTTTTCAGATGTAATTCGAAATACGCAATTGTCGTACGCCGCTGTTCGACAATTACGTGTTTTGATTTACCTCTGAAAAACCTTTTTAACTTTGCTTAGCATACCGTCACATACAAAGTATTCATCACGGATAGAAGTTGAAAACAAAACCACGTTTTTCCACTAACCAGTAGCGAAATTACGGATACACTAGAACTACTCCCATTGAAGTTTCAGACTACCGCAATCTAATCAATATCTTGCTGTTCGAAACAAGCATGCTGTTCAATGAGTTTCATAAAATATCTCGTCGACTATCATACAATACAAGCCAGTGATGTATATCAATTCTATGAATGGTATCACAGTTATCAATAACAATCTCGAAATTTGCAATATCGAACGTAGTTTGACGCATAGAAGCAAAAAATTGTAAAACATTGCTTAGAGAAATTGCAAAGTCTAGAAGAGCATCAAGAAAGCACAAAACTGTTTTCAATAAAGAACTTCACTAAGGCATTGTAGCCTCAACCTTTCAAGCAGACTAACATGAAAAAAAAAGCTCCCGATTTAGCATCCAGTTTTGGACGCGCAGTGTGATCTGTCCCACTATTACGTTGAGAAAAACTAAATAGGTTTTTAGAGGTCAAGAACTTTACGCCGAGCAATCCTAGCAGCCCATTTTTTATACTGACGACAAGGAAAGGCCATTAAAATTTAACTTGTTTTCAGAGAAAGAGCGAGCGGATTGATCAACTACTGGAAGCCTCATCAGGTACCTATTTTAGTTTGGTAGAATCTTCTGCACCTCTGATTGCTCTTTATCAAAATGGGATACAAGGGATTTTTCAACAAAAAACGCTTTTGCTTTAGAATTAAAAAGGTTACACTTTTCAACAAAGGATAACGTTTAGAAAATAATAAACATAACCAACTAACGTCGAAGAATTGCTCTCCAACGAGTAATGGGAGCGGTTTTCTATTGCAGCCTTCTTCGGTCGGGGAGTGGCTGTACATAAATTTACTTAGGGGTGGTTCATATGGCGTCATTAGAAGTCATTGTATACCCCTATAACAGCTAATAAAATATAAAACGGAAAAATGATACCAATTTCGGTGCACTTTTGACCGTTAGTAGTAAACTGTCGCAAATTGAGTTCAGCTGCTAACTCTTGTGAATGAGAGAAATTAAGATCACGCAAACTAAAAAAATCAAGGGCGCAAAAATCACTCTAAAAACTAAAAACAAATCGGTCGGTTATTAATTAGCTTAACATAACTTGGACAATCCCTAGGGTTCCGTCCTTGAAACCTTATTTCTGAAATATATCAGTGCTTTGTCAAATGTTTTAATTGATAATAACCAAGCCTTCAGCAAAATTATTTGTGGGTAAAACTGCTCAAGTGGGTAAGGTAACTCAGAGAAACACCGATAATGTAGAAATATAGCAGAAGGTAACTCAGCTTAGACTCAATTTGCCCAGGACGATTTCAATAAAACTCGAAAGCAGGCTTCTTCATCTTTTCATCTTGAGCTGCAAAGTGACCAACGAGTTCTATAAATGAACTTTACAGATAAAACTTTAAGCAAAGTATTTACTCATTTTATCCTGATGATGAAATTTGACTACGATTTCATTTGAACCTGATACAAAGAAAATGAAACCTGAAGGCAAAATCTAACAGTAAGGATTGATTTCAGAGCATTTGTATGCTCTCGAACGATATCAAATAACTAATGCTACAAAAGCGTGATATACTCAATTATAAGGTAAAACTGGTTTGTCAAAGCTGTTTCTTTTCATCTTTAGTTGCTAAGAAAATCAGTTTTTAAAAATGTTAAGCGAAGCATTTCCACTCTATTCCTTCATTAATTCCTGATGACGAAATTGCGATGCTGTAGCATTTCATCTTTATTCTCAGCGTATAAGAGTCAGAAATTACTTGAATTGATTACACAACTTACGTTAGTCTAGGAGGCTCACAAGCAAAAAAGAAAAAACTCAACCTAAAAAAGTAAGGCTGATATATACTTTTTTAAAATGTGGTAACAAAAAGTCTACCTTATCATACTTATGGTACATTACAAGACGTTCGAAATGAATCAATCACAAAATTGGTAAAATACGATCAAAAACCCATATAAAAAATAAAAATGTACAATAAAAAATTTTCCTGTAAAAATTTCTTACAAGACAAATGACAATGAAATCGTGCCCTGTGATACTTTTCCAGCCCAGCAAATGGAACAATTTTGCGCTGTTCTTATCTGTGTGATTTGTTTGCTCTTCAGTTCAGAAAAAAAAATGTGAAAAATCTTTTAATTCAAAATACAGTTGTAATAAAATTATTTCATTTTAATAATGGTCAATTACATCTTCAACGTGTAAACAATAATTCTGCACGCTTCTCTTGAACACAAATATTCACAATGCAGTAATTGGGTAATCTAACCAGTTTTATGGACATGCGATGGCAATGGGATTAGGAATAGCTTATATACGGAAGGAAGATACTTCATAATCCAGTCAGTTATGTGCAGAAAAAGTTGGACAATGATTGTAGGGCTATCAATTGAGCATAAGTGCACTGCACAATTTAGGCTGTATGAAACAAATTAGATTAGAAGAAATTATGAAAAAATAAGATCCCTTCTTTTAATAAGACGAGGTTAAATACATTATTTGCTTTGGATTAACTCAAACAATTTCCATCAAAACTCTTCAGTTTTTACCATAGCTGCGTTTCCCTAACTTCACTTATGATTTGAGATGCTTTCTGCAAGGCTGATAACATTTCCTGAGCTTCTTGTCTGCGTTGAGACATTTCTTTGCTCTCATTGAGAAGCGAGCAGGCTCCGTCTGATTTGTACAGCTTCGAGACCAGCTCGCTTTGGATACTATCTCTCACGTGGTTAACCAGGAAGTGCATTATAGCTTTAGGAACACTGTCTTGTATATTTTTTCTGACAATTAGGAAATAGTTTTTGATCAGTCGCTGGATGATTTCAACGTCTCGGCGCTCTCTGGGAGTCAGTTTGCGAACTGGGGCTTGGACAGTCATATCAGGGATCAAGCTGGCGCCTTTGAAACCAACTCCGGTTGTAGAGGACACAGGACCTGTCATTGGTCCGTTGGCCATGGGTCCGTTCATAGCTATTTCTTGACCCTTAGCGGGACCCTTTCGCCCCATTGCTGGGTCACCGCCGGCATCCATTAGCATTTGTTGGGCTTCATTTTTAACATTAATCAGTGTGTCGACTAAACCTGCATCTGAAAAGTCGGGGTGTTTTGTATTTATGTACGACAGTTCAATTCGCACCAAATTGGAAACCATTTCGTTTGTTATGGGCAGTCGTCTGCGCAACAGCATTGTGACAACGTCCACTATTTTCTCGTGCAGCCGAGGGAATCTGATCATTTCAGACGTTCCGCATTGCTGGATGATTCGCTGCATTTCCTCGTGAACAAGCTCGACGCATCGCAAGCAGGGATCTTCGAGTCTCGTTATTTGCTTTTTCACCAGGAGTTCAAAAGAAACCTCGGGGACAAACAGCGCTGGTCGGGGCCCAGTTGCGTTTCTAACGGCCGTCAAAATATCCATAGTTGTTAGCCCTCCAAGAGCGTCGATTGTATCCAAGGTTCTTCCGTATGTTTCATGGAATATATAACAGATCCTAGCACCTCCACAGAGCTCTGATGTCTCAATATTTCTAGCTGTTCCCTCGATTGTATTACAGTACTCAGTGGCAAATCTGGTAATCACTTGGAGTAAAAATTGCCCTTCATCTTCAATAGGCTCTCCATATGATGCCAGGAGCATCTGAAATTGTGATGTCATGACGTTGATTCTCGTTTTAAGCTCTGGTAGACATTCTTTAATGTGGTTCATCAACAGTCTGTTTAAAGTCTTCGCCAGGAATCGTGTTCCGTTTCTGTTTGCAATAGCTGGGTACTTTTTCTGTATAAACGAAACTTCATCTTTAAGAGCGTCTTGAATAGTCTTTTGATTCTTTATATCTAATTGACTTCTATTTACTACACCAATAATTCCCAGCTTGACTGGAATCACGCGATGACACAAAACATCTAAAGCATCTGTTCCTGCATCCATGAGGTCCAGTTTAGTAACAACAACAAGAGTTCTGCGGCCTTCAGGGTCCAAATCTTTCGCAATTTTTAGAGCCTCAGAAGTAGCGAAATCTGTATTAGCAGCATGCACGGCCAGAATTATGGCATTCGGATTCTGAATGTACGACACTATCATTTCTCGGATTTGAAACTCGATATCTTCTGGTTGCTCACCAACTGGTACTTTGGTAATTCCTGGTAAATCTACCAAAGTCAACGTCAGTACATTGCTGGAAAAAATTTTCAAGTACATGGGTTCATTTAGGACACCTTTGTTGCTGCCAGCGAGTCGATCGGTTTCGCGGTCAATTTCTCGTCGAACTTCGTCAAAATCAGTGTAAACTTTGCTTTTGGTGTGCCCAAACTTAGCCCATTCTTCAACATCCGAAGCAACATTGTCTTCGGCTGCATATCGCGCCCGATCTTCCTCGTTTAAATGCACCAACTGTAAGACGAGAGGCCTCCTGGTGACAATTCCAACACCCCTTGGTAAGAAATCTCGTCCAACTAAATTCTCCAAAACTGAAGATTTCCCACAAGACTGACTTCCAACGACTACAATCTGTGGTAATTGTATCGAATCACTGCCTACGGTCGCAAAGACCTCTTGCAGTTTATTCATCACCGGGATTAAATTTTCCATGTCTGTGCTTTTCCTGTATACTGAATTCCAAAAAACAAATCAAATTCTAAAAAAAACACGCCAAAAATTTAGTGAAACATTGCTCAGCGGAAGTTATACTCTAAGGACACAATTCACATCCATTACCTAATTTGTTTTTCCTACTTCAGTTCGAGGGACAAAAGTGGCAACATGGGGAATTTCTACTCAGTATACTTTGAATTTTGACCCCAACAAGTGCTTATGTGCTCAACAGCTGGGTGTAACATATTGAAGACAAACAGTTATGCTGATTTCATCAAGAGTATATTTAAACATTACAGCAAACAAATCAAAAACTATACCTAAAACACATAAAACAAATTCCACGAAAAGGAACACGTTTTCATTGAACAGAAATGTAATTTTCATTTCATTCTGTCTGCACACTCCGCTGCGGTTTTTTCAATATACCTGTTGTTGTGGCTTTACAGTAAGAAACTGCTTAGAAAGTATCATTAGGAGCGCCAGGCACTCCAGTGAGTCAAAAGGACCTGTCATCATAAACGCCCGGGTATGCTCAACAATTCAAAAGAAGGAATTCAATAACAGAGAAGGAATTCAACGATAAGAATGACAGATTGAGTCACAGGAGAAAAGAAAAAAAACAGGTGCGCAATGAACATCAGCTGAAAACATTTTCAGAAAAATAGTACAAATAAAAAAATCTCGTCAAATGTGGTTTTGTTGTCAACAGTACCCAATAGACAAGCAGCATTAGCTATTTGAATTAAAAGTGAGATTCTCTGTTTCAAAAAACTGCCAGCTCTAGGCTCATTATTCATAAAACAAATGGATTTTCATAGGTCTTTCAAAACTTCCTCTGTTGACGGTCCCGCATGCCCTTGAAATTCAAACGCTAAAGGCTGAAACAAATAACCTTTTTCAACAAGACTTTTTACTTGTCATTCTTTCTCTCCTCGGCTTCCACTGCAGCAATTCCAGGGTTACAAGCCGATGAGCTGGTTCTGAGACAGAGGGAACACGAACAGGGGGATTAAGGTTTTTGCAAGTTATTACAATTAGCCATTGTGAGGCAAATTTATCTCGATAGGCGTTTAACCGTTCCAGTCCGTCCTCACCTAACTTGGGCAAAAACTGGTTAGAACCTTTGATGCGTAACCTTTGACCAATTCTTCTTATTTTCGTTGTCTGGTGCTTCAAGGTTTCCTGTTACTCCATACCTCTCTTCCAGACCACAATTGAACTCCTTGTCTTCAAACTCCTCTCCAAAGTGCTGTTCCAGTGCTTCACGGGCCACCTACAGCTGAAGCTAAGAAGCGAAAAGAGCAAGTAGTTGCGCAAAACAATCACCAAAACCGCCATGTGAGGACGGAAAAACTTACAGAGTGAACATAGTATCAGTGAAACACATATTTGTTACTTTGCTTACAGCATTTTTCAAAATATCATCGAACTCTCAAGAAAGTTGTCCTAGTTTCCCTGCAGTTCTGGCAGTCGCAAGAAATCAACCAGGTGAAGGAGTTGAGTTTATCGTAATAGCATCTAGAACTCTCCAAAATAGCTCGATCAGTGGTTTTTCAGTCCGAAATTTTCCTCGAAGTTTACGTTTTGGTTTACTCTGTTTGCCAAACGGGATATTTTAAACACAAATTCATTCGTCATCATTTCAGTTCTGGTATTGGGAAGCTTGAACATTTTTTGGTTCCTGAGGACGCCAATTACCGCTGATAATTGTGTTGCAGCTGGTACAAAATTTTGAGGCCCAAAAATATGCAGATTTTAATTTGGGTTGTGCAAACGCAGCATGTTCAGAAAGCGGAGTTGTTGGCCATATTTTCCTGTTCCGCATATCCACTTAACAGCTCTTTACTGGAGTTTTCTAGAACGGTCATTGACAGATGGATACACTGGATGCCACAAAGACGAATGGACAAAATTAGGGATTTAAGAGTCCAAGTTTGAGTCGAGCACCTAAAGAGTTAGACACGTTTCTTCTTAACAAATGGAGAACAACATTTGCTTTTGGTAACTTCTTGGATATGTGTATGTTCCAAGCGAGGTCGCTAGTCATCATAACGCCTAGATCTCTTACGTTGGCTTTGGTTCTCAGGGGTTCCCCGAAGAGCTTGAAGTCCGTGTCCTGCCCGGGGAAGGTCAGTTCAGCACTTCTCAGCTCTCGACCAAAGGACGTAACTAGCGGTGTCCCCCAGGGGTCCCTCCTATGACCAATCCGGTTTTGTATTTTTTTACCGACCTCCCAGAAGCTCTATCTTTCAGTGAACTAATTAAGTAAGTATTTCTCTAAACACTCGAGAGCACAGAGTCAAAATTCGATGCGATTAACGTTAAACTATTAACTTCTATTAGGAGGCCAGAAGTTTCTGCTTTAATTTTAAAGTCCAGGTTTTTTTGGGGAAGAATAGGGCTGAAAAAAGGAGGAGCAGGTGCGTCTAAATTTCAACATCACCCTTCACGACATAACTTCTTCAATAAGTTTGTGGCAGATTTATATCCACTTGTTAAATAAATTCAGATTTTCTCAGGTGGCTATGGTTGTCTCTTGTCTTCATTCAGCCAAAAAACATTCAAAAATTAATTTCTATGTGTCGTTTTGTAGTCCATTTTTTCGCTTGTGGTTGACGGGTCTTTTCAAACTTAAATAGAGCGCCTCCAGGGTAAACAATTTTGACAAATTGCTGCCATGGTAAAACTTGAGTTTGTCCAGAAAGCGAACTGTTTTTTGGGATTAGATGTTGATGTTATTGAAGATCGAATTTTGTGTTTAGTTTTTGGTTCTGATAAAGAGTTGCAACAAAAGTCACTGAACTACTCTAACATGCTTGAGAAGCTCGCCAAACACAGTAAGGTGTCCCCTCAGAATGTGTAAAAGTCATTTACAAGCGGACGACAAATTAAATTAAGTTTTATTGCTAGGACTACTCCAAAATCGAACCACTGACGTAAAAATAAAATAATTGATGAAACTATTATACATTCAATGTTGAATCATCCCTCTTACAATGATAGATACCGGGAAGTTTTCTCTCTTCTGGCTGAAGACGGTGGTCTAAGCATTAATCTTCATGAAGACAAGGCAAAGGTCTATGAAAGATCAATTTGAATTTGTGAGCCGTTACACAATCATAACGCCATAGTTGCAGTTTCATCAGGAAGTTTTTCATAAAATCAAAGAAAAACAGGAGCAAGCAAAAACGTTGGCAATCAAAGATCTCATATTGAAAAAGAGTCTTTGGATTGGCTATGGAAAAAGGAGCCTCATGATGGCTAAAAGCATTTCCATTGAAAAGATATCACTTTAATATAACCAAGAGAGAGTTTAGAGATGGAGTAGCTCATAGATATGGGGGGACCCCGCAAAACTGCCATGTGGAGAAACTTTTAATGCAGCGCATGCTCTTCATTGTCCAAAAGGTAGCTTTACGCTCTTAAGATAAAATGACATCCATAACTTTTTGCCAACTTGCTCAATGAGGTCTGCCATGATGTCGAATTAGAGCCCTGTCTCCAGACTGAGCAAGGGAACACCTCCGCAATAAAACTGCCATTACTGATGACGGCGCTCGAATAGATATCACGTTTCACCAGAGCGTTCATTGATGTGAAAGTGTTTCATCCGAAGATTTGCTCAAGAAGCGTACCGGTTACCTACAATTATCACGAGTCCATCAAGAAGCTGAATTATGTGCAAAAGAAAATCGAAATCAAGAACACAATCTTCTGTCCGTTAATCTTCCCATATACAAGAAGAGCTGGTCCTTCGACATCAAAGCCATAGAGAGATTGGATCCCAGAAACAGCGAAAAGAAAAAAAATTCATAATCGAATAGTCGAATTGTTGTTGTTTTGGTAGTTTGGTAACTACCGTGGCAGAGTTCTTTGTCTTAGTCATCAACTTTAAAAATATTCTCCACTTAATTTTACAGACATGGCAATCACAGAACAGTTTCCATGTGCAGAATTTCTTTCTCTTTCAGGGTATTTTTTTGATGAAACGCCATATTATCACTATTATTCATTTTTGAGTCCAGCTGCGTTGTCAAATTGTCCGCTCCATTTACAAATTGACAATTTCTGATTAGAAATTCTCCGAGTTTTTTCGTCGGTATGTTTTTTATGGAGCACAAAGATGTCATTTTCCTTCATTTTTCTAGCACAGTTTCTGGCAGTTCGGTGCAGTTCAAATTATTATCATCGGCAGCGACAACAGATTATTTAGTTGCAGAACCATCGGCACTGAAAAAAATTTTGCAGTCTAAGTTGGTTCTCTGACCTGAGGTCCGAGTCCAGTGATCCACTTGATAGATTTTTTCTGGGAACTTTCAAGCTGCTTCAGCTCAGTTTTTTTATACCTCTATGCGAGCAAAACCGTACAACAAAAAATACCATAGATAAAAAGTTTCTTGTTTTTCCTTGTACTCTCATGTTGTATACGGAGCTCTGGCAGCATTATTTCCATTTATTTACATTTCCCTCAAAGTACTTCAAAAATACATCAGCAATGACCCGGTTGTTTTGCTCTTTTGTTGCCTTGAGTGTGGTAAGTTGAAGTCTTTGTTCCCGTCATTGCCAATAGCTTGCAGAGTTCTCGAATCAATTCAACACAAACAAAAATTGATCAGCTATCGGTGCGAATTGAATCTTGTTCACCAAAATAAAGAAATGAAGTGCTCCACAATTGTTAAAAACACTAAATACAAAATCAGAAATCTCTTCCGGCTAAAGACGGTGGTCTAAGCATTAACGACAGGATGTAAGTATGACGACACAATTGTTAAAAACACTAACTACAAAATCAGAAATCTCTTCCGGCTAAAGACAGTGGTCTAAGCATTAATCTTCATGAAGACAGGGCAAAGGAATATGAAAGATCAATTTGAATTTGTGAGCCGTTACACAATCATAACGCTATAGTTGCATTTTCATCAGGAAGTTTTTCATAAAATCAATGAAAAACAGGAGCAAGCAAAAACGTTGGCAATCAAACATCTCATATTGGAAAAGAGTCTTTGGATTGGCTATGGAAAAAGGAGCCCCATGATGGCTAAAAGCATTTCCATTGAAAAGATATCACTTTAATATAACCAAGAGAGAGTTTAGAGATGGAGTTGCTCATAGATATGGGGGGATCCCGCAAAACTGCCATGTGGAGAAATTTTTAATGCAGCGCATGCTCTTCATTGTCCAAAAGGTAGCTTTACGCTCTTAAGATAAAATGACATCCATAACTTTTTGCCAACTTGCTCAATGAGGTCTGCCATGATGTCGAATTAGAGCCCTGTCTCCAGACTGAGCAAGGGAACATCTCCGCAATAATACTGCCATTACTGATGACGGCGCTCGAATAGATATCACGTTTCACCAGAGCGTTCTTTGATGTGAAAGTGTTTCATCCGAAGATTTGTTCAAGAAGCGTACCGGTTACCTACAATTATCACGAGTCCATCAAGAAGCTGAATTATGTGCAAAAGAAAATCGAAATCAAGAACACAATCTTCTGTCCGTTAATCTTCCCATATACAAGAAGAGCTGGTCCTTCGGCATCAAAGCCATAGAGAGATTGGATCCCAGAAACAGCGATAAGAAAGAAAATTCATAATCTGAGCGGATCACGTACATAAGGACAAAAATAATATTCACCCTTTTGCGTACATCCATAATATGCTTCCGGTACACTGCAGTAGAAGCGGCAATAGGAACCATTCTGTAGGAAGGGAGACTGTTGTCGTAAAGGTTTTATATTTTTTCTAATCTGGATTCAAAATTCCTATACATACTTTGATTGCTTTTTGCCATATATATTTTGATTATAATTCCAATGCTTTAATTTTTCTATCTTTTGCATCTGATGCTTTAACTTTTGATTACTGCCAGTATTTATTAATATACATAGGAGTTGACTTGCTGCCCCGACTTGAACGACTAGCCTTTTAGGGGAAAGGGGTTTCCCTTAATTGAATTTTTACTTAATAAACTGCCTGTTTGCTTCTGCACTCCCAGCTTTATGCTTACGAGTGTGTCGGATTGTTGTTGTTTTGGTAGTTTGGTAACTACCGTGGCAGAGTTCTTTGTCTTAGTCATCAACTTTAAAAATATTCTCCACTTAATTTTACAGACATGGCAATCACAGAACAATTTCCATGTGCAGAATTTCTTTCTTTTTCAGGGTATTTTTTTGATGAAACGCCATATTATCACTATTATTCATTTTTGAGTCCAGCTGCGTTGTCAAATTGTCCGCTCCATTTACAAATTGACAATTTCTGATTAGAAATTCTCCGAGTTTTTTCGTCGGTATGTTTTTTATGGAGCACAAAGATGTCATTTTCCTTCATTTTTCTAGCACAGTTTCTGGCAGTTCGGTGCAGTTCAAATCATTATCATCGGCAGCGACAACAGATTATTTAGTTGCAGAACCATCGGCACTGAAAAAAATTTTGCAGTCTAAGTTGGTTCTCTGACCTGAGGTCCGAGTCCAGTGATCCACTTGATAGATTTTTTCTGGGAACTTTCAAGCTGTTTCAGCTCAGTTTTTTTATACCTCTATGCGAGCAAAACCGTACAACAAAAAATACCATAGATAAAAAGTTTCTTGTTTTTCCTTGTACTCTCATGTTGTATACGGAGCTCTGGCAGCATTATTTCCATTTATTTACATTTCCCTCAAAGTACTTCAAAAATACATCAGCAATGACCCGGTTGTTTTGCTCTTTTGTTGCCTTGAGTGTGGTAAGTTGAAGTCTTTGTTCCCGTCATTGCCAATAGCTTGCAGAGTTCTCGAATCAATTCAACACAAACAAAAATTGATCAGCTATCGGTGCGAATTGAATCTTGTTCACCAAAATAAAGAAATGAAGTGCTCCACAATTGTTAAAAACACTAATTACAAAATCAGAAATCTCTTCCGGCTAAAGACGGTGGTCTAAGCATTAACGACAGGATGTAAGTATGACGACACAATTGTTAAAACAACTAACTACAAAATCAGAAATCTCTTCCGGCTAAAGACGGTGGTCTAAGCATTAACGACAGGATGTAAGTATGACGACAGGGCAAAGGAATTTGAAGGATCAATTTGAATTTGTGAGCTGTTACACAATCATAACGCTATAGTTGCAGTTTCGTCGGGAAGTTTTTCATAAAATCAAAGAAAAACAGGAGCAAGCAAAAACGTTGGCAATCAAAGATCTCATATTGAAAAAGAGTCTTTGGATTGGCTATGGAAAAAGGAGCCTCATGATGGCTAAAAGCATTTCCATTGAAAAGATATCACTTTAATATAACCAAGAGAGAGTTTAGAGATGGAGTTGCTCATAGATATGGGGGGATCCCGCAAAACTGCCATGTGGAGAAATTTTTAATGCAGCGCATGCTCTTCATTGTCCAAAAGGTAGCTTTACGCTCTTAAGATAAAATGACATCCATAACTTTTTGCCAACTTGCTCAGTGAGGTCTGCCATGATGTCGAATTAGAGCCCTGTCTCCAGACTGAGCAAGGGAACACCTTCGCAATAATACTGCCAATACTGATGACGGCGCTCGAATAGATATCACGTTTCACCAGAGCGTTCTTTGATGTGAAAGTGTTTCATCCGAAGATTTGCTCAAGAAGCGTACCGGTTACCTACAATTATCACGAGTCCATCAAGAAGCTGAATCATGTGCAAAAGAAAATCGCAATCAAGAACACAATCTTCTGTCCGTTAATCTTCCCATATACAAGAAGAGCTGGTCCTTCGGCATCAAAGCCATAGAGAGATTGGATCCCAGAAACAGCGATAAGAAAGAAAATTCATAATCGAATAGTCGAATTGTTGTTGTTTTGGTAGTTTGGTAACTACCGTGGCAGAGTTCTTTGTCTTAATCATCAACTTTAAAAATATTCTCCTTGAATTGAATCTTGATCACCAAAATAAAGAAATGAAATGCTCCACAATTGTTAAAAACACAAACTGCATCGTTTGGAGTATTTTGCTCTTCTTTTCTCTAACTGTGGATTGCGTTAAACTGTTGTTACATGTACTCTCAATGTCTTTTCTCATATCTGGCCCCATCAAACTTGGTATAGCGCTGTGAAATACCTTCTGAAACGTGAATTGGTCACCAGTTTTGTCGAGCTATGTAGTTACGATAGCACCTTATTCTTAGTTTAATGGGCACACAAAATTTGTGATAGATTTAATCGAAGCCATTTTTTAGATATGGCAAAAATTTTCATTCACAGTTTTATCTGGTACAGTCTCTACTCATGGTCGTAACAATTTGTCTGCGTTCTCATGTTCTTCACCGGTACACCAAAACCTGGGAGTGAAGCTCTTGGAGCTTTTGTAACATTCAAAAAGAACACCTCAATTTTTTCGACTAAATAATTCGTAGAAATTCTCTTCTCAACGCCATTTTTGAGCACCAGATTTATGAATCTTGTTCACCAAAACAGAGAAATCAAATTCTCCACAATTGCTAAAGCCACTAACTACAAAAATTCGAAACTGGATCGTTTTGAGTGTTTTGCTCTTTTTTTCTCTAGAGTAAACCAAAAAGCAACAAATTTGTTAGAAACATGTAATTATGGTTAGAATTACTAAAGTGGAAATTCTAAAGTGTTATCGATAAACAGTTTGAGCAGAACAATTATTGAAAAAAAATGATGTTTCCTTATTAAGTTTTAACCCAGGTTCATTAATAAACTGTTCAAATTTTGCAAATATTGCTTTTTTGCCTTTGACGTATCTTGTGGCAAACCGCTTGCTCTTTTTTTGCGTCTTTCGGTGTTAGAGATCAAACAACTGCTTGATTTTTAAAAATTGAGCGTTAGTGGTGTTCGTTTTACCCCTTTCACTGTGTGCGTTCTGTTGATGTCCATCAGTTCACGATTGATGATACTTACGTGAGTGCTGTTCGAATGATGGATTGTTTTTCTTGTTCTGGCGTTATTTTAAATTTTGGATACGGGTTTCAAGTTAAAGTCTAAGTTAGCTTCTGCTATGCTGCCCTTTTCATCCCCTTTTAGTCTGTGCAAATGCTTGAGGTTCCTCCAGATTCTGCATTGCGTTGCTTTGTCTTGTGACTGGCGTGGTCTTCTTCCGATGTTAGAGAGATCATGAGGGAAGTCATCTTCTGGCTGAATCCACCTGAATATCTCACAATTTCGTGAAAACAAACTATTAAGTGGGGCTTCCGATGACATTCGTTGATCGGCTAACTCCTCCTGGTTGTCCACTAACTCTCCCGCTGGCTATCATCTGCGTAATGAAGTGCGACGCATGACCTTTTTTGGTTGGCCCAAGTATTGATCCGCTTCTTCAGTGACTCGTTGAAAACTGTTTCATTACACAATCTTTTTGTACACAATAGACATTTTCTCTGTCACAACATATGGGCCGTAACGTGGGAAAAGATTCCTCAATTCAATTTTGTGCGGATCACAACCAGACCTAAACAATTTTGCTATGACAATCTACAGAAGATTTTAATGGTATAGATCTTTTTGTTTCCGTTGATTGCAAACCAGAGACTATGTTAAGTTCATATGGGCCTCAAACAAATGTTGCTCTTGCTCTCAAACAATCTGATGGCTTTGAATTTTGTGAACAGGTGCATTTGGTGAAAGTAAGATGATTGATCACTTGCTTTCTTGGCCATACAATAGATAAAAAGTTATATATTTCTTTTTCCGTGTACTGTCATGTTGTATACGGATGTCTGGCAGCATTATTTCAATTTATTTGGATTTCCCTCACAGTACTTCAATAATACCAGTGTCCCAGTTGTTGTCTTGCTATGCCCTGTCGTTGCCTACAGCGTGGTAAGTTGAAGTCTTTGTTTCCGTCATTTCCAATAGCTTGCAGAGTTCACGAATCAATTCAACACTAAAAAATTGATCAACTGTCGGTGTTAATTGATTCTTGTTCACTAAAACAAAGATATAATATTCTCCTCAATTGCAAAAGCCACTAACTACAATATCAGAATTCCGAATTGGATCGTTTGGAGTATTTTGCTCTTCTTTTATCTAAGTGTGGATTGTGTTAAACAGTTGTTATATGTACTCTCAACGTCTTTTCTCATATCTTGCCCCACTACACCTGGCATAGCGCTGTGAAATATCTTCTGAAACGCGAATTGGCCACCAATTTTGTCGAGCAATGTATTTATGAGAGCACCCTATTCTTGGTCTCATGGGCACAAAAAGTTTGTGTTAGGTTTAGGTGAAGCAATTTTTTAGATATGGCAAAAAACTTCAATCACGGTTTAAACTGTAGCCATCACCACTCACAGTCGTAATATTTTGTCTGCTTTCTTATGTTTTTTACCCGGACAACAAAGACTGGGAGTGAAACTCATGGAGTTTTTGTAACATTCAAAAAGATCACCTCGTCAATTCCTTCGACTAAATAGTTCGTGACAATTCTCTTCTCAACACCATTTTTGAGCACCAGATGTATGAATCGTGTTCACCAAAAAAATAAAATCAAATTCTCCACAATTGCTAAGGCCAATAATTACAAAATCAGAATTTTAAATTGGATCGATTGGAGTGTTTTGCCCTTTTTTTCTCTAGGGTAAACCAAAAAAAATTTATTAGAACCATATAATTTTGGTTAGAAATACTAAAGTAGAATTACTAAAGTGTTATTGATAAACAGTTTGAACAGTACAAATATTGAAGAAAAAATAATGTTTTTTATTAGGTTTTAACTCGGGTTCATTAATATAAAATTTTTCGCTTTTTGCAAATGTAGCTTGTGGCAAACCGCTTTGCTCTTTCTATGCGTCTTTCGGTGTTGGAGATCAAACATGGGCTTGGTTTTTTTAAAAATTGAGCGTTAGTGGTGTTTGTTTCACCCCCTTTCACTGTGTGCGTTCTGTTTTTATGTCAATCAGTTCACAATTGATTATACTTACGTGAGTGCTGTTCAAATGATGGATTAGTTCTCTTGTTCTGGCGTTATTTTAAATTTTGGATACGGGGTTTCAAGTTAAAGTCTGAGGTAGCTTCTGCTATGCTGCCCTTTTCAGCCCTTTTAGTCTGTACACATGCTTGAGGCTCCTCCAGATTCTGCCTTGCCTTGCTTGTTTTGAGTCTGGCGTGGTCCTCTTTCGGTGTTAAAGAGATCATGTGGGAAGTCATATTCCGGCTTAAGCCACCTGATTTCTCACAATTTTGTGAAAACAAACTTTTGTGTGGGGCTTCCGATGACATTCGTTGATCGGCTAACTCCTCTTGGTTGTCCACTAACTCTCCCGCTGGCTATCATCTTCGTAATGAAGTGCGACAAATGACCCTTTTTGGTTGGCCCAAGTATTAATCCGCTTCTCCAGTGAACTGTTGAAAACCGTTTCATTACACAATTTTTTGTAAAGCACAATAGATATTTTCTCTATCACAACATATGGGCCGTAACGTGGAAAAAGATTCTTCAATTGCATTTTGTGGGGATCACAACCAGACCTAAACATTTTTAATATGACAATCTACAGATGGCATAGATCTACAGATTTAATGGTATAGATCTTTTTGTTTCAGTTGATTGCAAACCAGAGACTCTGTTGAGTTCATATGGGCCTCAAACAATTGTTGCTCTTGCTCTCAAACAATCTAATGGTTTTGAACGTCGTGAACAGATGGCTTTGGTGAAAGTAAGATGATTGATCACTTGCTTTCCTGGCCATACAGTAGATATATAAAGTTATATATCTTCTTTCTCCGTGTACTGTCATGTTATATACGGAGCTCTGGCAGCATTATATCCATTTATTTGGATTTCGCTCACAATACTTCAATAATACGTCAGCAGTGACCCGGTTGTCTTGCTCTGCCCGGTTGTTGCCTTGAGTATGGTAAGTTGAAGTCTTTGTTCCCGTCATTGCCATTAGCTTGCAGAGTTCTCCAATCAATTCAAGCAAAAAATATCAGCTATCTGTGTGAATTGAATCTTGTTCACCAAAATAAAGAAATCAAATTCTCCGCAATTGCTAATGCCACTAACTACAAAACCAAATTTCCGAACTGGATCGTTCGGAATCTCTAACTGTGGATTGAGTTAAACAGTTGTTACATGTACTCTCGATGTCTTGTCTCATACCTGGCCCCACCAAACCTGGCATAGCCCTGTGAAATATCTTCTGAAACGCGAATTGGTCAACACTTTTGTCGAGCTATGTAGTTACGATAGCACCTTATTCTTAGTTTAATGGGCACAAAAAATTTGTGATAGATTTAGGTGAAGCAATTTTTTAGATATGGCAAAAAGCTTCATTCACAGTTTTATCTGGTACAGTCTCTACTCATCGTCGTAACAGTTTGTCTGCATTCTCATATTCTTCACCGATACACCAAAACCTGGGAGTGAAGCTCTTGGAGTTTTTGTAACATTCAAAAAGATCATCTCGTCAATTCTTTCGACTAAATAATTCATGGAAATTCTCGTCTCAACGCCATTTTTGAGCACCAGATGTATGTCTTGCACAATTTTGTTGCTTGGATTACAAACAGAGCGTCTCGTTTTGTTGTTCAATAATTAGATTTGGCTGGTGCTGAATCTCTGATTGCAAGCCCGGGGCATACTGAAAATCATCTATTACATTTGAAAGCAATGCACCCAACTGTTGTCAATTAGAGCTGTATATAGCAAGAATTGCGAGGTGAAGTTTTTAGGTTCTCAAAATCAGCTTGACAGTCAGGTGATCAGATGAGTCTCATGCTCCCATTAGTGAAGAGGCTTTGGTTTTCGGGATAAGTCCTCAACATATCTGCAATAGCCGCTACCGAGTCCATTAAATAATCTAATTTCTGAACTTTTGTTTGGTCTTTTCTACACTTTCACGGCTTAGATTTTTCCACATCAGGCTGTTTTGGTTCGGCAATAAATTTGTATCCGAATCAAGAAACCTAGATTTGGTGAAATCGGCATTTTTGGGTGTCAGTATTGCATAACCACCATCAAGAGTAAGCACATACAGCTGTGCATATTACAATTGGTACCTGAAGGTGTGATCAGCCAGTATCTGGAGGCCAAATTAACGCTTCAGAATACTTTAATACAGACCCCAGGAGGAAGATCGAAGATAGGTATAAGAAGAGTTTTTTCTCGTCTCTTTGGCTAGCTTTCCTGGTGAAAATCCGGCCTTACACCGTTGCTGCATCTTTTTTTATTTTGACTATATGAGTGTTCTGTAGGGCGACACAGTTGGCCGCATAATAGGTCTAGGGAGCACATATTCTACCTCCTATTTGACAAATGCAATCTTTCTTGCGTCTGTTCGGTAGGGAGCGAGTTTGTATGGGACGTCGTCTCCAGCGAACTTGGGCTCCACTTGATGTGTTTGACCCAAATCTGCATTGTTTACGGCAAACAAATTCGGAAGCTGGCAACGGTCTTCAATCCAGTCTAATCTTCATTTAACTGTAATTTTACCACGCTGGAAATCTGCTCCACTTTGACCTCTGCTACTGGGTTTCGACGTCCGTCTCCTTCTTCGCCTTCTGTAACGTGGAGTTGCAATGCTCTTTTTGCTCCAGAAGCTTTGATTTTTTTTACCTCAATGTCAATTTGGTTTTACTGCCTTCTCTGCCCATAATAAGCTGCCTTAATTAAATGTAGAGGAACATTGAAATTTCTTGCAAAACGGGTGTCCCTGAGAGCATGGGTACGTCTATGTCCAGGTTAACAAAAAATCAATTCGAGCTCTTGAAATTCATTCCGTTGAGTTCACGGCACTTCGTTTTAACATCTGATTGTTTTTCAAATTTTCCATGGTTTCTCTCTGTGATCTTGCTTCGCTTAGGGGATTAACTTGCAAAGCCATCTCAGTGTTGACAATGGTATCGTTGAACGTTACTGTTTCGCTCTGATCTGGTTGGAGTTCTCGACCGTCTCTAGGATGTAGCGATTTCTTATAAGAACGGGCTGTGCGTATCTAGGTTCTTCGGTATATTTTACGTGTGTCGCTTCTGCTGTTTCAACATTTTTTCGAAACTCTTGGGTTGGGTGATCATCAGTTCACTGGGTCTAGTGCCTTCATTAGTTGACAGATCCTGTATTATGTTCTCCTTCCACTCTCATGGTCATTGCTTTAACTCTAATTTACATGTCCTGTCCGTCTCGGTCCACGTCAGTCATTTTCTTTTTTTCTCGATTGGTTCAAGGGCCATGGTTACATTTTTAAATCATAAAAGTGTCTGGATTTGCTTTGTGAAGATGATCGCCCTGTCCGTTGACACACCATTGAAATAATCCTTTTTTGCTTTTTGCTCTCCTGCCGCGTTGAAATGAGCATTAGTTGCTTTGCCTATATTTTCTACTGCTCTTGAGATCTCTTGGAAGATCTCTTCTTTGTTTACATGGAGTTTTTTTAACTCTAATTTGGCATTTCACGCAATGGGAAAGTCTTCAATTCAGTGCCCGCGTGCATTGAGCACTCGATTGATCTTTGGTGCGGGTTGGCCTTATACTTGATTTAGGTACTGGTATTTGAGGTTGAAACATTTGTCTAGAGCTTAGTTGTTGAGGAGAGTGTGTATGATTGCTCAGTGCCCTGTGTCATCCAAAATGTTTGCCTGTGAAATTGTTTTGAGATGACGACTTTTTCGCTCGAAGTAGTCATAGACATTGCTCCGACAACACAACCGAGTTAGGATTTCTACATATTTCTACTTAAAAAGGTAATATGTCTAGAGCTAGTGCTAGTACAATCTATATTACAACTTAAACTGATAAAGCTTTCTTCAGCTTTATCAAATTTAATGATACTTTTAAGTGTAGCCATAGTTTCCATGGAGTATGTTCAAGTTATGAACCGGGTGTAATAAAATATAGCACAGTAGAAGATGAAGATACAACGTGGTATATGATTATAAAGTAGATAGGTTAAAAAATGAGGCATATTGATTGAAGGAAAAATTTGCAACCCATGAGATCAATTAATAAATAAAAACTTAAGACTATGAGTGATATATAATACTTATAAAGAACTCATAAGTTAAAATAGTCATATGTTCACATTTTAAATATTTATCATTTAAATAATCTGAAGTTGAGAATGATGTTTATTAGTGCAATCATTAATGCACTTATCGTTCTTAGTCCATCCGTCAAAGCAGTAGCACCTAAAGTTTGAGTTTTAAGTGCTTGCCAGTTTTAATGCTGTTTTAAAATATTTGTATACTACAGAAGCTAAAAAGGGATACAGTAGTGCTGGCAGTGAAACTAAAGATGAGACTGATTTAGTGTTGAAAGCGGCTGAGAAAGAGAAAAGCATCAATAAAAAGTCAAAATTCCTTACTAAAGGTAGAAGAAAAACACAATTAAAGGCAACAACAACTGGAGTAGTAGATAGGGTTCTTGAAAAACAATATCAGATTAAAGTATATCTGATATCTTGTTGATCAATTGAAGTATTCAAAATGAGATGCTATAATTATAACAAGAAAGATTTCCATATATTTTTATTAATTATTCTTTATAATAGTAACCCTTCTACTAAAATGATTAATTCTATGAGTGGGCGGATTTTATTTAGTGGTATTAGTGTTCAAAATGAAGGTAATGAGGACAGTGTTGATGTTTAGAAAATGTTATTGAAATCAATAACCGAAAAACTAACAAAAAAGAAAGGACAAAGCAATACAAATGATAAAAGTAATATTAACAGGAATAGTAAGACTGAAAATAATGATAACATCAGTGCAAATAAAAACAATAATGCCAATGATAGCTTTAATGCTAGTAGTTTAACCACGAAAACTAATAGCAATGCTAATGTTGCTATTGCGCATGTTTCTATTACTAAAATTACCTCTAATTATGCTGATAATGATTTCAACAATAGAAGAGTTATTTCTATAGCAGATAAAAATAGAAAGATCACAGGTAACAATAAAAAGTGCAACATTTGTTTTACTAATAAACCTATAACATAAAACGACTTTATAACACATATAACTACTAATAATAATAATCCTAATGTTGATGTTGCTAAAGCAAGAATTGACATGTCTACGAATTTTAAGAAAACTCATGGTATTAGTTTTAGCTGCAGTCAAAGTAAAAACGTTCTAACTAAACTATCAGATTGAAGTATTGATATTAATCAATTATCACGTGCAAAGAGAAATATTTTAAAGTAGTTGACCAAATTATCTTGACAATCTGGTTTGTGAAATCTCCGCAAGGAGTTTGGCTCATCATGGAAGCTGAGTCCTAGATTGATCGGTAAACTAGCTTTAAATAAATGTTTAATTAATTGTTCAGTTATGTGTTTAACTATATGTTTGAAAAATAAATATAATTCTAAATCTCAAATTTAATTACATGTTTTATAAATTTTTTGGTATAAATCTGTATCAAGTAAGATTTACAGATAATCTACTTTTCTTTTTTCAACCTAAAATATGAAATGTGTTTAAATACGTTACACATCTTACACATTATAAACAAATTAGGTTTATCACAATGTTCTTCCATATGATTATGAATATCTTTTGTTTTATCTGCGAAGCTGTTAGCGAAGCAAGCTGATCCCTTTCTGCGATCGAGTTATAACAAATGGACAGGGTTGCCTCTTCACAGATAAATCAGGTATAGGACTTTTTTTACATAGAACAAACAAACCTTGATATATACATTCTTTACACTAAATATCACCTAACATAATTTCTTTTATTGAAGTACTATTAAATACTATGCGCAATTCTGCGAGAAATGGGATCAATTAGTGGAGACAAAGAAACATGCAAATGTTGCAATCAAAGTAATTTAAAGAAGAATAGAGGTAAATATAATCTTGTCTTAAACCATATCAAGAATTGTAAAACGTTTTACGGAAAACATGATTAAACATTTGAAATCACTTTGCAATGAATTAACAGAAAATCGATTGAAATGTACTAATAATCAAACGGAAAATAATTTTGATGAAGAGCTACCTCCAACAGTATGTTTAGGTAATGCGATCATGATTATAAAGATGAGGAAGATAATCTAGATAAACATAAGAAATCCACATAGCATATAATCAATACAGATATTAAATGAGGTATTGCTATAATGAAAGATAGTGAAATCTCAAAATGTAAAATATGTAAAACTATGGTGTATGCAAGAAATGGAATAGAACATATAATAAAAACAAAATGATTACAAAAATTGCATGCTGGTAGTAACACAAGTAATAATAGTAATATCGTTAAAAGTATCAGAAAGTTTGACAATATCAATAATGATAATGAGAACAGTAGTTTGCATTATAACTTTAATCAAAGATATGAGCCAAAATAACGTTAAAAACAACAAGCAGGAGCAACTAATTTTACCGATAATGAAACTGATGAAACATATACAGTTGAAGATGAACCTATTACTACAATTACTACTACCAATGGCAAGAAGACAAATCAGGTCACTGTAGATTCTGTACAACTAATTATAATAATAGATATAGTCATTATAAACCAAAGATACATAAAGAAAACGTTGAGCTTAGAGAAAGAAAGAAACTAATGAAGAGAATATGTAAACAAAAATGGTTTAGATCATAACATGGGATATAATCAATTTCGTACAGTTAGTAACAACTATAAAGATCCCAGATTTCAAAAAACATTAAAATATCTTAACAAAATACACCCTCTTTCAAAATTCATTACAATAGATGAATTAAAAAGTATAAAAGCTACAGAAGCACTAGAACAAACATTTGCATTAGGAACTGCAACAAGAATTTATTATATGCCAGAAGATTTAAATGAATTGAACAACGAACTACTATCCAAAACGCGAGAAAGAAAATTAAACAACTAAAGATGGAGTATCCAAAAAACTTACAGAACAACTACGTATTTACTCAAGTTTAACCCAACGGGGTTGGTTGGGTTAAACTTCTTTTTAAATCAGAATTTGGGATAATAAATATTTATTATGGTGTTTAATAGCATATTTACATCCAGATAAAAATCACCGAAAAAGAGTTTCTAATTCCGAGAAACCTAAATTTATTAATGAGATAAAGTTAACAGACACTACACCATCCTACAATTACAATCAATTAAAGAAGATAAGTGATATGAATAGAGATATAGAACAATTTAATGAATAAATTCTAAACGAGAATAAAACTACTATTGTTTCAGTATTGAACACTCCTATAATCCAGAAGTGTGTAATGAATTAAAGTATAAAAACATTATGTGTTATATAAGGATATATGTTTTCCATTGAGGATATGGGCGCACCAATTTTATCCCCGCTTAGGATGCTTTGTATCGTTTTGTATAGGAGGTGCATTAAATAAGCATTTACATTTGTGCAATGAGACAGGTAGGCTGACATTCAGTCATGATCATTACCTAGAGTTTGATAAATTCCATTATAACAACAGAGTCCCATTTTTGGAATATTCGGATTTTCAATGTATTAAAGATTGTAATTTAGCAATTTGTTTGAGAACCAGGATTTTGTGTTGAGAAAAAACCCGAAAAAAAGCAATATTTAAACTAGATAATCTGTTCGTATCTTGAGATAATTAAGTCTAAAGACTCAATTTAACCTGTGAAAACAATTCTAGGCGGCTTAGGCTCTGCCCGATTTCAAGGGTTTTTGTTCCCCATGCGCATTCAGTGAGGCCAAAAAAAGTTTTACGCACTTTTTGTGCAGGACCACGAACTGAAGTTTGTTCTGGTGGTAGCGGTAGTGGTAAAACATTTTATGTCAACAAATATTTGAAAACAAATAACCAAAAAATGTTTTAATCCGCAAAAATAAAGCAGATTGAGTTGGTTGTGATACTGGTGAAATTAAGGATTTAACTATTAGTTACATAGAAAACCTTATTATCTGTGTAATTTTACTTGATGATATGGGTGATCCCTTAAGAAAACAATAACATATTTTTCTATAATAAATAGGAATTATGGTTCAAAAATGATTCTAATATGTCAAAACACAGCTTAATAAGATAATATGTCTAGAGCTAGTACTAGTGAAGTACCAAATTGTATTAGTGCAATCATAAGTGAACTTAAGTTTTTTAGTCCATCCAACGTAGCGGCTACAGTTTCGAGAGTTGAAGTGCTTGCTAGTTTTGATGTTGTTTTACAAGATGTTATACTACAATGCCTAAAGGGGGTATGGAAGTGCTCGCGAAGTTAAAAATGGGATTGATTTATTGTTGAAAACGGCTGAGAAAGAGAAATGCATCAATAAAAAACAAAACTCTTAAATATTGCAGGGAACACAATTAAAAAGTATTGGGAAACAAGGCTTTTCTTAATACTCTTGTTAAATATGTAGGTAAAGAACTTGGCAAGGAGTGGAGTGACTTTTAAGACCAGGGAACCTGATTCCCATGTAATTTCGATGAAAAAATTAAAATACACCCAAAATACAGATGAAAATAATATCAAGTCCAGGGAACCTGATTCCCATGTAATTTCGATGAAAAAATTAAAATACACCCAAAATAAAGATAAATATAACTGATATCATTTAAAGTATGTAAATTGAGATGCTATAAATGTAGCAACAAAGTTTTCAATAGCTTTTTTTGAATTATTCTCTATAATAGCAACCCTCTTACTGAAATTTTTAATTATATATGTGGGCATAATTTGTTTAGTGGTGTATATGTTCAAAATGAAGGTAATGAGGACACTTTTGATGTTTTAAATACGTGTTAATGAAAAAAAATCAAAAATCCAACATACTAACAAAAATACTAACGATAAAGCAATGATGATGATAAAAATAATATGAACAAGAATGGTAATACTAACAATCATTGTACTACCAATTATAACATCAATGGTAATGATAGCAATAATGCTAATGATAGCATAAATGTTAGTAATATAACCACGAATACTAATAGTTATGCTAATGCTGCTAATGCGAATGTTTCTCATACTAAAGCCACTTCTACTTATGCTGATAATGATTTCAACAATAGAAGAGTTATTACAATAGCAGATAAAAATAGTAATTTCAAAGGTACCAATAAAAAATTTAATATTTGTTTTACTAATAAATCTATAACACATAACGATTCAAATTAAATGTATATTTAAACAATGTTTAGCTGAGAAAAATTGTTGTAAATCTTGTGGGCAATATTGCTAAGGTATTTTATGTCAACAATTATTAAGGAAACTCAATTTATTATTTATAGCTGCAGTAAAAGTAAAAACGTTCTAACTAAACTAACAGATTGCGGTATTTGTATTGATCAATTATCATTTGCAAATAGAGCCAGTTGATCCTTTTAAACTAGTTGATCAAACTAGACTTACAAAACCAGCTTGTGCCTGTTAAAAGGTGGTAAAAGACAGCGCTAGCTTGACCATCTAGTTTGTAAGATCTCCGAAGGAGCTTGGCTTATCATGGAAGCTGGTTCCCAGACTGCTTTGTAAACTAGCTTGAAATACTTATTTATTTAATTGTTCAGTTATGTGTTTAAATATATGTTCAAATAATATATATAATTTTCAATCTTATATTTAAATACTTTTGAAAACTTATTTTTAATTACTATAAACTTTCTTTGCATGTTTAAATCTACATCAAGGAAGATTTAGAGATAATCTACATTTATTTTTTTCAATTGAAGTATGAAATATGTTTAATTAGATTACAAATCTTACACGTTAAAAACAAATTAGGTTTATCACAATGTTCACTCAACACAAATGATTATGAATATCTTTCTTTTTATCTGAAGGGGCTCTTGGTGAAGCAGGTTTAACCCTTTCAAATAATAAAGATGTAGATCATAACATGGGATATGAGCGAGTTCGGATAGTTAGTAAAACTATAACAATCCAATATTTCAAAAAATATTAGAAGAACTTTTTGAAATACATCCTCCTACAAAATTCATTACAATAGATGAATTAAAAAGTGTAAAAGCTACTGAAGCACTAGAACAAACATTTGCATTTGGAACTGGAACAAGAATTTATTATAAACCAGAATATTCAAAAGAATTGAACAATGAACTACTGTCAAATATGCAAAAAGAAAATTAAATCAAAAAGGATGGAGTATCCAAAAAAGTTCTGGGACAACTATGTATTAACACAAATTTAATCCAACGGGTTAGTTGGGTTTAACTGATTTTATATCAGCATCTGGGATAATTACTGTTTACTATTGTGTTTCATAGCATATATACATCCAGCTAAAAATCACCCAAAAAGAGTTTAATTGGGTCTAATTAGAAATGAGGTTAACAGACACTATACCATCCTACGATTACAATCAATTAAAAAAGATACGTGATATGAATAAAATTATAATAAAATTTTGTGTGTATGGTATACGTGAAAATGAAGCTATTATTCCACTTTTGTTTACTCACAATAATCCTGAAGTGTGTAAAATATTGAAAAACAAAAAACATTATGTAATATGTAAGGATATGTTTCCTATTGAGGAAATGGCCGAATAATTGTTATCCATGCCTTGGATGTTGGTTTTCACTTAGCACAGGACTCAATGTTTATAATACAATACTTGAATGGGGTATAGTAGTGCTCGCGAAGATAAAGATGACATTGATTTAATGGTGAAAGCGGCTGAGAAAGAGAAATGCATAAAAAAAACAAAACTTTTAACTAAATATGGCAGGGAACAAAATTAAAAAGTATTGGGAAACAAGTTTTTTTGTAATAGTCTTGTTAAATATGTATATAATGAAGTTGGTGAAAGATGAAGTGACTTTTAAGGTCAGGAAACCTGATTCCTCATGTAATCTCGATGAAAAAGTAAACATACACCCCAAAAAAATTAACAATAGCTGAAGTAGAAGATAAAGTTCCTGAAAAACAAAATCATACCAAAAGTATAACTGATATTATTTGAAGTATGTAATTTGAGATGCAATAAATATAGCAAGAAAAATTCCAATTGTTTTTTTCTAAAATATTTTCTATAATAGTAACCCTCTTACTGAATTAACTTATTATATATGTGGGCATAATTTGTTTCGTTGTGTATATGTACAAAATGAAGGTAATGAGGACAATTTTGATTTTTAATACAAGTTAAAGAATAAAATCAATAACAAACAAACTTACAAAAATCCTAACGATAAAGCAATAATAATGATAAAATAATATTAAAAAGAATAGTAATACTAACAGTCATAGTAATACTAATGATAACATCAATGCTAATGATAACAATAATGCCAGTGGTAGCACAAAATGCTAGTAGTATAACCACGAATACTATTAGTAATGCTAATGTTGCTGTCGCGAATGTTTTTGTTACTAAAATTGTTCTAATTATGCTGATAATGATTTCAACAATAAAATAAATATTACTATTATAGCAGATAAAAAACATTAATATCAACGGTACCAAAAAACTGTAATATTTGTTTTAGTAAAAACCTATAACACAAAACAAAAAAATAAATTAATATGTAAACAAAATTTAGCTGAGAAAAATAGTTGTAAATCTGGTGGGCAATATTGTCGAAGTATTATATGTCCACAAAAATTAAGGAAAATCATTTAATTAGTTATAGCTGTAGTCAAAGCAAAAACGTTCTACCTAAACTAACAGATTGCGGTATTATCATCTGCAATTATCATCTGCAAATACAAATATTTTAAACTAGTTGATCAAAAAAGAATTACTCAATTAGTTTGTGCCTGTTTATAGGTGGTAAAAGACAGCGCTAGCTTGACAATTTAGTTTGTAAGATCTGCGAAGGAGCTTTGCTCATCATGGAAGCTGTTTACTAGACTGCTTTGTAAACTAGCTTGAAATACATATTTAATTAATTGTTCAGTTATGTGTTTAATTACATGTTCAAAAAATATAAATAATTTTCAATCTTATATTTAAATGCTTTTGAAAACTTATTTTCAAATACTATAAACTTTCTTTGCATGTTTAAATCTACATCAAGGAAGATATACAGATAATCTACGTTTACTTTTGTTCAACTTAAAGTATTAAATCTGTTTAATTAGATTAAACATCTAACACGTTAAAAACAATTTAGGTTGATTGCAATTTTCACTCCAGACATTTGATTTTGAATATCTTTCTCATTATCTGAAAGGACTGTTCATGAAGCAAGCTTTATCTTTTCAAATAAAAAAGGTTTAGATCATAACATGGGATATAAGCTAGTTCGGACAGTTCACAAAAACTATAAATATCCAATATTTCAAAAAAAACATTGGAAGAACTTATTGAGATACATCCTCTTACAAAATTAAACAAACATTTGCATTTGGAACTGCATCAAAAATTACCAAGAACCAGAAGATTTAAATGAATTGAACAATGAACTACTATCAAAAATGCAAAAAGAAAAGTAAATTAATAAGTATGGAGTATCCAAAAAAGTTCTAGGACAACTATGTATGTACACAAGTTTAATCCAATGGGTTAGTTGGGTTTAACTGATTTTAAATCAGCATCTGGGATAAATACTGTTTCCTTTTGTGTTTCATAGCATATATACATCCAGCTAAGAATCACCCAAAAAGAGTTTCTAATTATAAGAAGCATAAACTTATTACTGAAATGAGTTTAACAGACACTACACCATCCTACAATTACAATCAATTAAAGAAGATACGTGATATGAATAAAAACATAATCAAAATTTATGTGTATAATCTAAAGGAAAATAAAGCTATTATTCCGGTATTGAATACTCACAATAATCCTGAAGTGTGTTAAAAAAATTTTGAAAAACAAAAAAAAAGATTTTTATACGTAAGGATATGTTAACTATTGAGGAAATATTCGCATAATTGTTATCCACGTTTAGGATGTTGTTGATCATTTCGTACAAGGCTCAATTTTTATACTACAATACCTAAATTGGGTATAGTAGTGATGGCGACGATAAAGATGAGATGGATTTATTGTTGAAAGCGGCTGAGAAAGAGAAATGCATCATTAAAGATCAAAACTCTTAACTAAATATTGCAGGCAACACAATTAAAAAGGATTGGTAAACAAGGCTTTTCTTAATACTCTTGTTAAATTTGTAAGTAAAGAAGTTGATCTTTTAAGACCAGGGAACCTGATTCCCATGTAATCTCGATGAAAAAATTTAAATACACCCAAAAAACAGATGAAAATAATATCAAGATCAGGGAGCCTGATTCCCATGTAATCTCGACGAAAAAAATAAAATACACCCACAATAAAGATAAATATAACTGATATCATTTAAAGTATGTTAATTGAGATGCTATAAATGTAGCAAGAAAGTTTTCAATAGCTTTTTTTTATTAATTATTCTCTATAATAGCAACCCTCTTACTGAAATAACTAATTATATATGTGGGCAATTTTTGATTAATGGTGTATATGTTCAAAATGAAGGTAATGAGGACAATTTTGATGTTTTAAATACGTGTTACTGAAAAAAATCAAAAATCCAACATACTAACAAAAATACTAACGATAAAGCAATGATGATGATAAAAATAATATAAACAAGAATGGTAATACTAACAATCATTGTACTACCAATTATAACATCAATGGTAATGATAGCAATAATGCTAATGATAGCATAAATGTTAGTAGTACAACCACGAATACTAATAGTTATGCTAATGCTGCTAATGCGAATGTTTCTCATACTAAAGCCACTTCTACTTTTAACAATAGCAGATGAAAATAGTAATTTCAAAGGTACCAGTAAAAATTTAATATTTGTTTTACTAATAAATCTATAACACATAACGATTCAAATTAAAAGTATATTTAAACAATGTTTAGCTGAGAAAAATTGTTGTAAATCTTGTGGGCAATATTGCTAAGGTATTTTATGTCAACAATTATTAAGGAAACTCAATTTATTAGTTATAGCTGCTGTCAAAATAAAAACGTTCTAACTAAACTAACAGATTGCGGTATTGTTTTTGATCAATTATCATTTGCAAAGAGCCAGTTGATCCTTTTAAACTAGTTGATCAAACTAGACTTACAAAACCAGCTTGTGCCTGTTAAAAGGTGGTTAAAGGCAGCGCTAGCTTGACAATCTAGTTTGTAAGATCTCCAAAGGAGCTTGGCTCATCATGGAAGCTGGTTCCCAGACTGCTTTGTAAACTAGCTTGAAATTCAAATTTAATTAATTGTTCAGTTATTTGTTTAATTATATGTTCAAAAAAGATATATAAATTTTAATATTTTATTTAAGTACTTTTAAAAAACTTATTCTTAATTATTATAAATTTTTATATATTTGTAAATCTAAATCAAGAAAGATTTACAGATAATCTACTTTTTTTTCAATTTCAAGTATGATAAATGTTTAATTAGATTACACATCTTACACTTTAAAAACAAATAAGGTTTACCACAATGTTCACTCCACACATATGATTAAGAATAACTCTCTTTTTATCTGAAAGGGCTGTTGGCGAAGCAAATTAAATTGTTTCAAAAATGGTTTAGACGATAACATGAGATATTAGCCAGTTCGGACAGTTAGTAAAAATTGTAAGTATCCAATATTTCAAAAAAAAACATTAGAAGATCTTATTGAGATACACCCTCTTACAAAAATCATGATTTAAGGTGTAAGAGTGTAAGAGCTATTGAAGCACTAGAACAAACATTTGCATTTGGAAGTGCAACAAAACTTTACAATAAACCAGAAGATTTAAATGAATTGAACAATGAACTACTATCAAAAATGCAAAAAGAAAAGTAAATTAATAAGTATGGAGTATCTAAAAAAGTTCTAGGACAACTATGTATGTAAACAAGTTTAATCAAACGGGTTAGTTGGATTTAACTGATTTTAAATCAGCATCTGGGATAATTATTGTTTACTATTGTGTTTCATTGCATACATACATCCAACTAAGAATCACCCAACAAGAGTTTCTAATTATGAGAATTCTGAATTTAATAATGAAATGAGGTTAAGAGACACTACACCATCCTACGATTAAAATCAATTAAAGAAGATACGTGAAATGAATAAAATTATTTAAAAAATTTGATGTGTACAATCTAAATGAAAATAAAGCTATTAATCCAGTATTGAATACTCACAATAATCCCGAACTATGTAATATATTAAAAAAAACATTATGTAATTTGTAAGGATATGTTTCCTACTGAGTAAATGGCCAAGTAATTGTTATCCACGCTTAGTTGTTTTTCATTTAGCTCAGGAAGTGCATTAAATAGGCATCTAGATTTGTGCAATGAGACTGGTTTTCGGATTTCCATTTTTAGAGTATTCAGATTTTGAAAGTATGAATACAAATGATGGACACGCTCCATCTTCTAATGATAAAAAATTCAAAGTGACTATCCAGATATATTCCCTAATAATATGCAATGCAGTTGCACTAACACACATGGCCGTGAAGCCGTTGAGTGGTTTGTTGAAAGAGCTGAAAATAATAATAATAAAATCAGAGATACTTTAAAAAGAAATATACGATTACATAAAACTACAGTTATACCACTGACTGATAAAGGTTACCATTATGAGAGATTTAATTGATCCAAAAACAAAATTGCCTGATGTATTTAGAGATCATGATCACTTAAAAGGTAATTTTAGAGGTTTCTGCCATGATGCCAGGAACCTTAAGTAATGAATACATTTGTGTCGTTATATTTCTATGATAGATCTAAATATGATAATCACATAATTATAAAAGCTTTCGTAAAAAACAATTAAATCAAAGACATTATCAAAGACTGATCAAACTTATATTTGGATCCTGGGTTAATTGTAGAAGATATTACAAACAAAGGGAAAATAGAATATGAAAAGAGGGAAAGGTTGAAAAATTATTTTGAGTTTAATGTGTAGAAAGAAAAGACGAGAGGCAAAAACTCGAGAAGCTAATTTTGTTCAAACTTAAGTGTATTTTTCAATTTGATGAACAATGCATTCCATGGTAGGACAAAATAGGGAATGTATATAATAGACAGGATGTAGAAAAAATTATTATGATTAAAGATGTACCAAACTAGTTGAAAATAATAGTTTTATATATGCTGTATAAGTTAGTGAACATGTTTTTCCAATGCATAAAACAAGAAAAAATGTAAACTTAGATAAATTTAGTTTTATTGGATTTGTTATTTTAGAGCAAGAAAAGTTTTATATCTATACTCCAATTGGTGATTACTTTGAAAATTATCTAAGCTGTGCTTATCACTACAGATACAAGTAGTATAATTTTAAAGAAAAATTGTACCTGACGGAAGTACTATCGTAGAAAATAGAAAGAGATCGAGAAAATACTTTGCCTATTAAGTTTTTCAGCGATAGGTAAGATGAAAAATTAGACCTAATGATACTATAATAGTGGCATTTTTCTAAAGGCAAAAGAAAATTGTTTATAACGGCTAAAGTTGAAAAAAAAACAGTAATAAAAAAAAGAAAAAAGCAACTATCAAAAATCAAACTGATATTGAAGATTATAAAGAATCCATAAACCAAAAGACATAGTCTGTAACTAATTATAGTGTTCCAAAAGATAAACAGAAGAACAAAATAAGGTTGCAATAGTACTAAGATTAGGTTTTATCACAAGTTTTGTGGCTCGTTGGTTTACCCTCCAAGCGGCTGATCAAAGGCCTACAACAGGAAGAGCCTGTTTTTACATGGCTAAACTTCCGCTAGTCTTTTGAACCGTTTTGCATAATTAACATATAGTTTCTTTTATTAGAAGGAGTGAGAGGAGTAGCCGCTTTCTTTTTGGTATTACTAGTAGTTTATTTATAATAAACGTTTGGAGAACTAAGTGCGAAGACCTTTTTGAATTCGTTGGTCTTTAAACTTGGTACACACCTACTAACAGTGATAAAAAAAATATACTTTGTAACTTGCATTTTAATGTTTAAAAAATATTAAATTTTTTCAAAAGCTTAATGCTAATTCATATCGTCTTGGTTAAATATTGAAAAAGCTCCTAGTAAAAATAAAACAATTAAATCGACGGCAGTAACTGATGCTGTTATTGAAGCAGAGGATTTAACAAGTTTCCTTAAGAAGGTTGGAAAAGCAGCAGTTACTTATGAAAAGACAGTTGCTACGTATGCAGTTAGAGCATTAGAGATAGCTGGTAAAATTGATACCTCAATTGCTGCTATGAATCCAGCGAGAGTTTTATCGTCGTTGATTTGATCAAACTTGATACAACAGGGGAAGCTTTAAGGGATCTACAAAAAGGTAGGGGTGTAAATCTAAGCAAAAAAATGAACAGATATTTTAACAATAGCATTAACATTAACTATATATTTAACTTAAATATATGTTAACATACCGTTATTATTAATGATGGTTATATAAAAACATCAAAATTAATTATTCATTAATTTTAGTAGCAATGTGATTATTAATAAAAAAAAACTAATTTCTCTAAACAAAAATATCTTTTGTTTAAAAAATATTTGTCATCTGTTTCTTATCATTTATTCTATTATATATATATATATATATATATATATATATATATATATATATATATACATATATATATATATATGTATATACATATATATATATATATATATATATATATATATATATTCTTATTATATATTCTACTATCTGTTTTTTTATATTCTTCGTGAAGTTTCATCAAAACAATAGAATTGTTCTTATCTATTTCATTATCTTTCCTTGACCATAAAAAACTTTATTGAAATTATCTCTTAACACATTTTTTAGAACATATTGCTGTGAATACTTCATAAACTTTTTTCTATTTTAGTATTAAATGTATTTGATTTTGTTTTACATTCTTTTGCTGTTGGAAAAGCTGCTGGTACTGAATAAGGTAATCCTATTCTAGTAAATCTTACTGTTTTTGATGTTGCTTTTGTTGCTATAGATGATAATTTGATTTTTGTTATCTCAGCAATGTTATTATAAGATTTATATTTACTTAATTTTACTATAAATTTTAGTTTTAGTTTCATATTGATTTCTGATATCTTTGCTAATTTGAATATAGTTACAACAGTAAAAAATTCCTTTAATTTTACCAATTTTCATTCTCTCTATAACTGTAGGTGCATTAGGATATAGTAAAGCTTCACTTAGTGGCGTTGGTTGTTTCGTTGATTGTAACATTATCACTTTCGTTAGTAAAACAGCTTTCAGTTTCTTTCAGTATATCTTGTTGATCGAATTGATAATGCATCTCTAATCTTGCTTGTTTTTTATTTTCAAGTAACTTGCTCTCTGAAAGTATAGCCACTATATATTGTGGTAAAATTTTCTTTTCGCTGTACGGACTTTGATTGCGGTAGACCGAGTTTATAGTCTGATTTGTGAAGCAGTTTCCCTAATAGATCTGTTATCTCCCTATAATTCTTGTTGACCACGAAGGAAAACATCATCAAAATTTTTGTATTAATCTGTTGATTTAGTTTATAATTATCAATTTGTTTTTATGGCTAAATTTACTGATATTATCGCTGGCATTTTTATCGCAATTTTAAATGAGACTTTTTTTCGATTCAGAAAATTTTTTAGATAAGGCAGTTAGGTTAATTGTTTTTTAAATTAAATGATTCATTTTATTATCTCCAATTGAAGAAGTAGATAGATTGATTATCTTCGACATTTTGTCATTTCATTTAAATTTTTTCAGAATAAGAAGTAAATGAATAAGACCTAAATAAAACTGATGTGTTTTTTGTCGTTAGATTATTTACCAGTTTTATTTATTATGACTTGTTTTGCTTAATTAAACTTGTTTTTTATCATTATAATCTACATCAGAAAAAATTTAGATTTTCCTTAATTGCAATTTTTTAATCTACTCCAGTTAGATGTATATCCTTTTAAAAACATATTACGATTATCAGCATTTCTTCTATAACAGCGGAAATTAAATTTAGGTTTATCAATCATTTTGCAGAGGATATATCTATTTTTTCGGGATTGTTTGAAGCATCACACGGTGTCATTCTTAACCGCGGTGTGGCAGCATTGCTGATAGTTATGTAAGTTTTTAATTTTAACGATAGCCTCATTTAGTATGTTCATTCAATTACCATCGCCTTTTCTAGACATTGCTTTATTAATTAAATGTACTACTTTTCTATTAAGTCTTTCTATAAATACTGACTTTAAAGAACGCTATGTTGATCATAATTCCGTCTAATGTTTTTAATGAAAGATCAAAATGTTTTATTACAAAACTCACTACCTCTATCAAACCGTAGTTTTTCAGGTATCCTGCCTTCTTATAGAAATGTTTTAAAGTAATAGAAATGAATTATTCCTCTAAGATGAAGCTCAAGCATATTTGGTAAATAGAAATAGGACTGTTAATATAAATTTTTAACTATTGTTTTTTTTTACTTGAAGATTGTCAAAGTTTGTTAGTCAAAGCTTGGCTCATCATGAAAGCTGGTTCCCAGATTGCTCTGGAAAAAAGCTTTAAATACATGTTTAATTGATTGTTCAGTTATTTGTTTAATTATATGTTCAAAAAAGATAAATAATTTTTATTCTTATACTAAATTACATTTTTTATAAACTTTTTTTGGTTGTTTAAATCTATATCAGGGAAAATTTACAAATAATTTACGTTCATTTTTACAATTTAAGGTATGAAATATGTTTAATTAGATTACACATCTTACACGTTAAAAACAATTTAGGCTAACCACAATGTTCACTCCACACATATGATTATAAAAATCTTTCTTTTTATCTGAAAGGGCTGTTGATGGAGCAAGCGTTCAAATAAAAATGATTTAGATCATACCATGGGATATATGACAGTTCCGGTAGTTACTAAAAACAATAAAGAGACAAAATTTCAAAAAACATTAGAAGATCGTATTGAAATACATCCTCTTACAAAATTCTTTAGAATAGATGAATTAAAAGTGTAAAAGCTAGTGAAACACTAGAACAAAAATTTGCTTTTGGAAATTGCAACAAGCATTTACTGTAAACCAGAAGAGTTAAATGAATTGAACAAAGAACTACTATCAAAAATGCAAAAAGAAAATTTATTCAATAAGGATGGAGTATCCAAAAAAGTTCTGGGACAACTATGTACGTACACAAGTTTAATCCAACGGATTAGTTGGGTTTAACTGATTTTAAATCAGCATCCGGGATAATTACTGTTTACTATTGTGTTTCATAGCATATATACATCCAGCTAAGAATCACCCAAAAAGAGTTTCTACTTATTAGAAACCTAAACTTATTAATGAAATGAGGTTAACAGACACTACACCATCCTACAATTACAATCAATTAAAGGAGATACGTGATATGAATAAAATTATAATAAAAACTTATGTGTATAATCTTATTGAAAATAAAGCTATTATTCCGGTATTGAATAGTCACAATAATCCTGAATTGTGTAAAATTTTGAAAAACAAAAAAAATTTATGTAATATGTAACGATATGTTTCCTATTGAGGAAAGGGTAGCATAATTGTTATCGACGCTTAGGATGTTGTTTATCATTTAATACAGGAAGTGCATTAATAAGGCATCTAGATTTTTGCAAGGAGACAGCTTTTCGCCATTCTATCATGATGATTACTTAGCGATTGATAAGCCCCATTATATTAACAGAGTTCCATTTTTTGAGTATCGAGATTTTGAACGTATGAATACAAATGTTGGAACGCTCCATCTTCTAATGAAAAAAAAAAATCAAACTAACTACCCAGATATATTCCCTTATAATATGCAATGCAGTTGCACTAACACACATGGCGATGAAGCCGTTGAGTGATTTGCTGAAAGAGCTGAATATAATAATAATAAATTTAGAGATATTTTAAAAACAAATATACAATTACATAAAACTATAGTTATACCATTGACTAATAAAGGTTACCAATATGAGAGATTTAATTGATCCAAAAACAAAATTGCCCGATGTATTTAGAGGTCATGATCACTTAAAAGTAAATTAAGACGTTTTTGCCATGATGCAAGTAACCATAAATAATAAAGAATACAATTTTACCGTTATATTTCTATAATAGATCTAAATATGATAATCACATAATTAAAAAAGCTTTCGTAAAAAAGATTTAAATCAAAGACATTATCAAAGACAGATCAAATTTATATTTGGATCATGTGTTAATGGTAGAAGATATAACAAACAAAGGCAAAATGCATTATGAAAAGTGTGGATGCTTGGAAAGTTATTTTGAGTTTAATCTGTAGAAAGAAAATACGAGAGGCAAAATTTAGAGAGGTTAAGTTTGTTCAAGCATTTTTCATTTTGATGAACAATGCATTCTATGGTAGGACTATAGAGAATGTATATAATAGACAGGAAGTAGACATAATTATTATGATAAAAGATATTTTCCGAATACATAAAACAAAAAAAAAGTAAACTTAGATAAATTTAGTTTCATTAGATTTGTTATATTAGAGAAAGAAAAGTTTTGCATCTATACTGCAATTGGTGATTAATTTGAGAAATACCTAAGCTGTACTTATCACTATACAGATACAAGTAGTTTAATTAAAAAAAAAATTTGTAACTGAAGGAACTACTATCGAACAATAACTCGAGAAAAAACTTTGCCTACTAAGTAATACTGCGATAGTTATGAAGAAAAATTAGAGACCTAATGATACTATAATAGTGGCATGTTTTCTAAAGGCAAAAGAATATTGTTTATAAAAGCTACAGGTGAAATAGAAACGAAGTAAAAAGAAATTACAAAAGCAACTATCAAAAATCAAACTGATATTAAATATTGTAATAACGCCATAAAACAAAGCAAGACATAGTCTGTAACTAATTATACTGTTCAAAAATATAAACAAAGGTACATTATAAGGTTTCTATAAAAAAGTTTAGTTTATCACAAGTTTTGTGGCTCGTTGGTTTACGCTCGCAGCGGCTGATCAAAGACCAACACCAGGAAGAGCCTGTTTTTACATGGCTAAACTTCATCTAGTCTTTTGAACCGTTTTGCATAATTAAAAGATAGTTTCTGTTATTAGAAGGAGTGAGAGTAGTAGCCGGTTTTTTTGGTATTAGTAGTAGTCTATTTATAATAATCGTTTGGAGAACTAAGGGCGAAGCCCCTTTTGACTTAGTATTGGTCTTTAAACTTGGTACACCCTTACTAACAGTGATATATTTTGTAACTTGCATTTTATTGTTGAAAAATTTTAAAATTTTTTAAAAGTTTAATACTAATTCATATCGTCTTGGTTAAAAATTAAAAAGTGCTCCTAGTAAATATAAAACAATTAAATCGACGGCAGTAACTGATGCTGTTATTGAAGCGGAGGGTTTAACAAATTTCCTTAAGAAAGTTGGTAAAGCAGCAGTTACTTTTGGAAAGACAGTTGCTAATGATCCAGTAAGAGCATTAGAGATAGCTAGTAATATTGATGCGTCAATTGCCTCTATGAATCCAGCGAGAGTATTATCGTCGTTGATTTGATCAAATTTGCTACAACAGGAGAAGCTATAAGTGATCTACAAAAAGGTAGGGGTGTAAATCTAAGCAAAAAAAAGGTAACAGGTATTTTAACAATAGCATTAACATTAACTATATATTTACCTTAAAGATATGTTAACATACCCATTAACGTTATTATTAATGATAACTATATAATATCATCGAAATTATTTATTCATGAACTTTAGTAGCCATGTGATTCCTAATAAAAGACTAATTCCGCTAAACAAAATTATCTTTTGTTTAGAAAACATTTGTCTTCTCTTTTTTTATATATTCTTCATGAAGTTTCATCAAAACAATGTTGTTCTTATCTATTTCATTATCTTTCCTTGAAGATAAAAGAACTTTTTTAAAATCATCTCTTACCACATTTTTTAGAACATATTGCTGTGAATACTTTATAAACTTCTTTCTATTTTGGTATTAATTGCTTTTGATTATGATCTACATTCTTTTGCAGTTTTGGTCCTGCTGCTGGTACTGAATAAGGTAATCATATTCAAGTAAATGCTACTTTAATTGATGTTGCTTATTTTTACTATAATTTTTAGTTTCAGTTTCATATTGATTTCTAATATCTTTGCTAATGTAAATATAGTTATAACAGTAATTAATTGCTTTAATTTTATCAATTTTCATTCTCTCTATAACTGTAGATGCATTAGGATATAGTAAAGCTTCACTTAGTGGCGTTGGTTGTTTCGTTGATTGTAACATTATCATTTTCATTAGTAAAACAAATTTCAGTTTCTTTCAGTATATATTGTTGATCGAATTGATAATGCATCTCTAATCTTGCTTGTTTTTTATTATCAAGTAACTTGCTCTCTGAAAGTATATACTTCCACTATATATTGCGGTAACATTTTCTAATCGCTGTACGGACTTTGCCCGCGGTAGACGGAGTTTATAGTCTGATTTGTGAAGCAGTTTCCCAGATAGATCTGTTATCTCCCTATAATTCTTGTTGACCATGAGTGAATATAACATCAAAATCTTTGTAATGATGTTTTGATTTAGTTTATATTTATCAATTTGTTTTAGTGGTTATATTTGCTTATATTATCGCTGGCAACTTTATCACAATTTCGAATAAAAGTATTTTCAGATTCAGTAATTTTTTTAGATAAGGCAGTTAAGCTATTTGGTTTTTACAGTTAAATTATTCTTTTTGTTATCATCAATTGAAGATGTAGATAGATTGATTATCTTCGACATATTGTCATTCTCTTTAAAATTTTTCAGATTAAGACGTAAAAGAATAAGATGGAAATAAAATTGAAGTGTTTTTGTCGTTAGATTGTTTACCGGTTTTAATATTACTTGTTTTGCTTAAATAAACTTGTTGATTATCATTAGTATTTACATCAGGAAAAATATTAAGTGATTCTAAAACGTTGTAATTCGATTCCATATTAATTTTGGTAACAGTTTTAGTAAATACAGTTAATAATACTTAAAGCTAATATTTCGCGTTCAATACCTTTTATTTTAGATGTTTGGGTTGTGGTTTTAGAACTTCCGTAATTGCAATTTTTTAATCTATTTCAGTTAGATGTATATCCTTTTAAAACATATTACGTTTATCAGCATTTCTTTTATAACTGCAGAAATTAAATTTAGGTTTATCAATCATTTTGCTGAGGATATATCTATTTTTTCGGGATTGTTTGAAGCATCAACCGTTGTCATTTTTATCTGCAGTTTGGCAGCATTGCTGATAGTTATGTGAGTTTTAAACTCATATGTTACAGCAGCCTCTTTTAGTATGTTTATTTAATTACCATCAACATTTCTAGACATTGGTTTATTAATTAAATGTACTATTTTTCTATTAAGTCTTTCTATAAATACTGCCTTTAAAGCACGATTTGTTGAGCAGAATTCCGTCTCATCTTCTCTAAGTAAAAATCTAAATGTTTTATAACAAAAATCACTACGTCTATCAACCCGTAACTTTTCCGGTATCCTGCCTTCTATTAGAAATGTTTTAATGTCATAAGTTATAGATATATCAGAATTATTTCTTAAGTATGAAGCTCAAGCATCTTTGGTTAATAGAAATAGGACTGTCAATATAAATTTACAACTATTTTTTATTTACTTGAAGATAGTTTATCATTTTGTTCAGCTGATAATGTTTGATCTTTGCATAATGAAATTACTTTCTCTCTCTCTCTTCTGGAGTTTCGTTGTTTGTGGTAAAAATGAGTTCGTAAAAAACTTTTATCATTGTTTCTTTTACCATAAAAATAATCAAAAACTACTATATTAATTTATTAATTGATAATAGCCATGATATTATCTACAATAATTAAAAACCAAATAATCCAATTGCTCTTAATAACATTTGTTGTTAATTTGCGCTCATTTTTTTTCCATTATCTCATCATATATTTCATCAATTCGTGCTATACTATCTATTATAAGTAATTCAAATAACTCTACAATCTCGTTTGGATCAAGGTAGTTGCCACTACATGGATTAGGACAGAGTAGTCCACTAGCTTCATTTTCTTCTTCCCTAGTGCTACGAATTAAACCTGTTAATCAAACCTGCCACAAGGTAGATCAATCATTTCATCACTCCTAGAATTATACCAGCTACTTCGTAGATCGCTGGTCAATGCCCTTCAATTTTATGCCCTAACAACTTTTAGTCTACTATTCCTAGTGTCTGTTGGTCTATAATTAGAATCATTAAGAAATCTTTTAGATGTTTCTTTTCTTCTTCCGGTTTATCTCGTTCAGTTTCATCCTTATACAGTGCTAAACATTGTGAAATGTTTATTTAAAACATAGCTCTGATCTCTTACACTTATTCCATCGGGTAATGAATTTATATCTAATTCACTCAATTTTTATTTTTTTGAAGGTTATTCAAATGTATTTAATTCTAATTGTTTATTTGTTTGTTTCCCATTCGTCCTGGAACCGGTTTTTCCCATTCGTTTGTTTCTCATTCCTCTTTACCAAGTAGAAAATTAATTTCTTTATAGTCAGGAACTGTTGGGGGTAATAGCTCTTCTATGTTTCCTTTTGCTTTTACTTGTAGCGGCTGTTTGTGGTTAATTATACCCTCAGTCGTTAAAGTTATCTGACCGTCAATCTTGTTAATTTGTTCATAAAGATTTTTAGTTAAAGAATCAATTATTTCTTATTTGTTACCTTAAAATTCTTGTTGTTTTAATTTATCTTCTAATCTAATTCTTCTGTTTTATTTTTTCAGATTGTTTAATTCTATTAATGTTTCTAGTTTACTTTTAGTTATGATTCTGTTTGTTTTATATTTGAGAAAAACCGTAATATTATGTAATTTATCACTTAAAACCTGAATCATTAATTATTTGATGCCTTTTGTATTGCTAGAAAGAAAATGACCTAAGCTGTATCTTAATTCTGTACGATCTATATTAAAAATTACTCTTACATTATTTTCAGCTGCATAACATACCGAGACTGATTCGTTAGAGTTATGTAATCATTGCTAACTATTCAGTAGTCTTCTTATTCGTTACATCAATACAAAAGAATTGTTTAGCTGTCTATAGAGGTCTCAATTAACCGATTTGCCTCTAAGCTTACCTGGCATGAAATTATCTCATGACCAATTGCTGCTTTTTGATGTGCTAAGCATAATTTGAATTACTCGTTCGTTAAAGAATACATTAAAGATATAACATCAATTGCACTTAGATGTGGATATAATCTTTTATTTTTTGGGAATGCATTTTATTGGGAACTTAAAATTATTTGAATTATTTCATTTTCCATTTCATGAAGATAATCACATTAGTAAAGTGAACGCCCATTTTTGTTAGTATTAATTGCTATTATAGTTAGAGCAAGAGATAACCAGATCCGATTCATTCATTCATTTTCAACTGAGTTTCGATTTGCTTGTTTGAAAAGAAATAAATAGCTTTTGTCAGTTTCTTTGTTGACTTACATAAAAGACTTGCGAATGACAGTGTAGCTGCCGTGATGCTTAAATTCTTGTCCTTTTTTCCATCTAACTTTTTAAAATAGGTGTTATTTTAAATAATTGAGATTTTAAGTGCCTCGCATCAATATGGTAAGTTTTTGTTTCTATTTTTTCAAAAGTTTTGCCATATTTTGAGAAATTTGAATTTTTTAAAAGTGGAGAAATTACTGCAAATACGCATATTTGTCAATTAATATGTCTCCACTGCCCTGGCCCCGTTAGAAAAAATTACTAGCGCATATTGATTAAACTGTATAGGGGGACATTTGCATTTAGAACTGCTTATCCCAAAAGAACTGAATGTCTTAACGGTATGACAATATTGACAACCGAAGAAAACTGAATTAGTGATTTCTCTAAATGTAAAACATGTAATGTTGATTCTATAATTCATAATACAAAGCCTTTAAAAAAATAGCAACAGGAAAATTTTTTTAAAAGTTACATGTTTGTAGTAACACTGATAATAATATTATGAATTTTAATAGTAATATATACAATAATATAATGAATAATAATATAATGTAGATAAAATCAAAAGTTTTGATAATATCAATGATGATAATGATAACAATAAACTTGATAATGGTGCTGTATGAAACGAATAGTCATTATTGTCTGCTATAGCACAAAAAGAAATAGATGGTCGTAATCAAAGATTTGAGCCAAGGTGACAACAACAACAAGCAGGAGTAACATATGTTACAGATATTGGAACTGGCGAATCATATACAGTTAAAGGTGAACCTACTACCACTAACAAATACAAAAAAGGACAAATTAGGTTTTTGTAGAAGAGGAAGTTCAAATAATAATAATAATAATAATAATAATAATAATAATAATAATAATAATAATAATAATAATAATAATAATAATAATAATAATAATAATATTAATAATAATAATAATAGAAATAGTAATAATAATAATAATAATAATAATAATATTAATAATAATAATAATAATAATAATAATAAAAATAATAATAATAATAATAATAATAATAATAATAATAATACTAATAATAATAATAATAATAACAGTAATAATAATAATAATAATAATAATAATAATAATAATAATAATAATAATAATAATAATAATAATAATAATAATAATAATAATAATAATAATAATAATAATAATAATAATAATAATAATAATAATAATAATAATAATAATAATAATAGAGATAGTCTTGATAAACAAAAGAAACATAAAGAAGACGTTGCGCTTAGAGAAAAAAATGAATGAGAAGATTATGTAAACAAAAAATATTTAGATCATAACATGAGATAAAATCAGATTAAGATATTAGTAACAATTAAGAAGATCCAGTGTTCCAAAAATCTGATTAGGATACATCCTCAAAAAAAACAAATACAATAGATGAAGTATTTAATATCAAAACTCATTGAAGCACTAGGAGAAACATTTGCATTTTGAACTGCAAAAATTTTATTTGTAAATCAGAAGATTTAACTGAATTGTAAAATGAACTTTTATCCAAAACGCGAGAGGAAAATTAAACCACTAAACATGGAGTATCCAAACAACTCATAGAATTTTTATGTACATACAAAAGTTTAATTCAACGGGTTAGTTGGTTTAAACTGCTTTTTAAATCAGAATCAGACATATTAATGCTTACAATGGTGTTTGATAGCATATATACGTCCAGATAAGAATCACCCGACAACAGATAGTAATTATCTAAAAATGGAATATAATAAATAGATAAAATTTCGGACCTAACACCAATCTGCAAAAACAATCAGTTAAATAAGACAAGTGATTTGAATAAAGATAAAATACAATTTAATGTATATAATCTAAATGAAAGTAAAGTTAATATTCCAGTAATGATTACTCATAAACATCCTGAAGAGTGCTATAAAATAATGTATAAAGAACACTATGTATTATGGAAAAATGAAAGTTTTCCATTGAAAAAAATGCACTCAAATGATATCCATGCTTAAGATGTTGTGTATCATTTAGTACAGGATATGCATTCAATACATAAACACCTAGACGTTTGCACTGAGACAAGTAGCCAAATATTTCGTCATGATGATTACTTAGAGTTTAATAATTTCCATTATAGGAACAGTGTTCCAATTTTAGGATATTCATATTTTGAAAGTACGAATACAAATGGTTGACACGCTCCAGCATCTAATGGAAAAAATTCAAAAAAGACAATCCGAATACATTTCCTGATACTTAGACACAGTACTGTGGTTATGATCTCTGAAGCAGTTGCACTAATCTACATGGTGAGACGCCGTTGAGTTGTTTGCTGAAAGAGCAGAAAATTATCAAAATAAGTATAAAGGTATATTAAGGTTAAAATTAAGATTAGATGAAAGTACAGTTACACTAATGACTGATGAAAGCTGCCATTGTGATATAGTTTCAATCGATCCAAAAATGTGAATATTTGATGTAGTCAGAGATCCTGGTCACTTGATTGGTAAACTTAGAAGTTGTTGTCATAATGCATGTAGCCATGTGATCATAATTGCCACGCATGTTGAAATAAATGAAAACAGGTATAAAGATGACAATTGATGTATTCGAATAGTTTTCAAGTATGTGTTTAAAATTTTTTGAAATTCAACCTGCTTATACCTTTCCTACTCTTGGCCAAAGATATGTGATTTGAAATTTACTGGGGTTAGGATAAAGTATTAAAAAGTGGATTGAGTAGGAGTTTACGATACATTACAAAGTAGTATTAGAAGTGCACTAGCATCAGTATTAGGAGATTCTCATGTGGAATGTAAAAACAGAAATTTGATGCTGAGCAGGAAGGTGAAGAGAATTTTTCTGTGAATTTTGAGTTCAATCCCTTTTTTCAGCAGCAATAGTACAAGCAATACCTACTGGTGAAAGCGTTTGTGCAAGACAAATGAATAAACACCACCTAACTAAACCTAGTCCACAAAGCAGCTTCGCCGATATTGGTTACACGTATATTATTGATATAAGGTATATTAATCAGTTATATGAGAAAACAAAGAAGTTCCCATTCTTCCCTGAAAAAACTACAGCTAACATAAATCAATTTTTTTCTAAAGTTTATGTTATAACAAACCTACAAAAAAAATTAACTTATCAATGGCGAGATGCTAAATTGGTATTTTGATCATGGGTTAAGTTTAGAAGATAAAACAATCAAAAAGAAATCATAATATCAGAAGAGTGAATGGTTAAGACCTTATATTAAGTTTAAGATTCAGAAAAGAAGAGAAGCAAAGTCTAGAGGTAAAAAATTTTGTAGGTACATTTTTCAATTTGATGAACAATACATTTTAGGGTAGGACAAGAGAGAATCTGTATAATATACAGTATGTAGAAAAATTGTAATAATGATAAAAAAGATATACCAATATAGTTGACAAAATTATTTTTAAATACGCTGTACCATTTAGTGAAGATATAGTGGCAGTAAATATAACTAAAGGAAATATTGGATTTATAATATTTGAGAAAGCCAAGTTATTTATGTATACTGCAATTTATTATAATTGCTCTGAGAGTTACTTAAACTGTACTTATCTAGTATATTTGTACACATCTAGTATATTTGTACACATAAATGTACCAGAAGGAAGTACGATCAAACAGGAGCTAAAAAAACGTGGAATACTAAATAATAAGGTATGATGAAGAATGAGATAACTAAGGATACTATAATAGATTTTTGTTTTCTAAAGGCAACGGAATTTTATTTTTTTTACAGCTAAACTTGAGGAAAAAAATTAAAAGGAATAACGAAAGCAATTTTCAAGAATTTCCTCACCCTCAGAACGGCTGCTCAGAGACCTACCACAGGAGGAAACTGTTCATGGCAAATCCCTAGCTAGTATTACGAACTCTTTTGCATAAATAACATCTGGTTTCTTTCTTTCAGAAAGAATAAGAGCGGAAGAGGGTTTTTTGATATTATTAGGAGGTTTTTTTTTAAAATCGGCGTTTGTGGAACTATGGGCGCAGCTCCTTTAAAGTTATTTTTGGTCTTGAACTGTGGTAAAAACTTACTAACAGTAGTAAAAGTGTTGCTATTTGTAATTTGCATTTTGATATATTAAAATACTCAAATTTTGAAAGTTTAAAACTACTCACTATTAAGCTGGTGGTAGACATTACTCTGTTACTATTAATAACCGTAAAATCTAGTAAAAGAACCAGAATAATAAAAGGTACTTGTATTAAATGTAACAGAAAAAAAATCAATGATGGTATCTGATGCTGTTAATGAAGAAGAAGGTTTAGCAGATCTTTTTAAAAATGTTGTTAAAGCAGCAGTTAGTTTTTGGAAAAAAGTTGCTAACAATACAGAAAGAACACTAGGGATAGCTATTAATATTGATCCGTCAATGGCTACTATGAATCCAGCGAGAGTATTTTTCTCAACACCTGAGTTGGTCAAATTTATTACAACAGGGGAAGTTATAAGGGTTCTACAAAAATATAGGCATTAAATCTAAGTACAAAAAATTAACAGATATAATAACTTTCGCATTAAAATTAATTAAATATTATAATTAACGATATTTTAATAAAAACATTTACATTATCGTTAATGTTAACTGCTTTTTTAGATTAAAATTAAATATCTAATTTTATTAAAATCGAATTGAATATTACTTAAAATAGTAATATGGCAAAACAAATATATCTTTTGTTTAAAAAAACAGTTGCCTTCTTTTTCTTGTTTTGTATATTATTTGTAAACTTCAATCAAATCATCATAAAGGTTATTATCTATTTCATTGTCTTTCCTTGACTTAACATAAAACTTATTATAATAAACTTCAAACTCATTTTTTAGAACATATAGCTGTGAATAATTTTTAATCTTCGTTCTTCTTTTAGTATTAAATGTTTTTGTTACTGATCTACATTCTGTTCTGTTGCTGTTGCAAATGCTGCTGGTACCGACGTGGATAATCCTATTCCAGTAAAAGCTACTGCTGTTGATGTTGCTGTTGTTGCTATTGATTATAAAATGAATTCTGTTATATCAGCAATGTTATTATAAGATTTTTATTTACTCTTTTTTGTTCTATATTTATTAATTTCAATTTCATAGTAAATCTTAATGTCTTTGATATTATGAGAATTAATTAAAATTATTGTTTGCCTCAATTTTGCTGTTGATCATTCTTTTTGCAAGTGTAGACAACACTCAGAGCTGTTGTTTGTTTGGCTGATTATATGGTTGTTATTCATTGAAAAAAAATAAAGCTTCTTTCATTATACCTTGTTGATTGAATTGATGATGGATCTCTATTCTTGCTTGCTCATTATTGTCAGTAACTTACTTTCTGAAAGCTCAGCAACTATATATTGTGGTATTAATTTACTAATTGCTGTACAAACTTTTTCCGAGGTAGGCCTAGGGAATAGTCTAAACTGTGAAGCAGTTTTCTTGATAAATCTTTTTTATCATTTTAAGTCTTGTAGTCCTCGAGTAAAGATATCCTTAAATGGTTTGTTAGTAACGTTTTGACGAAATTCAATAAAATCTTCCTCCTGTTTTAGTTCGTTTTGTACTAATAGTACTGCTGGCAACTTTACTACAATTTTGAAAAAAATACTCAGCTTCGGTAATTTTAATAGACTATCAGAAAAGTCAATTAAATTGATTTTATTTTCTGTTAAATTATTATTTTTGTTATGAAAAATTTTTGATGTAGGCAGATTAAAAGCACACACGTTGTAGCTTCTTCAAATTCCCCTTTACGTAACTCATTATTTTTTTTAACTTAAAATTTTATTTTAACTATCAGAAGTTTTTATGTTACTCTTTCAAAGGTTTTCTAACGAAGTTTTTATTATTAGTAGAAATAATTGACGTGCTTTATTTGTCGTTAGACTATTTACCGGTGTAAATAGTACTTGTTTTGATTGATTGAATCTATTATAACTATTTATTTCAGGAAAAATCACAAGGGATTTTAAAACTTTGTTGTTATATTCAAATTTAAATTCAGATTTTAGTAACTCTTGTTCATAATACTTACCTGCTAACTTTTCACAAAAACAATTTCAAATGTTGGGGCTTGTATTTCTAAAACTTCATTAATTTCAAATATTTATCTATTCTATTAGGTGTAAATCCTTTGAAAATTTAGTACGTTTATCTGCACTTCTTTTGTGATCGCCGGAAGGTTTTTTTTATAGTACTGATAACTTATCTAAAATTTTTGGGATTTTTTATGCATCAAAATGTGTCATTTTTAATTGAGGTGTGGAAGCATTGCTGATAGTACTATATGCGATATTATTGTATGTTACAACAGCCTCATTTAACATGTTTATCCAATTGCCATCGCCATTTATAAACATTGATTTTTTATTTAAATGAAAAAAAGGCTTTTTTAATTATTTCATTAATCACTGCTTTTAACTCACAATAAGTTGAGTATTTTCCCGTCTAACCTTCTTTAAGTAAAGATTTAAATGTTTTATTATATATCTAACTACTTCTATCAACCCAGAATTTACGGGGATCCTGCCTTCTAATTGAAATGTTTCAAAGCAATTAGTTCTAGATATACAAAATTTATTCATTAGAAGTACAGCCAAAGAAGTCTTGGTAAAAATATCACAGACTTTTAACGTATTTTTATAACTCCTAATTTATTTACCTAAAGATGAATAATCATTTAAGTCAGCTCACCACGTTTCATCTTTGAATAATGGAAAAAACCTCTCTTTGGATTTTGTGGTAAGAACGTTTCCTTAGCAAATTCCTGTTGATGTTAGTGTTTCAATTACTACACTAAAAATATCAATAATAATAATAATAATAATAATAATAATAATAATAATAATAATAATAATAATAATAATAATAATAATAATAATAATAATAATAATAATAATAATAATAATAATAATAATAATAATAATAATAATAATAATAATAGTAATAATAATAATAATAATAATGATAATAATAATAACTACTACTAGTTTAAATATAATAAAAAAGTAGTATATTATCTACATTTGCTGATAATAATTGTTTAAATATTTTCAACATCTCATCATATAATCCATCTTGTCTGGTTTTTTTGTTTCTAGTATAAGTAATTCTTACCTTTCTACTAACTCATTTGGATCAGGGAAGTTGTCACTACGTGGATTAGTTCTGACAAGTCCACTAGCTTCAATTCTTTCTTAGCTGCTACTAGGATCAGCAAATCTGCTGCTACGTGGATCAACAAAAATATCACTGCTAGAATTAGCCAAATTACTTGGTAGAACTCTTGTTACTACATTAAGCCTTAGCAATGATCTGTAACAACTTTTGCTCTACTATTCTTAGTGTCTGTTGGTCTTTAAATAATATCCTTTAGAAGTCTTTTAATTTTTTCTTCTCGTGTTATATCTCCTTCAGTTACATCTCTAGTAATTATAAACGTTGTGAAACCTTTAGTGGAGGTATAGATATGATCTCCTACTCTTATTCCTTGAGGCACTAGAGTTATATCTATATGACTCATTTTAAATTCGTCTGAAAATATATCGATTAGTTTTTTTCTTATCATTTTATTACCAACTGTAAATTTGACGCTTTTATTATCAGGTATTGTTAAAGGTGATAGATTTTCTATATTTTCTCTTGCTTGTACTTGTATTGTTTGTTTTTGATTTTGATGAGCTATAACTTCAATCTTTAAATTATTTGATAGTTAAGCTTGTCGTTTGAATCGTTAAGAGTTTTAATTATAGAATCAAATAATTCTTCTCTGTTACCATTATATTTTTGTTGTTTTACTTTATCTTCTGATCTTTTTCTTCTGTTTTCTTTTTCCCTGTTGTTTAATTCTATGAGTGCTTTTAGAATAGTGTTAGCCATGATTCTGTTTATTTTGCATTTGAAAAAAAAACCAAAAAAAAATAGATTTTATATCACTTATAACCATAGAAATCTTCTGATAAAAATTATTTTAAGAATCCTTTTATATCCTTAGAAAAAAGATGTACGCTAATTATTAATCAAATATGACCTATAAAAAATCATTATTTTTTTTAAAAAAACCCCACAAAATTGCGAAAAAAACTGTCAAATTCTCTCACTTATAAGATTTCTAAACGTTTTCGTATAAATGTTTCTTGCTATATTATATTTACTTCATTTGAAAGAGAAAAACATTAGATAAATTTTAGTACCACAACACCTACAATTCAAAATTTAATGATTTTTGTTTATCCAAAATAAAAACCACAAAACTGCGTAGAAAAATGGTCAGTTTCATCATTTCAAACGCTAATAAATCTTTGTGGGCCAAACTTTATTGGGTGTGGTTATTATCAATATAATTTTTTATTTATTCCTATACCTAAAACATTACTCCCTAAAACAACTTCAACTTATTATTAAATACCAGTCTATTCCTATTCTCAAAACGATGCTCCTATACTTCAACATAGAACAATCGCTGACTTGCTTCAAAACTTTCCTATTTTTATTTTACTTTTTTGGAACCTACTGTTCTTCAGCGTCTATCTTGAGATTTTAATTTAAGAAAGTTTTTAAACTTAAACGAAAAGAAGTTTGCACTATTTCATTACTTTTTGGATACGTAGCATACCAGGAATGGCTCGTTAAAGTAATCATTATTAACCAATCAGTAGTCCTCCTTGCTTTGGTAACATAATACACGAGATTTTTAACTATAGATAATTATAGAGGTATCAATTAACCGATTTTCCACTAAGCCTACCTGTTTGCCTACCGTTGTGCTCAGATTAACTGGAATTATTATTTGTTTAATGAATACTCCGAAAATATAACTTCAAAGTCAACTTCATGGTGATAATCCTCGATTTACTTCCAATCCATTTTATATGTTTTTGTTTTTGTTTCGTATGCACAAGTTCAGCATTCTAAAAAGTGAATGCAGATTTTTGTTATTCTTATTGCTATTATACTTAGAGCAACAGAGAACTGGACGCGATTCTTTCATTCATTTTCAATTTTTGTTTCAAGCCGCTTGTTTGACTTGAAATAATCGGTTTTGGTCAGTTTCCTTAATGACTTAGATAGAACATTCGCAAAAAACAGCTTATTTGCTGTGATGTTTAAATGCTTGTTCATTTATCCATCTTACAATTTTTATGTGGGTGCTATCTTACAGTATTGAAATCTTAAGTGTCTGGCATCAACATGGTAAAATTTTGATTGTAAACTTTAAAAACATTGTCGTATTTTTAGAAAATTTTGGGCTTAATGAAAATGGAGAATTTACCTAAAAAATGCATATTTTCCAGTTACTATGTCTCCCCTCCCCTGCCGTCTAAGCCCATATACACATTACTAGCGCATATTGACTTAACTGTACAAAAGGGTATTTGCAATTTGAACTGCTTTTCCCAGACGAACTGAATGTTTTAACGGAGAGACCAAAATGACAACTGAACAAAAATGGTGTAAAGCTCTTAATCTTTCACAAAATTGCAAATAGTTACGTACGTAAATGGCCAAAAAACGAAAAAAATAGGTATTTAAATAAAAAAGTATCGGACAATTATTGTAGACCCAAAACTATTTTGCAGCAAAAAGTGGCCAATGAACGCAAAAAGTTACAAACGGAGGAAATAAAAAACTACCAATATTGTTTTGATCTTGGAAAAGATACAAAACAATTACTGACCTGTGTTTATGCAAAAAATTAAAACAAGGAAGAAATCAAAAGTTGAGTTGGAGCTTTAAATGTCGAACGAATTTTTCACCGACAAAACACATACAAACAAGCACACGCATGCGCACACACACGTGTATATATATATATATATATATATATATATATATATATATATATGTAGTTAGATGTATATTTTTGTATATATATATATATATATATATATATATTAATATATATTTATATATACATATATAAAATATATATATATATATATATATATTATATATATTAATATGTATATATATATATCTATATATATACGCATATATACATATATATATATATATATATATATATATATATAAATATATATATAAT